>NC_139711.1:6827109-6882109 GCF_964188405.1 Protomyctophum parallelum | reverse complement strand
CCACACGGGGAATGGAACCAGAAAACATGTAGTTAACCATGTAGGCTAACAGCAACATTTGGGCAGAATGGTGCATATTGCAGTGCATGCCATTTGATGTGTTAGTCCTCCAGAGGTTATTGCTCAAATCTATAGCTAATGGACCACGCTAAGATGCACAAGACACAAGATGAAATCCGAATCCAAATTAGCCCATTCTGACCGGGCACCCATTTTGGTGTCAGCGTCACGTTATGCTTTAGCTATTTAAAAATAGCAGATCTACAAGCTCATATCGCGCCACTCGGTGGCGCGATACGAGCTTGTAGGTCTGCTATTTTTGAAAAATCGAAGAGCGACTGACATTTTTTAGAATCTGATCTCAGGTCAGAATGGGTTCATCAGACCAGTGTGTGTCCGGCGGAAACCTCGTATGAATCTGATCTCAGGTCAGAATAGGTTAGAAATGTGCACATTAAGGAAGGTCACATTTCCGGGAAGAATGTGTATCGATGTGCGTGAGACAAGATTTATTGGAGTAGTTAAGTGTGTTTTTAAGAAAATGGTAAATCATAGAAAATCTAGGTTATTGGTTGAAATGTGTGAGTCTACATGGTGTCATATAATCCATGGAATGTGGTGGAATTTGTTTTTGAATTGTACGACCTGGTTCAAGAGTCATAGCCCAAAATGTGAAGGGGCCTGTTGTTATTGCGCCACCATGACTTCTACGGGCAGTGTTTTTATTACAGATGGAGTGCCATGATTTGTTTCCACCCTTAAACTTGATCATCAGATATTATTATCATATAAGGAGGAGGGATTTCTTCAAAAAGCTCACAAACCATTGCTTGTTTTTTGTGTGTGCTTGTGTTTCATTTTGTGTGTGCGTGCATGCATGCATGTGTCCTGTGCGTGCATGCATGTGTCCTGTGCGTGCGTGCATGCATGTGTCCTGTGCGTGCGTGCATGCATGTGTCCTGTGCGTGCTTGCATGCATGTGTCCTGTGCGTGCGTGCATGCATGTGTCCTGTGCGTGCGTGCATGCATGTGTCCTGTGCATGCGTGTGTCTGTGTGTGTGTTTATGTCCTTCCTCCTGTCTCTGTCCCAAATGTAATAGTTCTGAACAGCATGATGGGAATAAACCTCTTTGGTGGCCAGAATCCTTCCCAAGGTCACCTTTAACCACAGGTGTGTGTGTGTGTGTGTGTGTGTGTGTGTGTGTGTGTGTGTGTGTGTGTGTGTGTGTGTGTGTGTGTGTGTGTGTGTGTGTGTGTGTGTGTGTGTGTGTGTGTGTGTGTGTGTGTGTGTGTGTGTGTGTGTGTGTGTGTGTGTGTGTGTGTGTGTGTGTGTGTGTGTGTGTGTGTGTGTGTGTGTGTGTGTGTGTGTGTGTGTGTGTGTGTGTGTGTGTGTGTGCGCGCGTGTGTGTGTTAAACTGTAACTGAACAGGCATGATACTATATTATATAATTTTATTGTTCAGTTTTTTTCAATGCCAAATAATGTCCACAATGTCTACGATCGAGTCTAAAACATTTGTAATTTTTTTAAAACATTTTAAGTAAGTAATTTACATCTGTAAGCATAAAAGAGAGACTGCCACATTCATGTAATTAATTATACTACATGCACTGCATTTGCAAAATGTGACCTGTGATCTGGTCCCAATATTTCTGTTGTGTGCGCATGGTCATGAATACACAGTAATGAATGATTTTGCCAACTGTTACTGTAATCGTGCTGGACAAAGTATTCAACCTCAATACAGATAAAGTGAAAGCTGCTCAGTGAAATTATGTATTCAAAATTCAAAAGTTCATTTCATCAAAAGACATTTCACAGACATGGAGACAGACAGCCAAACAGCCAGAAAGACAGAAAGGCAGATAGAGGAAGCTAAATAAAGCAAGAATAATAAACTAATATCAGAGATATGCGTGCAGTTACTAAATCTACCCAGAGCCTTGTGAATGCTGTAGGTCAATGTCGAGAGAGAGAGAGAGAGAGAGAGAGAGAGAGAGAGAGAGAGAGAGAGAGAGAGAGAGAGAGAGAGAGAGAGAGAATCCACCCCCACACCCTCCCATCTCAGTCCGAGGAGACTCACACGAGATCCAGGCTCCATGCTTTAATTACCGCGCAATGAACCCACTTAAAAGAGGGGAAAAAAAGAGAAGAAGAAAAAAAACAAGGCATTTTGAACTTTCATATATATTGATCTTAATTATTTCAGCCCTGGAGGGTTCAACACACTCCAGAGTGGAAACAGAGAAGTGTTTCTACCTTCTCCAACCCCACCCGCTTATACACCACAACCACTCACCCACCCACCCCCTTCCTTCTCCTGATTGGTGTGGAGGTGTTCAGGGAAGGGAAAAATAGCCGGGGGGTACCTGGCTGAGGATTTGACCTGCTCCCCACCGCTCAGAGAGAGAGAGAGAGAGGAGAGCAGCATGGAGATAAAGAGAAGAGAGAGAATCATTCGTTCCCACACTAACGCACCTGCATGAACCGGGTTCAGCTGCTTCGTGGAACCAATTCTCCAAAGACAGGTTTTCAAACAGGTCTGTTTATTTGTTGTTTAATTTCATAAATCGTCGGCACGTGGAGCCGTTGATTTGAATTCCCCATTTGAAGTCACAGAGCTATATAAGCATACAAAGCAATTCATGAATTTGAACCTAATTTTACAAACATTATACATCACAAAGACTTTAGGCCTTGCTACAGTATTTAGTTCTTCCTCACCGTTTTTCATAATTTCACGTAGTTGTGCTGAACCGAACATCAGCCTCTCACAATATAATCCAATATTATATCTTACATTTTTATAATAAATAAAAAAATTAACGTTTTTTTTGGACATACAAGGTTTCCACCGACAGCGAAACGAAACCCTCCTCACAGTGTGGAGGTGCGTGCAGCACTGAACAATATGGAGACTGTAACCCCTCAGCCCGCCTGCTCTCAGCTTACACCCCGCTACCCCCCTCCCAAAGTAAGATAAATAATAATAAAGTTTATGGAGGTTTATGGAGGGTCCCGGGGTCCAACGAGTCTACTGGCATCACAGTCAGTCACGCCATCGGATGTCGGCTCCTTGATGAAGCATTAGGACGGATATAAGACACGTCTCAGTGGGTGAAAGTTCATCCTTATGAGCGGGGGGGGGGGGGGGGGGGGGGGGGACGGACGGCTCCGCCCTTTACCGAAGGGGACGTTGGGTTCACTTTTAATGAAGAGATATTTAATGTTAACGGTGTGTTTTGATGCGAGAGAATGCCAAGACAAGCTGGTAAACATGTACGTTGAATAAAGTGGATTCTAATTCTGATTCAGTCTCGTCTATGGTAGCGGATAAATGGTTTAGAACCTGTGTATTTTAGTCGGGTTTCAAACCTTCTCTTTTTCTTGGCCTGCTGAAATTGTAGACATGAATTTTGTTTGTTTTGTGTCACGACAACATTTCCAACCAAGATCTCCAACAGATTGTCCCAACTGTTCGTTCAGTGTTTTTCCAACTTTTAGAAATTACTTTAATGCAAACTTTTATGATGTTCTTAAACATCAATAATAGGGGACTTCATTCAGCCACTGTTCACCAATACAATGTTGTAGAAGGAATTATTATTATCTTTTTTTTAAGATATCTTTTTGGCATTTTTTGCCTTTATTGATAGGGTACAGTAACTAGACAGGAAAGGGGGAGAGAGATGGGAAGTGACACGCGGCAAAGGCTGTCGGGCTCAGGAGTCGAACCCGTGGCACGCCATCCGGCTGGCTTGGCAGCCTACGTGCCCAGACGGTTGAGCTAACCGTCCGGGCCGTTGAAAGAATTATTGTAATGGCAATAACTCACTAAATGCGTGCCACATTCTCTAACAAAATATGTCTACTCTCTATGCATAAACAAAAACGTTTCTTTACAATGACACGCACGCACGCACACACACCCCCACAGGACTGTACAAGTGCATATACTCACATGCACACACAGTGGCACAGAACTGTGTAAGTGCATATTACCATAAACCATACCATACAGCATATTTCATAACATTCTCTAAGACAGCGGTGGCCGCGTGGATCCGCTGAAGGCCTACTTTTCCCGGCTGTATTTTCACGGTTGCGTCTCCGTCAGACGATGGTTATGATAATTTGATCTGCGAGGACACTGAGATTTGAACTCACGGAGAGGAGGATGCAAATCCCCCCCGCACACGCACACACACACACACACACACACGCCGCACGCAAACCCACCCCGGTAAGGCAGACCTACTGCCGCACTGCAGAGAGTAATATCTAGCAGAATGATTGAACTGGAAAGGTGCATGGAGGCAGTGATGTAGTGCTAAGGAGCAGGTTATTGAATAGGGTGGAGCAGTGAGCAGGTTATTGAACAGGGTGGAGCAGTGAGCAGGTTATTGAACAGAGTGGAGCAGTGAGCAGGTTATTGAATAGGGTGGAGCAGTGAGCAGGTTATTGAACAGGGTGGAGCAGTGAGCAGGTTATTGAACAGAGTGGAGCAGTGAGCAGGTTATTGAACAGAGTGGAGCAGTGAGCAGGTTATTGAACAGAGTGGAGCAGTGAGCAGGTTATTGAACAGAGTGGAGCAGTGAGCAGGTTATTGAACAGGGTGGAGCAGTGAGCAGGTTATTGAACAGGGTGGAGCAGTGAGCAGGTTATTGAACAGGGTGGAGCAGTGAGCAGGTTATTGAACAGAGTGGAGCAGTGAGCAGGTTATTGAACATGTTAGAGCAACGAGGAGTAAAGGAATTGCCTCACTTAATGTTCTTTTATTACACTTTATTGACCCTCATAAGTGAACCACAATGCTAAATCAACAGCTACACAGTAAAGTCCTCAGTGATAATTGAACTCTGTGTAAACATTGACCCACATAGATCCTCTCTTAGAGTGTAAAGCGATCCTTGAGTTAAATTAGCACAGTGGAATCTACTGTATCCTTCTATACAATGTGTGAAATGTTTGTGCATGATGTGAGTGTTGTTAGGTCAGATCAACTGATCTCAACCCCAAATGTATAATTCCGCGAAAAACCCATATATGTAGTGCCCTGCATGGTGTCATCATCAATGTGACGTCATAGACTGGCCTGGACTCCATATGGGGGTGCATGGCAATTATAGTTACTCCACAGACGGACCCCCAAAACCATATATGGGCATAAACGGTACACAGACGAACAGATGAGTACAACGGGTACATTGGTTGTTGCATAGCCGTTCGTTCTAGTGTCTCATGATGAACCATTTTTTATCACCCTAAAATATTATTTTTTAGGTGGAAGCGATTTCCATATCCTTGCTATCTATCTGTTGAACTGCGTTCCATCCACTATTATTCACAGCCTTGCTGTAGATTCTGCTGAATTGAAGCCTAGACTAGACTAGACTGTGTCTCTGCTGTAAACCAAACCCAGGCTGGCACCACTGGGCTTCAACCCCAGTATGTGGAGGTTGGCCACAATGACACGCATTCATTCCTTAAGGCTTTTTCCCCCCCTGACCAACTTAAAAATAAAAGCCATCATCAGCCAACTGCCAGGTCCTATACTGCCTGAAAGGCCACACCAAAACATCAAGCACCAACGGCAACCATTCAGTGTCGCATACGGTATACCTGACTGACTGATGAAGAGATGGTGCTGCTGTGAGAAAGTCATGTCGTACGAGCACCCACTCTTTGTTTAAGTCGTTCTATTTCATTGTTTCTGTTTTGTTTTTTCCCACATGGTGAAAATGCCATTTAGCTTTCCGATCTGGGAATCCATCTGCAAAAGAATGGGAAAAAAACAGTGGCCTCTGCTGTTTGTTTCCTTGAATTTGCCCAATAGATTGTGGAAAACAGGATGTTGACCCGTTTGGTCCACCCTCAGCCCTCCTCTTCCGGTGGGGCGCTTATGTTGTCATCCCACTAATGCCCAATGTGCACACGTTTCTGAATGGCCCTGCCGACAGATTCAGTAGCGCAGCTCGGAATGTGTTCTTGAGAGATTGTCGGCTATCTCAATACCTGAAAGTAGAGTGTACAGTGAAAAGTCCTGTTCATTTGTTAAACTAGTCGGAATAAACACACCATTGGGGAGGTCTAAGGGATTTATTGACAGTGAGGAAATGGAGGGATGAGGGAAGGATGAATGAATGCAGATGTGTGTAGGTTCCGGGGGAAGGTCGCCGACCCTGGAGTCTTTGGGGAGGAGGTCGAATGGCACTCGTCGTGTGGCGTTCGTCGTATGGCACTCGTCGTATGGCACTCGTCGTATGGCACTCGTCGTATGGCGTTCGTCGTAAGGCGTTCGTCTTACGGTGCACATGGACGATATCCCCCAGCAGGAACTTGAGGAGGAGAGGAGAGAGTTTTGTTTTAATCGTCTGAACCACTTTTGGCGAGGTGGATGTAGTATGCTATACGGAGGTGAAGGGGTGGGGGTGGGTTGCGAGAAGCCTGTAGGAAGGCGGCTAGTGTGCGACGCAGCGAGGCGGGCGAAACACAGAGGATTCTGGGTGGTGCTGGGCCTCTATATAAATGGGGACAGGTAGATTGACGTGGAGGGCGGAGAGTGGCATGAAGGGCAGGGTCAATGTGCGTTTCTCCTCTCATCTGTTGTTCCAACTCCATTTCGGCCTCAGATCTAGAGTTCGGGTCGTTATACGCGCCCCCCACACCTACGTACCAATATGCCCAAATATGGAGATCTCTGTATCTGTCAGTCCTTGTCGACATGGCCCACCGCCCGTAAGTCCTTTAAGTCCAAAATAGCTGTTGGTACTTGTGCTAAACACACATGAACACTCCTAGAACGATCAGGCATGCAGTTAACTCAATTATGAATCATAATGTATTTTAATAGTTCATTGCAATGTTATGTGATGTTTTCAAAATGTCCGTCATTTTGCATCTCCTTAGTTGGTTGTGCAGGCTTCTTCTTAGTTTCTGTGAACATTACTGAAAGCCCATCTGCCCACCCATATATCCCTGGTCGGTATTAATAGATTTAATAAGTCTAAGCCTTATAAAACTCAGTACGTTTAACTGGATCTCATCTTGACATGCAGTCATCATCGTCTGGGCTATATGAGAAAGGTCAGGAAAACGTCCCCTCTAACCATCCTGTTATCTCCGCTGAATGCTCTCTTCAGCGTGTTCATTAATACATGTTGAAACCTCCTTTAGATAGCATGTAGAATCAAGCAGAATTGCAGCGTTGTAAATGGCTGAGCTATTGGTTAAATGTTGTGCCCGCTCACCACATTAAGCATGAAGCACGACAATACTGTGAGAGGGTTACTGTGAAAGGGTGCTATTCTTCCTCAGTAACAGTAGCGCTGATTTATTTGACAACAACATTGGAATGTAGCATAATACAGTATGGATATGTCCAACGGGGGAAAGTAGGAAATGTAAACACATTTTGTGTGTGTGTGTGTGTGTGTGTGTGTGTGTGTGTGTGTGTGTGTGTGTGTGTGTGTGTGTGTGTGTGTGTGTGTGTGTGTGTGTGTGTGCGCGTGCGTGCGTGCGTGCGTGTGTGTGTGCGCACACACATGCATGTGTGCGTCCAGGAGTATTATGCTCATGAGCCTTTTTCATTTTTCACGTTGAAAAATGAAGTATATGAATTTGAGGAGGTGTTTGGGCTTTGAAGCCGTCACCTCCCAGGGCTTGGCTGAGGCCGATTCAACTGGAATGTAATCATTTTCATGGATTGGTCGTGTTTCGTGTGCCAAACGTATGGCTGGAAAAATGTGTGCCTAATTTATTAGTTCTGTCATAGAAGTAGTGGAAACGTTTTGGGGTATTTAATGGGAAATGTGGTGTTTACGAACAATTCAAATTGTCAAGTAAATTATTCTACTTCTCTACAGGCCTTTATTACACGGCAAAAATCACCAGTGACTATTTCACATAAAAACTATTCAGATGATGCCCCATTCATGCAGGTTGATGCCATTATTTACTATAAAACATCAACCTGGCTCAGAATAGAAATTGCATCACTTTATTGCAGCCCAACTTTCACATTCAGTAGAGTAAAATTAAACAATTCTCACAAGCTAATTTAATACAGTAGATTGAGCACATTAATACATATTTTAAAAATGACAAACATTACATTACATTTAAATAATAATAATAATACAAAAACATAAGTTCCTTAACCCATTTAGGACAGGAACTCCTTTTGGTGTTTTACCTTCAATAACAGGAACACACTTGAATGCTTCTGTGAAAAAAACAATAAACAAAGTTGTAAAAAAAAAGACGGGAACACATTTTGGGGTAGTTGTTGCTATGTATACAGTAGCAACATAATGTTTTTGTAATTTTTGAATAAGTATGTTTGTCAAAAAGCTTTAGGTTAGGATTTAGAAGGCAAGTCTCAGGTCTAAATGGGTTCAAATGAAAACATTGTTCAACAGCTATTTAACTTCATAGTGCAGTAGAGTTGCTCTACGTGTGCGTTAGTGGGACCATCTTACAGAGAGCAAACTAAAATTAATTTTAATGAACTGTCCATGAGAGTAAGGTGTCTGTCACGTTAGGGTTGGAGAGGTATTTTAAGTATGGCGTGCGTGTCAATCAAACACAGCTGGTGTCTGTTAGCACCTTCTGCAGAGCAGACCGTTTCTTCTGTGATGCCATCAGCCATGGAAATGTGCTAGAAAATGATTCATTGCAAAATGTTGAGAAACCCTCAATCCTGACAGGGTATCACATTAAAGACCTTTTGATATATCATTTATTTTGTTTAAATCTTGGAGTGTACATGCTTTTACAAGTGGGGAAAGGTGAAAAGGTAGATTCATTGGGCAAGTATATATTGCACATAGCCGTTAGCCGAAGATTTGTCCTCTACATTTAACCCATCATAGGAGCAGCTTGGCCACCCGAGCAGCACCCAGGAAGCAGTTAGGGGTCAGTGTCTTGCTCTGTTGCTCAAGGACAAGCTTGGACACGACGTCAGGACATTGAACCAGGCATTTTCCACACACCAAGAGGGGCTCAGCTTGTTTAGCTTACCTTATAACTTGACATTTTTATATTTTTAACAAAAAAAAGCAAGAGCGAATCATAAAACATCAGGTTGGCCAATGCCAAATAAATAAATAAAACAATAATAATGCCCATGCTGCCTGAAAAAGAAACTAACCACCAAATAAAACACACCGAATCGCATTAGTTTTTGTCTGAACAGCCCAAAACCCAGATGCATGAAAACAGTCTGAAAACACACTGAAGTCTGATTTATATTCTTACAACAAGCTTGGTCACACGCATTAGCCTACAGTGTGATGCATTGTATGCAGCATTATAAAACCATTCCAATTGAATCTATGATTATCTACCATTAACTGGGCATTAACGCAAGCGTCTTTCTTGACAGTGAATTTTAACACTGGTTTATTCGGTTTATTTATCAGTTATCACACTAGGTTGTTCCACTACCTTCTGTATTCTAAAAATGTATCAGATCCACGTGTCTCATTGCTGATGTATTGATGGAGAGCGTGTGTGTGTGTGTGTGTGTGTGTATGTTTTTATGGAAAGAAGACCTGTGCAACAGTACACCGGTGGCAGACCCCATAAGTTAGTCAGGTGACAGATGGGTAGTTTACTGCCAAAAGACAGTCAATGGAAACCACTTTTTTTCCAGCCCCATGCAAGATACACCACCAGTTGGAGAACAAAAATCTGAGAATCAGTTCAACTGATTCTCTATGGACATAGACAGATTATTCATAAGAGCAAAGTGAGAATATTTTCCAGTCATGGTGCCTGTTTCAGTCAAATATCTCAATGCTTCTTCTTCTTTACTCTAAACAATGAGTGCCAAACTCGGCATGTACTTCCTGTTTTGAGGGTACATTCCTGGTTCTCATTCATCACTCTTTCTCGTCTGTCAAAGAAATAACTGATTTCAAATACAAGCCTACTGTTGGTTTATAAAGCATTGTGGCCAAAATACATTGCTGATATGTTGCTGGTTACATGCCAGCATTCCGACATACCGCCATTACCATCCAGACCTCTCAGGTCATCTGGGACACGTCTGCTTTTTGTCCCCAGAGTCAAAGCTATATGTGGAGAAGCAGCATTCAGTTTGTAGGATACTGTATACTAGAGTGTAGACCACATATAGTTTGTGTATCACTCCAGGTCTGCTACAACTATCAGTTCTTATAACACACGTTTGCTGTTTGTGCATGCCATTTTTCTATTCCTTTCTTGTGCTGGACTCACATTTTCTTGTATTTAAAGGACCAAGCAGTCCTGAAAGGACTTGGTCCTTTATTGTTTTTGTCTCTTTTTTTCTTCTTCTTCTTCTTCCGCCAAAAATAGCATTTCTGGCTGAACCGTGCAGTCGGTTTGCGCGGAATAGTAGAGGGCCATGCCAAACGGTGAGGATGCGAAGCCCATTGGCCAAAGGGTGGCGCTATAGCACTCAATTGAAAATGCAAACTTTGACCATGCATAGCTCATGAACCGTTTGACCGTCAGCAATGAATCTTCGATACACATATGCGTCTCCTCATGCCGAACAAGTATCGTGCTCTTACTTTTGACCTCTGACCTCTAGATCAAAGGCTTAAAAAACATGAACAGTGAACACACTGTAGTAATGAATAATGGACCAGCACACACATAATTGTCATCACAAACACTGCTGTTAACAATAGAACAATGTCATGTAGACTCATAAGATGTTGGACTTTCACGCGGGTGGCCCGAGTCCGAATCCTGGGTGTTACATTGGTGCAGTTACCCGGATTACGTTGCCGTGGCTCAGAGCCTCTGCCTGATGGTCTCAAAAGTCTTATATCTCCCCTGGTCCAGAGGGATATCCTGTTGGTCTAGTGGTTAAGATTTTGGACTTTCATGCTGGAGGCCCGAGTTCAAATCCCGGTGTTACACAAGTAGATCTGTTTGAGTACTTATGCGTTGGTACTCAAAGTCTATTTGCTTATTGCCTTCTTGAATGATTTTACTGTTAACAATACAACAACTGATTGTGTCCGGATAGATTTATTATTAATACAAAAATGGTTACAAAGCTTATCTGTGCTGTGACGTGTTATGAGCAGTGTAGCAGTGGCTCGAGCCTCTGCCTGATGGCCTCAGAAGTCTAATATCTCCCCCAGTCCAGAGGGATATCCCTTTGGTCTAGTGGTAACAATACAATAACGAGTCTTGAGTAATGAGTATGACTCTTCAAGAATGCTGCCCCCCCCCCCCCCCCCCAACACACACACACACACACACACACACACACACACACACACACACACACACACACACACAATTAAAACTGACCCTGTCACAATTACATGGTCTTTTTTTCCCCACAAGTTCACTCTTCCATGTTTCTATTTCTTATTGTGCATATTATTCTTATTGCTTATTGCCTTCCTGCTTGGTCCTGCCTTATCGCTGCTTGCAGCAATTCTTTTCTAGTTTCACGTTATATTTATAATATCTCTAAAGGGCCATCCACACCAAGTACTCCATCTATAATATTGATGATGATCATCATCATCATCATCATCATCATCATCATATTGTGCAAAAGCTCATTATTGGCTATTTCCCCTACCACCTCCCCTATTTATTTTGTATCTATCCTCTATTCATAACGTAAATAGTATCCCAAGCGTAAGTGGTGCAACTCCGTGTGGGGGTCCCCGGGGGGTCCCCGGAACTTCCAGACCTGCATGAACGCGCCCAGGGTGCCGGCCCGGTTCTTGCGAGCCGTCCCACGTCCGAAACGGTTACCGTGCGGGGTCCTTCTACTGTACTGTACTGTACTGTACTGTACTGTACTGTACTGTACTGTACTGTACTGTACTGTACTGTACTGTACTGTACTGTACTGTACTGTACCAAATGCTATTTTCGTGCTCGGACAGACCCAGGGACAGACCCATAGGCAGCCAGCCAGAGACACACAAAGCTCCATAATGAAGTGGTTGCACCACTTAAAAATGTAATTTATGTTCAATTCCAAATATGAATACAAAAAAGAATTATAACATTTTTAACCAAGAAACCAATACTGTACAATGTGCAGAGTTCACCCACCTGCCACTGCTCAAGTCAGGCTGCTCAGTGGCTATAGTGCAACTGGTTCTCAGAAGAGCTCTGCCTTTTGACCTGTAACACAGGCCACAAAACCATTATTTCATCTCACATGTATAACCCTTCAGCATACAGCAACTTAGCAGCAAATCGTCCACCTTATGAGATAAATGCAACAACTCATCCAGCCGCAGACCCCAGTAATTCTGCAGCAGAGGTCTTTAGTCGCTGCTGGCTAAATCCTCTGATAGGAACACAGGCTGCGTCTGATCCCTTCAACGATCTCACTTTATCTCTCTTGCAAATCAGGCGTAAGGGTTAGCCGTGTGGACTGTGGCTGCCCACGCTAGCTTAAACATCGCTGGCTTGCGCATCGCTCCTCCAGTCTCTCTGAATGCTACATTACTGTATGAGGCTGTTTGCACAGTTGAACACTGATGATCCTTCTGAAAATGATAATTATATTGCACAGATATTATAAATATTAATTTAAATCTATTTTCTATCTGCATTTAATACTTGAGGACCCCCCCCCCCCCCCCCCCCCCCCCCCCCCCAAAAAAAGAAAATAGAAAATCCATTTTGTGGTGAAAACACCCTCTAAATCCTGACCAAAGTTAACTGGGCCTAAATTGGCTCTGCACTTGGTCCCCTCTATAAACAACATTTGCTCCAAAAATAGCCATACACGTGAGCTTGTAGGTCTGCTATTGTGGGCGAATGTTCCCCCCAGAATAGGATTCAAGTTGTTAAATATCAAATGTACCTTAATGTTTTGTTTAAATTCTGCATCACCAATTTACCAGTGGTGCTTTTAGTGTTTTGTTATTTTGTAAATGTTGGCTGCTTATAGGCCGTGTTGGGACCCATGAAAAAGTGCTTAGAAAATGAGTTTCGTTCCCATGTCATGCGAACTACTCATTCAATGCATTTTTTCATAGATAATACCCTTCTAGACTTTGGGTTAAAAGTTCTACTCATAATATCCTGCAGTATTTTGTCACAAGCCATAAATGTAAAAACAGTGTATAACCAAAAAACGAAAATCTTGGGCTGCTGTTTTTGCTTGTAAAATGTGTTTTTGGCAACACAAAGTCTTTCTCAAATGGCAAATGCATATACCGTATATTACCAAATAACAGCCCATGCTCAAATAACCGCCCAGCACCAAATAACGGCCCAGGTTCCGACACCATTTTGCGTAATAACCGCCTCCATCAAATAACCGCCCTCCTCTATATAATGGCCCATGGGCCGTTATTTGCAAACTTAATCAGCCTCAGCCCTCATTTATATTATTATATGCGTGTTCACCGTGTTGAGTTTGCAAATCTCCGCACACCACTCGATCATTTCACAACAGCGCAACACCAGTCCTCCATAAACTAAATCTAGGCTATAGTTTCACAAGTGCCTCCTATGCACAACCAATTGTTTTAATGCAAAGTGGTGTATATTCTGTGTAATGTTTATTGTCATCCGTGTATCACTATCTACAAGCTCCAAGTGTTGCATGACAGCGCTTTGTGAGCTTGCAGAGAAAAAAAAAAGAACCCTATTCGGTGCACGGCGTGCGCCAGCCAGGTCCTCACAAATATAGTACTATAAAACGCCTCGGCGCAACAAATTCGCAACAAAAAAGTTGATATTTAAATTGTGTTATTCTCGGTCAATTTTCAACTGATTGTTCTAATTCCAAATGGCCTATAATCCGTGAAGTGTAAATTTTCATTGGGTGAAAATCTACCGGTACGTAGGCCTGCAGTTTATAATGAAATCATGTGTTTGTCCGCTGCTTCCCCATGCTCAATCAGAACATGTAGTGGTTACACCTGTGTGTTGATACGCTCCCTCTTACAATTAAATCAAAATGCATTGCATGTTTATTGTTTACCATACTAAAAAAAGATGACTGCATGGAACTGTATGTAACCAAATGATGGCCCGGTGCAGACCGGTGCAAAAAGCTGTGGCCGGTGTGCAAAGAAATAGCAGATCTACAAGCTCACAATGCGTCGAGCCTCGGTGCGTTGTGAGCTTGTAGGTCTTGTACAATATTGATGCACTAAATTTCTTTGGTCTTTGACCACCGATTATAAAAAAACTGCAGGGTGGCACGAGTAGAACTTTTTTATTTGGACATTCTACCTATAAATCTCTTTTATGGAGAAAAAATTGTGTAGTCCCCCTTCACAAACCCATCTGACATCAATACAACAATGTGACACCTCTGCATCTCAACATCAGTAATGCTATATAGTTATATTGACTATTAGTATTCATGCAGAGGCATACACACACTGTCAATCTTACACACACACACACATGCACACACACACACGCACGCACACACGCAGGCACACACGCATGCACACACGCACACACTACAGTCTTGTGTCATCATTTCATCAGTGCTGTGCAACTAGCGGCAGCGTGCTGCTTGCTTGCTCATTAAACATTTGCAGAGTCAATACAGATTCCAGCAGGCACCCTCCCCTCCCTCTGGGCAAACACTGAAAAATACAGTATGTAAACGCTCCCACTCTCATCGTTCACTGCTGCAGAAAACAGAGCCTTCTTCCATCCGTACAGTATCAACAAGGTGACTGTGTGTGTGCGCACGCGCATGTGTGTGTGCGTGTGTGTGTGTGTGTGTGTGTGGGGGGGGGGGGGGGGGGGGGGGTGGCTGTCCATTAAACCTCCAGCCATAATGACTGTGTCATACCAGCCAGGAACAGCAGGCCGGCTGCTTCTCTTTCGGCCGTATCACCTGCTGTTGGTAAATGTCAGAGTGACATATCAGCTGACTCTGAAGGTCTTCATCTACACACCAGTGGTTTTCAACCAGTGGTCCGGGGAACCACCAGTGGTCCTTGAAGGGATTCCAGGTGGTCCCCAGCTAAACGATGGAGATTAGATCCTTAATTATTGTTAAACATCTGCATTACTTAATTCACAAGAAGTCTACACAATTGGAGAACATAGAAGAATAATTGTTATTTTAATCAACGTTTGCCTGTTATCTCTCCTATGGTGCCAACATAAATAAAGTATGAAATTGTGGACAAAATCTTATCCAATGACAACAAAGTATTCAAAATGTTGGTTCTGAGAGGAAAAATCTCTGTGGCTCAAATGCAGAATAAACTAGAACTTGCTTGTTGTACACTAGTAGGCCATAAATGGCCAACTAGTGCGCAAGCAGAGCGCGCAAGTACTTTACACCGCTGTAAACTGTGGAATCTCAGTATCTCTGTGAAGGAACGTTTGAAATGTCTAATTATTAGGTGTAACTATTTGCTACCTACCTACTTTATGCATGTAAACACCTAGTATTATTAAGTATGGTTAAAGTTTCTATCTATATAAGAAATACAGTTTTATCAATTTAGAAATATTCTGGATCCCTTTTTAGTTTAAAAAAAAAATGAATGCAAACCCCCAATACGTCTATGACTGGTGAATCTGGTTTCACTAGAGCTAATTATTCACCAAATAGAGTAATTTCTGTCTTTGGTTTCAGTGAAATTTCATATTTATCGCGTCCAGTACGAAATTTTTGATTAATTTCTTTAAATAGCCCGTCAGTGATGAAATAACTATTGTTTACTTGAATCAAATTAAAATACTTTACTGATTCTTGATTAAACCTTAATTGTTGCTGTACTGTCTGAAACTTGAAAGAAGAAGTATACTCCGCATATTTACGTTCTTCACTTTTAGTAATTACTTGTGCTAAAATTGTCCAACTTTCACGATCTGATACTGAACTTAATTCTGAGATGGTAATTACGTTCATAGGGTTCTTCTTAATCCTTTTATTTGAAGGTATATCTGTAGATAGTTCCATTGTTTTAACTATATTTAGCATGTAACTAAGTTGATTAGCGGTATACTGTGGTTACTTTGCGCCAAAAACCGTCCCAGCCAACCCGCCACTTTTGATGCGTATGCAGCAAATTTGTGCCTGATTTGCTAGGACCAGATTACATACATGACCATATTTCTTACGTCATCATTGAGAGCTAGTCATACATATACTATATATATAATCTGTAAAATAAAATAGCAAATTGTGCCTGATTTGCTGGGACCAGAGTACATGGTGTGTATATGTATGACTAGCTCTCAATGATGACGTAAGAAATATGGCCATGTATGTAATCTGGTCCTAGCAAATCAGGCACACATTTGCTGTTTTATTTGCATACGCATCAAAGTGGCGGGTTGGCTGGGACGGTGCATACGGACCGGGCGAAAATATTACTTGCGCAAGTAATAATATAGGCCTTAAAGGAGAATTCCATACTAAAAGGCTTTCTTACCTTTCTTTGTAGTTGTTACGTCTCCATCAAAGAGGTCCAGGTCCCCTACCATAAGCCCTAAATGAATTGCATTGAATTGAATGGGATGTATGGGGTGTTGTGCTAATTCGCTTATTTCCATCGCTCAAAATTATAATTTTTTTGTATATATCCTCTCTTCATAATGTAAATAATATCCCAAGCGGCACACTTTACTACTTATTTCGATGGAAATAAGCGAATTAGCACAACACCCCATACATCCCATTCAATTCAATGCAATTCATTTAGGGCTTATGGTAGGGGAAATAGCCAATAAGGAGCTTTTGCACAAAATAACACCTGGACGTCTTTGATGGGGACGTAACAAACAAAGAAAGGTAAGAAAGCCTTTTAGTATGGAATTCTCCTTTAAGTGTGTTTCTAAAAAAAACAAGATGGTAACCGTAGCACATCATGCTAAAGTACCAAAATATGTCTTTATCCAGTGGAAATTTGCAGACAACATATAATGCCTGGCTTCACATTGTAAAGTTACACACATTCACAGTTTTCACACCTACAATTGGAGCTGGCCAGTACAACGATACTGGTGGCCACTGGGAGCTACCCAGTGCAACCACAGGTGGTTACTGGTGGCCACTGGGAGCAGCTTTGCACAACCACAGTGTTTCACTTGTGGCCACTGGGAATTAAGCTCCACTGAAGCAGATTGAGTGCCTTGCTTAAGGGCATTTCAGTGGTCAGTTCATATGAAATGTCATATGAATGAATACTTAAATAACTCCGACAGAACAAAGTGATGACCCATGGTTGAGGGCTTGTTTGTGTCCGTCCGTCTATGGTCGAATGTCTCTTGCTAGTTCTCCCCGATCTGAAATGTAAATCACAGCGTGTTGCAGGAAGATTCAACAAAAATGTTAAGCTGTTATTGTCCAGGACTTAACCTCTCTGATCAACACAGGGCAGATTCATGAGATAAGACAAACATTTCAACCTTGACGTGAACTTTGTCTCGGCGCGTGACCCTGACATGGCATGAACCTCATCTGGTGTCAAACTGAATAAATATGTTCCATGTGCTCCGAATGATTCAGCAAGGGTCAACATTATTGAACGTATCTGTCCACAATCTTCTGTTTATTTTTTATCTTATCCCTGAAGTTTCATTTAGGGACACTTAATGGGATTAGGGACAGGACAGAGGAAACGTGCGATGTACCAAGTTGGACGTGTCATGAAGACATGCATGCACGTTCATAACAAGCTTCCATTGAAGTCCCATTCCGGTCTTTGTTCAATATGAGGGAAAGAAGGAAATGGCAGAGAACGTTGTTGCATCGCAAAAGTGTTACAATATCATATTTTGTTACAAACGGATTAAATATTTTTGTCAAACGTGTTGTCAATCATGTATTAAATGATATATTATATTTATTTGCAATTTACCTTGAGCTATACATTTTAAATACAATTTAGGTTGTATCAAATGCAGTTTATTGCTCAATTGCTAAAACCTCTCCACAACTACACGTCACAATCACAACTACATCATTCACACATCGCCGGCGCTATGACAGCTGTCGATCAAGTGTATCTCCAACCAGCTGGACGCTCTCAGACACCACACTGTTCCCATGGTTTCTCTCTCTCTCTCTCTCTCTCTCTCTCTCTCTCTCTCTCTCTCTCTCTCTCTCTGTCTCTGTTGTTTTTACACAAACAGATCAGGTTCCTCAGTAAACAGGCCTCTCCCGTCTCTTCTGGTAACAAAGTAATAACTCAAAACAAATGATTTGCTGCTTTGATGGGAGTTCTCTTTACTGACATCTGTTTGATTTTATCTTCATGAACTTTATCCATTGCCAACGCTCAGAGTTAAGGCCTTGCCTCAGTCCAGTCAAAGTAATTTATTGATCAAATGGGCATGTGTGCTGCACGCACGCACACACACACACACACACACGCATGCGCGCGTGCACACACACACACACACACACACACACACACACACACACACACACACACACACACACACACACACAAACAACTCTGTAAATTATGTTTGCTGCATAATATCATGCAGACATAACTGAACATTATAATGATGATTTTGGCTACTGGGTATGGAAAGTTATAGACTACCAAAATTAAAGGGTTACTATATCTAGAGTTATTGTGCATGTAAAAAAAGCATATAATGCTTCATCTACTATTAGGGGACAGCACTTACAGTTATACTGTATGCAAAGTATTATGTCTGTCTAGGAAGGCAGGTGTAATTTTGGAATATTGACACAATCAGTATGACCTTATATTTTCGGATTCACATAATGTAATACACTGAATGTCACTGAATATACTAAAAGCGTTTTCTTCTGGGTATTGGAGGGTCAACTTTCTTCTGAATAATACTCGTCAAACCCAAAAGAAAACATGTTTAACTAACTGTATTATTATAATAATTATTATTATTATTATGATTATTACCATTAATATTATTACCATTATTATTATTACCCTTATTATTATTATTATTATTACAGTAAGCATAACAGAAAACAGATTACATAAATACAGAAAACAATTAAGTAGGTGAGTATAGAAATCATGATTAAATTATCAAGTGTGACAAGGTGCACCATCCTCAGTTTGATTCCATCAGGAGTACCTGAATGTCGTACCCTCATCTGCCCTCAGCTTCCTGCATCTATATCAACACACTCTTCTGAGTAAATAAAAAGCAAAAAAATGGCCTAAACAATCCTTATGATCCAGGTGACGATCCCAATCAAATCAATGCTCTCTGTTCAGCGGAGAGAGTACGTGTTTCCATCTGTTCACCTGGCTTCTGGTTGAGTATCGGCCTCATGGAACCGTAACTCGACACATGAGAGCTATACGCTTTAGAGTTATAAAAACTCAAAACTCGATATTGGTAACATCACCACATCCTCCTCAGACTTCTCTCCGTCTTTCCATTGATGAGGGGCCTGGGGGATGATGGGGCGTTGGGGGAAGGGCTGGGTTGGTTGGGGGGCTTTCCTGTGCTTTAGGGCCCCTAGCCACGGTGAGCCTGAAGCCGTATGGTAAAGCCCTGGTCAGGCTTCGGAGATTCCCAGCCTCTTAGTTGCCTATAACTCATCCCAAAGACCCTGCCTCCTTCCTCAGTCCCAGGCCCTGAAATATCCTTTCAAAGGCCGCAGACTGCAGACAGATATGTAGGTGTTTTAGATAAGGTAGGAATTGCATTAAGGGATTTTTCCGTTTTGAAGCCGCTGCTGTGTTTCGCTGCCCTTTCCCATCGACTTGAGAGTAGCTGCTGAGCGTGGACGGGGAGAGCGAGAGGGAGGGATGTACTTTAGGACGGACTAGTTCTTACATTTTGTGGTCAGTTCACAGCTCATAAAAGACCGGCGCTAACCTCAGTGAAAACAGAATTATGTAGGCAGGCCAGCGGCAAAGCACAACTCCTCTCAGAGCATACTGAGGCCCTGACCTGGGCTTGGAGGTAAATCCTTCCAGAGCATTGATCTTTTCACGAGGATAATTACAAGGCAGCAGGATGAGACCTCATGTCAGAGAACAGTATATTCAGCGTGATGAATTTATTTATTTATTTTTTACGGTTCGTCACAAATGTAACCGTTCAATTACATGGTGCAATTTTTATTGTATTGGGGGTATTTTTCCTGTTATTGTCTGTAGTTATTGTGTTTCCTTTTTTCATGTGTCTTGTTTCTTCACTGTCAAGGAGCCAAAACCCAATATATTACTGCCTTATACTTCTATAATGAGAAGTAACCCATCTTCCCTGAAAACCTCTACAATGTATGTCTTCTATGTATATATATATATATATGTATATGTATTTTTTCACAGTGAATCAGGGGCCAGATCATCTGGGTCTTACACACCAACTACAGGCTGTTATCAGCTCTGTGGCGTGTGAAGTCATTTTAAACACCGGCTCCGTTAAGGCCTCAGTATGTCGGTATGTGAGCAGCATATCTCGGCCTCTTTCTCTCCTCCGTGCCTCTGTGTTTTATAAGGACTTACTGTCTGGCCCCACGGTTTACTTTGAAAACTTTATAATTATGTTGCCTCCCTTTTTCTCTGCGCGGCCGCCCGTGTTTACTTTTGCCAGCTTAACATGCACGCGGTCCGGTTCCCCCCACCGGGGCGGCTCTGTGGGCCGCGTCCTATCAGCCAGCAGTGTTTGTTGGCTCGAGTTACACAGAGATTAGTGGCTTCATTCCCACTGGTGCCTTGCCGTAACGCTCCTCACCCAAAGCTAGGTCTCGAACCTTGGCCTGGTATAGAGAGAGAGAGGTGGGGAGGGTGGGCCGTAAGGTCTGTGCGTCTTGAGATGAGCAATACAGAGCAGGAGAAGCAGGAGAGAAAAGACTGGTTTAAAGTGATCACTTCAAGTTGTTTCAGTTTGGCATTTAATTTCATTATACTCATCATTGTTCGTCTTATATTATTGTATTTGCTGAGCAGTGAAGACTGACAGCAAATTGCAAGGCTCCAAAAGTATTACAAGCTGAAGGTAATAAAAATGTGAACACATTTTGGTACCTTACAAGCTCCTGTAATTAGTTTGACAAGAAGTGTAATGTTGTCCATTAAAATTAAATTAGATTAAATATGCTAAAACGGAAATTATGAAACAGGTCGTTTCAAGGACGCAATCTGATTGGTTGAAACAGCCTTCTAGCCGCGCTTCAAACCAGCATCATGGAACGGCTAATAATAAAAAAAAGAATTCAGCTGCTCTCCCAGAGGGCAGCATACTCGGTGGCTATGCTAGCTAGTTTCTTGGGACATGTGTGGTCGTAGTGGCTACATACAGTAGGTCATTAAAAAAACATTAGGGATTTTCTCAGTTTTAAGGGTAACTGTTGTATAATTGCAATATTACACGATAGGGGTGGTTTAACATCATTAATGCACTTCTGCGTTGCTTTCTGAGTTCCTGCAGCATCTCAGGCATGCATTAATGACGTTAAACCACCCCCTATCTTGTGATATTGCTTAATTCAGCTATACTCGTGTACAAAGTGCATAGCTTACTAATACTGTTCAATCCACACTTTAGTCTTTAACCCTGCCTTTGATGATTAAAGGTGACTTAACAGATAACATCAATAAAGGATCAATGCTTTCCCTGGATTTATGTCTGTCTGGGTAACACACAGAGAAAGTAGATTTGTTTTTTACACAGAGAAACAATAATAGTTACATTTTTCAATCGACATCCAACTGAGGCAAGAATGGCAGCTTCCTGCTGAAACAGTTTCCAGCTGAAACGTAGCGTTTGATGTGTTTAGTGACACGAAAACATCGGATTATAAATCAAAAGGTTTAGCAAACTTTGCTCAACCAAAAGCAAGCCTGTGAATCCAGTGCAATAATACATTACATTAATTATATCGGGGAAAATTACAGACAAGCTCATTCATTCCTCAGGGACGGGCTCCCTTCTAGTCGTGTTACCGCCACATTAAAAGCCTTGAAAGGAAGAAATGACAGAGGGAGAGAGAGAGGAAATGCTGCTGAGAACATTCTTGTGACACTGTCTGAAATCAAACGGGGCATAGAGGGAGATTGCTGCAGTTTTACGACCCAGACAAACAGCAGATAGTATTGGTCTGAAACTGGGAGACTCAATGCTTCTGATGACTAAGACGTAGCAAACGCCACCGATACTGCAACCTGCCTCCAAATCGGCGAAGCTAGAACTGCATCTACCCACATCTCTGTGGTAAGACGAGCTTCACCTCTATTCCTTCCCTGTTTTCTCTCTCTATATTTTGTCATGTAATCCAGTGTAGGACCTGTTGGCTCGTCCTGTTGTTTGGTTGATTGCTGTTGGGAGCGCTGGAGTTTTGTAACAGCCTAGGCAAGAGATTAAGACAAACTCTTGATAAGGACTGGAAGTTGACTCCCTGCATTAAGGAGGATTAATGTTTAGCTCTGTGTGGCAGGGGCTCCTCTCCGTGGCCGCGCTGTTTACGCAGCGCTTGCCCCCTCCTACCGCCTTCCTCCATCCCGCCTTTAATCCCAAATTAGTATAAAAGATCAGCAGTGGCCAGTGGGGCGAGGCCTGGAGGGGGTTTAGGCCACTAATCAAGCCTCACTTTGGGACAATGAGCCGCCACAGAAGGTCAATAGGAGTAGAGGCCTGCGTGTGCTGAAGGGACGAGGCAGAAGGATTGAGAAGAGGAGGGAGGATTGAATGAGGGTGGGGTGGGCAGGGGTGAGGGTGGTGTTTTTAATTGAACCGTGATCCGGTCTAACCCTAACAGACCCCCACCCACGTATACCCACCTACCCACCCACCCGCCTGCTCCTCTGAGGTCTGGTGACTGTTCCCCATAATTAGTTTTTATTACATCAGCGTTGTTTATAACTTAACACCTTAAACACCCTTGTTTTGGGAGAATCCTGTTATATACACAGCATTGGTGTCACATGTGTTTACAATTTCAATGTCAAAGTATATTTGCTCTCACATAATGGCATCTCCCGTTTTAAAACACAGATAGCACGTAGCTGCTGCTGTGCTTGTAGAACAGAACTTTTCCTCTCCCAGAGCTAACCGGCAGTTAGCACAGCTTGTAGAAGAGTCACGGGAGATTTGTCGGGTCCGGGGCATACTTTAAACGTTGGTCTTTTACAGCAAAATAAAACTTGTGTCAAGTCGAAAACAAGCTGTATAACATCAGCAGTAAATTTTCCACGGGTAAACTAGTGCCGGCTATAGTGCAACCAAACGTTCCAGCGACGACTTCAGTTAGGAAAATAAGACGAAGGAAGTGTTTGCCAGGCTCTAAACCACGACTCTGCAGACGATGAAAAAAAAAGTTGCTGTGTGTATTATTTTATATATTCAAACCACATACACACTAATCTAAACGAGGATCATCATACATGTTGTTTAATATCGTCTCCACTAAGGACACGGGTCCGAGACACTTGAACTTGTGAATTCTTTCCAAACTACACACACGAGAAGTTCTTAAATTATTTATTTATAGAGATTTTATATAGCGCCCGAGCAAATTACAGTGTCCTTGAAAAAGAAACAGAAAAACCTCATCTTCTCCATCAGCTGCATTCTGCTCGTGCCAGAGCCATGGAGTGCGTCCACAATGCTGCACCCCCCCCACGTTGGTCCCACACACACACACACACACACACACACACACACACACGTAAAAACAACAGTACTGGAGCCAAAGTGATCATTTAGGGTATTTGTGGTGAGGGCAAACTCTCATCAAGTTCCAGCGGGGTGCCATCACAGATCTCCGCGCCCCCTCCAACCTCCATGCCACCCCCTCCTTCACTCTCTCTCTCTCTCTCTCCAGCCACCCACTGCTCTCTGCTAAGATTAGACAAATTAAACACTATTATTCACATCACCCCTGCAGCTGGCCTTTTAAGTGGTTCTGTGTTAACTATCAGAATGGTTTGCTTTGAAAGCCACAGCCTTCTCCTTAATTTACAATATGAAAAACTACTTTTGGCCGAGTCTCGCTTGGGATTTTTCTGCCTCGTGCTGCAATGGAAAAACTGGAGGGTTTCCTCTTTTTTTTTCTTCTGTGGAGCTGCCGGCGTCTACAGAGGACTTCTGTTCCAAATCTAAAAAAATATCAAGAGTGGAAAACAAAGCAATGCCAGTTCATCACTTCATCTTTCAGTCTGTTAAAATATAAAGCAATACTATAATTGCAGAACAGATACTGTATACATAATATTACAGGTACTATATGTAAATATGTTATTTCTTATTATGTGGAAAAAGCTAAGAGACCCTTTGGTTGTACAGGTTGAGGCAAAAGCTTGTAAGTAAGCTATAAGAGATATTTTGGTTGTACCATTTGTAGCAAAAGCTTAGACCCACACAGAAGAAAACCATTTATCTGTACTTTTTGTGGTAAAAGCGCTCAAACTTTCTTTTCCTGCCTTGATCCCCCCTCTCTTCTTCCCTTTCTTTGTTCAACTATGCACAAAGATGAATTTCACTCCCTTTCTTACCTGTACAACTGTGATGTGACAATAAAGCGGATTCTGATTCTGATAAGCAGTTACTGATATGGGTTAAGGCCACCTTAAGAATACATGCAATGCTATAATTAAGTTGCAGGAGAAAGGATACCTTTTATAAAAACGAAAACTACATCAGCAATTATTTTAAGATTTTGTAAGAACACGTGCAACTTGTTTTTCCAATCGTCAGATGTACTAATGTACTAATGTACTAACTAATAATTTTGTACCGGAACTTTATTTTTAAATGGCATTTGGAGCTCTCACGTCCAGCTCGAATCAACAACTGCCGCTTTGCTGTGTTCTGTCACGTGTATAGAAAGACATTCCTATATAGTCTCTGGCCTCTCCGAGTGAGGTGGAGGAGAGCAGCGTTTTTGCTGGACTTCACATCTGTACATACGTTTTTAATGTAGACTCCTGTATGAGGGGGGAGCCCTTTCATTTTCCCTGTTGTGTATCCCTGAGACCTGATAATGGATGTGGTCTTGGCCAGGGGCCCGTAGACATAGGAGGGCTGGTGATGGATAACCTAGTTTCACAGCCATCATCACTGAACAGCATGTGCCTTCTATCTGTGTAGTGAAACACCTAACCACCCAGCCAGCCACACTGAGCATGCTCCAGACAGACATGCGTGAAGCTTGTTTGCGACCGAGCATAGGCATGGCTGAGGCCTGGTAACGCCCCCCGCCTGCCTGTGATTGGCCTATACCGACACTGCCCGTCTCGACTGTCCTCCGAGACGCAAAGTTATACTCCGTGGTGAGATTGAGAAATAAATAATACAACGAGAGAATGACAGCTTGGCACGCGCGACAGAATGCAGCCTTGGGTGTGTTCTAAATAAAATGTTATATTATAACTAATACTATTACACTAAAAAGGATAAAGATGAAGGGAAAGTAGACCTTTTCAATTTCATTTTTAAAGTTTACACATACAAACAAATTACACAATCATCAACACAAACACTTTATTTAAAAACACACCCAAATCAAATCATATTACGGAGTGCATGTTCAATCAATTATTCCATCAAAGCAAACGGCATAAACAATATTAGTTTGCCTCTTCTACAAAATTAAAACGTACAAGTTACAGTTATCTTGTATCATACCATACTACTTGTATTATGTCCCACCACGGAGTAACCTTGCATCAGACTATCCAGCATATCTATATCCACCTCGGAGGACAGTCAAGACGGGCAGTGTCGGTAGGCCAATCGGAGGCAGGCGAGGCGTTACCATGCCTATGCTCGGACACAAACAAGATTCACGCAAGTAGGAAGTAACTTCCAGTCAGATGCGTTGCACAATGAAGCTCTATAATGGAACAAACTGACATGATGTCATCACAGCCAAAAATGTATTTCTGGGTATAGATAACATGACGTCGCATTGGAGCAGTATTATTCATTAACCTTATATTTGGAAGAAATAGGACACTTATAATGCTGTTTCTGACTATTAGAAATACTACACTCGGGAACTCTGGAACGATGCAAGTTGCATACCACACCCAGTAATGCAGTACCTGTTGTTATGCAACACTTTCTGTGCTCATTTTAGGAGGAGGGTGCTCTGTCTGTTAGTGACAGTGGAAAGTACATATGTACAGGTGTCTATTCTTGCCCTCTTGTGCTTCTATGAGTAAGTTGGTATGTTAATGATACATAAATAAATAAATAAATCACACCATCATGGTTACATTACATAGCATAAAGAAGAAATCTAAATAGTGATTAGAAATAATAGGTTTGATAAATATGTTAATAGTATTTAATTTAACACTGATCATCTCAATACTCAAATAACTTGATCAGTATAACCATTGTCAAAAGGTTAAAAGTAGGTTATATACATGTTAACCCATTCTTTAGCTATTGGAAAATAGCAGATCTACAAGCTCATAGCTCGTAGCTCATATATATATTCTTTCGGATCAAACGTTTTTAACTCAAGTCTTTGCGTCAAGGTTAGTGTTTCACATTCTGTGCCAGAGGTCAAAGGTCAAGGTCATTGTTACCATTGTTAATTATTATTATGGACCCCTATATGTGGTGCTTTGGTTGGTGTGCGTTACTTATTTTAATGTGCACATGCAGAAAATGTAGCCACTGACATTTTATTGATCATTCTCTGGAGACACACAATACATACATAAAACACTATTCATTATTCCTCTGTCATGCGGTTATTATCTGAGTCATTGAGGGGTGGGTGGGGGGGGGGGGGGGGATGCTTTAACTAAAACTGACATTTGGAAACGTATCCACAATAGAATAGATTTTCTGTGGCGTCATAGCTCAAATGCTATCACTGCAGGAGCTGTGGAATTCTGGGAAGGGACCCTTACAGGAAACACACGTCCTGGTGGCCTGCATCTGTTCTGGGCATTTATATTTCCTTTGATGAGTTTGAAGTATCCAACTTCAAATCCAGCAGCAGGGAGCGCATACGTTTCTTCTGAAACGAGGGGGGGGAAAAAAGAAAAGAAAGCGATGGAGGTTCCCCCAGCAGGTTGAGATTGTATGTCTGTAAAAATAGTGACAGAATAGCTCACGCCTCGGTGAAATTGGATCGCTCAGTCTGCCAGCACCACGGTTTAGATCCGGAACATTAAAAAAAAACCTTTAGTTTGAGTTTCACATTTAATAGGGGATTGTTTGTCCTTCACAAGTGTTTTTTTAGCCAAATGTTAATGGTTATCGCGCTGTCCCAAAACCTAACTCAGCACACACCCGTGTGAAGTGAGTGGCGCTAATATATTAAAGTCTAACTCATGTTGATTAGGTGATGTAATGGTGATGTAAAACAAACGGTGCCAACACAAACATGAAACGCCATTAACAATAAAGAGACAATGACGTAATGAGGCACATTATGACAAAACAAACATTAAACCTGTATATAAAACAAAACAAGACGTGGTCTAATTACGGTGTGGCTCCCTTGTTGTGAATCTCTGACTTCATGTAGCCGGCATGTGAGGTCAGTCATCTATGACGTATCTATGATGTATGACTCCATATTTGGTGCAAGGTTTCAACCTCATTGTTATAACATTAAAGGGATAACATTGAAGTAACCTTTACGTGGGGGAATATTTGTTCTTGGCCTACTGGTAGTGTGCACAAGAAGGTTGGTGCTGATTGGCCAAGCAGTTGAGAGTGTGAGATTAGTCCAAGACACTGTCTTCTAGATACATGTCTTCTTGCCTCCTGCAGAGCGACGCAGTAAATAAATGTCCCATTTTTAATAGATAATCCAGTACTGCCACTGCACGCAGTCACTGCAATCTGTCACTGCACTGGCATGCAGTCTGTCATTGCACTCATTGCATTGATTCTGATTCTGTCACCGCACTCATCACTGCACTGTAACTGCTCTCATCACTGCACTGTAACTGCTCTCATCACTGCACTGTAACTGCACTGTAACTGCATTGATCATTGCACTGTCACTGCACTGTCATTGCACTGTCATTGCACTCATCGCAGACTGCACTGTAACTGCACTTATCGCTGACTGCACTGTAACTGCACTGTCTGTCACTGCATTGTCACTCTCAATGTGTATCAATACAGTTCAACGCTCTGTCGAAGATGTAACTGAAACATCGAAACGTTGTCACTTTTTACTTGTACCCTGTTTTACAGATTTACAGCAGCCGAGAGACTCAATACTTACAGTATGTGTTTTTGTCCAGCAGTTTTTAAGAAAAGTGAGACTTTAAGAGCCAACATTGGATGACAGTGAGTTGCTATGATGAATCGTTTGCAGTGTGCCTTTAACACTTAACAGCATTTTCCCAAAGAAAACGTGGTTCCCATTAATCATTGTAAATCATGAATCAGTACTGTGACCCCTGCCTGTCTCTCAGCACCGCTGGGGGGTAATTAGTCCAAGTCAGACTTAAAAACCAAGATATGAAATTCAAAGACAAGTGTACAAATCATCGCACGGCGTGTGTCTGTGTGTCCATATGCATTTAATGTATGTCTTTGTGTGTGTGTGTGTATGTGCGTGTGCATGTGCGTGTGCGCGTGCGAGTGTGCGTGCGCGTGCACATGCGCTCACTCACATGTGCATGCGTGCACACGTGTGTGTGTGTGTGTGTGTGTCTGTGTGTGTGTGTGTGTGTCTGCTTGCTTAATACTTACAGTATCAGAGCCAAATTTCCACAAGTATAGTATAGTAGAATTTGAGAAGTAGACGTTGTGACTTGTGAGGACTTTTTGTTTTACCTGTATAGTTGCACGCGGCTTCTAAAATGTTTGGAAAGTATAGTAAATGTATAGTAAGTGTGTGTGTGTGTGTGTGTGTGTGTGTGTGTGTGTCATGTGTGTGTGTAGCAAACATGCATGTGCGCGTGCGTGCGCACATTGTGGATCAGCGGGGGGTCTGTTCTCATCCCCACAACAGAGCTCTGATTTATGGCCGACACGTACAGCGCGTGGAGTCAGCATCCTGGAGAAAAGAAATGACTGGTCTCTCTTCATGTTCACATGTTCTGCGTTTGTTTCCCCTCTCAGAGAAGATGACATGTCATTTCTTACTGTTCATCGTCATCCCAAACGGCCTAATTCAATTTAGACTCCAAGCCTGTTTCTAATCCTCTCCTCCCTTCCCCCCTTTTTTCCCCCAGTCCATCTTCTGGATGCCAGAACGTTTGTTGTTTGATTGTTTGTTGCTGGTGAAACATTGGGCCTTTGACGTTTGTAGATTTAGGAGACAGAGAGACAGTATAGGGTGAAGGACATGGGACCAACAATCGGACCAGGGCCTCTGCGGCACCTACCGGTGTGCCTCAGCACCTTTGGAGTCATACCGCCAATAGGAAATGATGGAAGATCATTACATTTCTTATTTGATTGTATATCGGGTTATGGAGGCGTGTGGAAGGGTGGGGGGAGGGGGGGGGGGTTGCATCTTAGTCCGTCAATTGCTGTTGGCCAGAGCTTGGCAGATTTAATAGTGCACATCTTTCCCTGGTTATGTGGGACATCTCACTGAACAGCGTTTGTGATTTATGTGGTGGTGGAGGTGTGTGTGTGTGTGTTTGTGCATGCGTGCGCTCGCTCGCGTGTGTGTCTGTGTGTCTGTGTGTGTGCGTGTGTGGGTGCGTGCGTGCGTGCGGGACAATGGGAGACAGTGCATGTGGATGTGTCTTGCATACTGTAAGTTGATGGGTGTGTAGAGTGACACCAGAGGGGGTCTGATTCTCTGTGTAGTTTAATGGATAGAGTAAGGCATTGCTATCAAATGAAGGAGGTCGCAAAGCTTGTTGCTACGACGCAAAAACTGTATTCATTTTAAAAGCTAAATGAAGGTATCAACAAGAAATGTCTTCCTCAGGGTTTTTATTTTCATTTCTCCTATATGACATGCATGGCCAAAATAGGGTTTTTAGGTTTTTAACACTGCTATAAGGTAGAGGGTTTGTAGTTTAATGAACAGAGCGGGACTTTGACACTGCTAAGGTTAGGGGGCAGTCCATGCAAAAAAAATATATCCAACGTTAATGGTATCATAAATCAGATGTGGATAGAAGCTGCATGCAGTTATGTCACATTATTCTAGAAGTGAAATGGAGGTTCAGACGTCTAAGAGCATGCAACAGATCAAGGATTTAGACCATCAGAATTGCATTAATAAATGAATGAGGCAATAAATTGCGAGGAATCAATTATCCTGAACGATGACCAGGTCATTCTCATATGTCTGAGGTCACATCGCAGACAGAACATCCAAAGGGAAGTGGGCGGGACTTTTCGGAAATAGATTTCTTTCCGTGACAGAGACTCCAGCAATGTGGTATGAGTAGAAATTCAGTTGGCCATTCATATTAGAATATGACTGGTACAGTACAGTGGTAATTAAGTACCCGCCCACCACCGCAGAATCTGGGGGTTTGAATCCACCGTGGCACAATTGTTTTGGAGAGTAAACTAGGCTCCATGTCCTCCCGGTGGAGGCTCCTCACGGGCAGGTCACAACATCAGTGACAACACAGAGAAATGTATCTTGGAAGGAAGGAATTCCTTGAGAGGTTCCAGTGGGTCCACAGCTGATTGATGAATTGGAACGTGAAACTGTGTACACATTGAACCATTTGTACACTCTTCCGCAATTATCACAGAGAATGTGGGTCCCAGAGAAAAATTTAATAAACTAGAAATATAGTGCCCCTCAGGGCATATGTCTCCACCAGGATTGATATTTAGATCAAATCTGAAGGACTAATATTAAAAAAGTGTTGCACATAGGCGGGCGCTCGAAAAGGCACAATTGAAAAATGCAGGCCAGACTTTTTTCCTGCAGTGTGCAACTGTGCCTATACAAAGGTTTACGCAGATCAGTGCAGTTATATGTAAAGACGCGACTCTGCCTGTTATAACGCCACCATGACGGCCATTTGAAAAAATGTCAAGTAGCATTTCTTCCTCAGCGTAGTGGGAATATGCGTTTCACCGGCGCAATCAGACACGCGGCCACTCCTGCAAATTTTGGAAGCCAATCTTAGCCAATCAGGGTGGAATATAAGAAATAAAAAAATCCATCTTGATCACATGACCAAGATATCATGTGTACCGATTTGCGAGGAGTAATATAAAAAAATGTGGTTTACATAATGTAAGAGCAGATGTGTGGCCTCAGTGCAGTTTTACACAGATTGGTGCAGTTATAGGTAAAAACACGAATCGGGCCAGTTATAGCGCCACCATGAGGCTGAGTTGAAACATTTCCAAGTGCCATTTTTCCTCGGCCTAGTGGGAATGTGCGTGCAAAATTTCACGGAAATCACACAATGTGTTCATGATGTGCGGCGTTTTGTTCAAAATGGAGCACTCCTGCGATCTTTGGAAGCGAATCTTAGCCAATCAGAAAGGAGTACGTCAAATCTGAAAGACCCATTTCGTTTATAGGCTGATGAGAGATTGTGTACCAATTTGTGTGCTGGTTGGACAAAATATGTAGGTGTACTGTCAAAAGATTTGTTCGGCCTCCCGGTGGCGCTATAACAGTGGAAACATGTGGAAAACTTGGGGCAGAGGTTCATCTCTGGCATCCAGGGAGTGTGTGTGCAGAGTATGGCTGCGGTCATGCCAAGGGTGGCAGAGATTAGCTGCCCACAGACGGACACACGGACAGACGGACGGACGGACGGAGTGCAAAACATACTCCCCATGCCTTCGGCCTGGTGGAGACAGAAATGCTATCCCGTGACGTTAAATCAAATGAGGCTCCGTGGCATAATGCATATACCGCTTGAAACTAAAGATAACTGATCTAGAAAAGATAAAAAGCCATCATAAATAACTGCCAGTTATGCACCACGGTCCAATGTTCGACTCCTGCAGAGTGGCTGGAGTTGTGCTGCCAAGGTTGCTATATTTAACCCATTTTGGGGAGGGAACCCCTTTTGGTGTTAGCATTACGTTATGCTTTAGCTATTTAAAAATAGCAGACCTACAAGCTCGTAGCGCGCCACCGAGTGGCGCGCTACGAGCTTGTAGGTCTGCTATTTTTGAAAAATCGAAGAACGACTGACATAGAAACATAGCTTTTTCAGAAAATTGTCATTTTCAAACAGACATTTTTTAGAATCTGATCTCAGGTCAGAATGGAAAACTGTCAGGATGTAGAAGACATTTTTAGAATCTGATCTCAGGTCAGAATGGGTTAAACACTGTGGTCATGCATGACCCGCATGATCTACTATGGGCACACAGCAGGCAGCGCAGCATGCACAGCAACAGTATCAAACAACTGGCTTTTGGCCGTTGCCATGACAGATAGACTATACACTGGTCACAGATCAGCCTCTGTGGACTGTCTCTGACTCTGCTTTGTTTCAACAATGGAAGAAGAATGACTATAGTGGATTGAAAATATTATTTTAGTAGAACAATACGTTTTACAGCATGGCCCAAACTGTCTAGAACACGGCCTGTACTGTGTGTGTAGTGTGTGTGTGTGTGTGTGTGTGTGTGTGTGTGTGTGTGTGTGTGTGTGTGTGTGTGTGTGTGTGTGTGTGTGTGTGTGTGTGTGTGTGTGTGTGTGTGTGTGTGTGTGTGTGTGTGTGTGTGTGCGTGCGTGCGTGCGTGCGTGCGTGCGTGCGTGCGTGCGTGCGTGCGTGCGTGCGTGCGTGCGTGCGTGCGTGCGTGCGTGCGTGCGTGCGTGCGTGCGTGCGTGCGTGCGTGCGTGCGTGCGTGCGTGCGTGCGTGCGTGCGTGCGTGCGTGCGTGCGTGCGTGCGTGCGTGCGTGCGTGCGTGCGTGCGTGCGTGCGTGCGTGCGCGCGCGCGCGCGCGCGCGCGCGCGCGTGCGTGCGTGCGTGCGTGCGCGCGTGCATGTGGCCACTATTTCCATTTGGCTAAAGGAGGCGTGGAACATCACTACACTACACTCAACGTGCACACAGACAATCTGATTGATTGATTGATTGATTGATTGATTGATTGATTGATTGATTGATTGATTGAAACCTTTATTTCAGGGGAATCCAATTGAGACCAGGGACTCTTTTTCAACGGCGCCCTGTATACAAACAATAACATTTACAGCAATGATTTTATGGACACAAAGTACAGAAGATATAATACACAAACACATGCAGTACACACAGAAACAAAACCTCATAACCAAATATTACAAAAAGCAGGTGCATATGCCTTCCTCTAGTGTGAGGTCAGTTAAGAGTCTATTAAAAATAGTAAACAAGGACATTCAACTTCAATTTGTCTTGACAATTATTCCATAAATGTGGAGCATACACCCTGAAGGCAGTGTCTCCCAATTTAGTAGTAGTTTTTGGTACCTTCAGCAAAAGCTTATCTTGTTGCGAACGCAGTGAGTGAACTATGAGACCCTGCAGATCATGTCTGTGTGTCCGTGTGTGTGTGTGTCTGTCCCGCTGTTACACCACCCACCCACCCGCTGTTATCACACAAAACACACACACACAACTTAAATTAAAAAAAACTTAACTTAAAAAAAAAACTTAACTTAAGATGAAAAAGAAAAAACTTAACTTAAAAAAAAACTTTAAAAACACTTAACTTCAAAAAACTTAACTTAAAAATAAAATCTTAAAAAAACACAAAAAAACTTAACTTCAAAAAAAAACTTTAAAAACACTTAACTTCAAAAAACTTAACTTAAAAATAAAATCTTAAACTTAAAAAAACACAAAAAAGAGAACTTTAAAAAGAAAACCTTAAAAACCTTAAAAAGTATGTCATTTATTCTAATTGTTTTTATTGCCATTTACGAGCTGCGTTCGCTTCCCGCGTTTGCGCGTCTTACTTGTGATCTGGTACCACGAATTGATGTATTGAGATCTATAGCAGTTTTGTTAAATACAGAGCTAGTTTACCAAGTAGTGCTTTATACGTGAACAGGGTAGCATGTTGTTTCCTTCTAAGAGCCAGAGAAGACCATTCTACTGAGGTGTATAGTGAACAGGGTAGCATGTTGTTTCCTTCTAAGAGCCAGAGAAGACCATTCTACTGAGGTGTATAGTGAACAGGGTAGCACGTTGTTTCCTTCTAAGAGCCAGAGAAGACCATTCTACTGAGGTGTATAGTGAACAGGGTAGCACGTTGTTTCCTTCTAAGAGCCAGAGAAGACCATTCTACTGAGGTGTATAGTGCACAGTGATGTGTTCTGAAACCTGCTCCTGTAATAAAGCGGAGTGCACTGTGATAGATTGCGTCCAAGGGTTTTAGAATGGGGTCAGTGTCATGCATATACAAGATATTGATGCATGCAGCTTCACCAATGAATACTGTCTTGAGATTTGGCTTCATTCAAACATACCGTAGTAAGTAGTAACTATATGGATTGCTAAAGATTATTAGACATGACATTATTAGACTGTGAATCTAGTCTAGTTTCAATTTGATACAGAGTGGCTATTTACTGGACATTATGTGCCACAGGTTGCATTGCTCTTCACTAACTTCCTTTTATACCAAAAAGCATCAAACACGTTTTGGGTCATCGGCCAGATTGGCCCACAATAGCATTCTTAGGCTACTGACTATTTCAGGTAGACGATTAAAATGGGAATATCTATTTACTTGATGTCCAACGCTGTAACGACTTGTAGAGAGAGCGGCTGCCTGCATATATGATAACTGTACAGTAAGTCCCCACCACGGCCTGCAGAACGGCCTAGTTATCGGCCATTATTGATCTGCCGATCGCTACTTTCACTTTCATCAGAAGCGTTAATATTGTAACCGTGAGGTATAGCGCAGATTCTTTATCGACGTTCTGTTCAATCACCTCAATCTGAGACTCGATTCCGAGAAATACGACGTTAAAGATCGCACTTATAATGGAAGTGGACGGGGAGGTGAAACGTTTAAATGACGGACCACAGCGTAAGCTTCCACTACTCGGTATCTATTAGTGAGACTATATTCTGAATCAATAAATAACTCAAAAAGACGTCAAAGACGCCATCAGCAAGGAGAACCATTAGGAAATAGGACATCAAAGACGTCAACTGCAGTCAATTTAATGTTGTTTATTATTATTTTACACACACACACACACACACACACACACTAACTAACCCTAACCCTAACCTGCGCCCAAAGTTTTCTACTCGAGGCATCCAGAGCACCCTGTCACATCCCCCAAAAAAAGCAGAGATACACTCCGAGGCCCGAGCCTCAGGTAGTCAGTTTCTCTTTATGTTCCTGTACGGCATTTTCTTCCATTAACACATCTAGCACCTATATGCTCTGAGAGAGTAATAGGAGGCAGATGAGCTCCAAGGCTGTGTGTGTGTGCGTGCGTGCGTGCGTGCGTGCGTTCGTGCGTGCGTCAGGGGGGGGGGGGGATCCCCTTTGGAGGACCATTTGTAATCACCCCAATGGGAGGGTATAGGTCTCCTGGTCAGCCGTCCGGATGTTGACCAATGAGCAGACCACTGTGGGCGTGTGATTTATCAGCACCAGCATGGCCGGAGTCCCAGGGCATGCTGGGAACTCCCACGGTCCACGCCTGCTCCCCCGCTAAGCTGAACCACGTGGAGCATTATCACTCATTCTAACAGCGGAGGAAGTTGGTAAATGAGCAGGTGATTCTAATAGTAACTGATGGACGTAGTTGACATGAGATAGACAAAGTGATCCAACAAAATCTCCGATAATGAGATCATTTTTTCTTTCTTCCCGGAGAATAAATAAATATATATCGAGGGCTCATTTCACATTGTTCTTTGATGAACTACATCTGGGCCGTGCATGTGAATCTGACAGGCCACTGTTTTAAGAGCTTTTATCTCCTCCAACTCCGTCTTTTATGGTAGGTTAAAATGCCCATTAAACGCTGAGCTAATGCTAATGTGACCTCTGCCTGGCCCTGCCAGTGTATGAACAGAGAGAGAGATCTAGGTAGCGACGCGTCTCGGGACCGAGACGAGTCTGGCTCTGATTAGCATGGGGAGCTACTGGATCAGCCTGAGAAAAAAAAAAGAGAAAAGGAAAAGAAAGAAACACTGCTGCTTTAAAACAAATGTTATTGTTTGTCACAGGAAACCAAATCTGATTACTGTTTTCTTCTGCTCTCGCGCCCGTGCTGTATTTATGCATGTGGTTTTCATTCAAACGTGCCCCCCCCCCCCCCCCCCCCGCCCCATACCACCCCTCCACACACCCCCATTCTGCCAACAACGAGGAACACAGACAGATTTAGTTCATCTTTATTAAGTCACACCTATGGAGGAGGTTAAAATGGGGTTAAAAGGGTTAAAAAGTGTTTAGAGAGGTTTTTGGAAGACAATCTGTCTGTCTGCTTACATCAAACAGTGGATTGGGTTTCTCTTCATGCCGGGGACGACTGGGAGGGAGTGTATACTGGGACTGGCCTGGGGAGGGGAGAGGGAGAAGGACTGGGAGAAAAGCATGCTGACTGGCACAGTAAGTATAGTGACGTCTGTGTTTGCTCAACGTGACAGCCAAAGTGAGGAGTTGTTAAAGAGCAGTGTGAAGTTATACTGGGTTACTGATGGTTTGGGCTGTTATCGTTACACTTTGTCACATTTCATTGCGTTTTTGCAAGTAGTAGTAGTAGTAGTAGTAGTGCTGTGTGTGTGTTTGTGTGTGTGTGTGTGTGTGTGTGTGTGTGTGTGTGTGTGTGTGTGTGTGTGTGTGTGTGTGTGTGTGTGTGTGTGTGTGTGTGTGTGTGTGCGTGTGCGTGTGCGTGTGCACAAGGCCCACAAGAAAAAAATCAGCTACTCTTCCCCCTCCCCCTCTCTCTCTCTCTACCCCTCCAGGGATTAATGAAACACATACTCTACACAGTTTACACACCAACTAAAAAAAGGAAAATACGCGACAAAAAAAAAACAATCTAAGAGGAAAGCTGACCCCGACCACAGGCAAGGGCCTGCATGTCCCCCATGAACCTGTCTGCAGGGTCCACATGAGTCCCCATCGACAAGGCCCATGTCCCCCATGAACCTGTCTGCAGGGTCCACACAGTCCCCATCGACAAGGCCCATGTCCCCCATGAACCTGTCTGCAGGGTCCACATGAGTCCCCATCGACAAGGCCCATGTCCCCCATGAACCTGTCTGCAGGGTCCACAGTCCCCATCGACAAGGCCCATGTCCCCCATGAACCTGTCTGCATATAGGGCATCATCAACAGGACTCTGAACTCAGGGTCCTCTCCGCATGCAGGGCCGTGTCCACAGGACACTATACCCGGCAGCCACAGGGGCCCCGCGTCCAATGGGGCCATTTTCAGAGCCCTGTCTGTGTAGGGACATTGGCCACAGGCCCCCTGTCTCACATGGACCCGGCCGGCTCCATCCCCATCGCCGGCACCGGTACGTCTGCAGGGCCCCATCTACATGTCCTGTCTACAGCGCCCTATCCACAGCTAGGGCCCCGCCGCTTCAAAAGTGTGACTGTTTATTTTGTTTCGTATGTCGACACGGTTCTCTCCTCTCACTCACTCTCTCTCTCTCTCTCTCTCTCTCTCTGTGGCTTTGTCCCACACAGAAATCTGCTCAAGGCTCTCTCTTTCTCTCTCCCTCTCTCTCTCTCTCTCTCTCTCTCTCTCTCTCTCCCCAGGACTCCTCTCCCCTTTCACACCCACAGCCAACCAGAGTGCCCCCTGCTCGAAACTAAAGGAAAGGGAATATGTAAATGTTGTGAAAGAAGCCAATTAGGAAATTTATCTTGTTTGAAGGCCTCGTAATGGTTTAATTCCAAAAACATGTCCTCCATTAATGTGTGACATGTGTGGCTGTGGCTTTTTTTGCAGGGGGGTTCATGGGAGTGGGTGGTGTTGGGGGTGGAGGGGGTTGATAGAGGGTGGGGCGGGGGGAGGGGCGTTAGGGATGGAGGGGTTTGAACGTGTTTGGTGGCAAACATTTGTTGATGTTTTCCTCCGGCTGCCGCGTCGCTTCAAAGTGCAGCGTGAGTCACATGATGGGGCTCATATCAAACTACGATTGGAAACACATTGTACTTCTGTGTGTGTGTTCAAATGTCAAACCAGCAAGCCTGTCATGTATGAAAGAGAGAGGGAGAGAGAGAGAGCTTTTTAAAGTAACCATAACTTTCTCGTTTAAACAGCAGGATGGGTTCATTTGGTTTCATTTAAATCCACAAGGTCCCTGAAGCAAAGGAATATATTGTTTTCTGGAAGCCTACTGCTCTCTCCCATTTAACAGAAATAAACTGGTGTGTCTGTTTTAAACCATTCCAATATGGTTTTTAAAAAGGATTTGCGTTAAGTTAAGTTAGCTGACTGAAGAATGCTGACATCTCTCTTGGTTCTTCTCTTTCACTTTATCTCGCAATGATACGATAACCTATCGATAACCAGGCTACGATAGGAGATGATGACGCATCTATCTTGTCCAATCGAGTGCACCGTCTGATTCAATGGTCATGATGCTAACACCAAAATGGGTTCCCGTTCAAAATGTCTTAATGCAAGAGTCTATTTTCAACCACTACAGATGTGCAAGTTACTGTATATGTATTAACATACTCCGCTGTACAGACTGTTTAAAATATAAATGTATCTATTAAAATAAGTCCTGCATTGTAGCTTTACATTCAAAAGAAATATCCTGACTCTCCTGGGTAATTACGCATTTGTGTGAATGTAGGTGGAGGCTTTAGCGCACGCGTCTGTTTCCTTGTTTGGTCGTCCTTATTTTCCACTTCCAGCGTGTTAAGCCTGAGCACATGGTTAACAAGGCCTAGACTTTTAATTGCTCCTGCCGCACAGCTTAGACTCGCTGCTCTGAGCGATGACAAACTATGTCATAGAGTGGACCACCAACCTTAAACACCACAGTCAGACTTTTTTTTTTCTTCTTGGAAACAACGCCCGCGCCCAACTCCACATTCCTCTTCACACGCAGGGGAAAGCCCGTCTACTGCCACTTTCTGATTGAGTTGTGAAAGCGACTCTTGAATCGTTTGACATTTCGGTTGTTTTAGTGCTGCTTATCAGCACCCTGCATCCGGGGGAAACGCTGGCAGGTTCTACAGATTCTAAATTAAATTAGGATTCCAGGGAAGTTTTATTACAGGGAATGACATTTATCCTGGTCCTGAAAATGGTCGTCGACAAGGTTTTCATTAAATAGTCAGTAAAGTTCATTTGCTTCTAGAATGGAGAGAAAAAGTATTAAACTGCCGAGGAAATGATTGGAATTTTTCTGTCAAGACAGTAGCACATATCAGGTTTTCATTTTCTTTTCTTTTATTTCCGTTAAGGAATGAAGGGTTGCTGACTCTCTGTTTGCAGATTTAACTTGAGCTCAGTGTCTGGTTCAAAGTCAAACTTTACAGCAAAGCATTTATTACACACGTTACACATACACTTCTACAGTATAGAATTGCCATGTTGTATTTGGATCATATTGTTCTTTCAATGGGGATAGCAATATAGAGAATAGTAACTTCACAATTCACAGAAACGTCTGCATAGGATGAACAGTAGCCTACTTCAGATATAGGCTACTGTCTATGTATTTCTATGGACTGATTGTAGATTGAAGTTTCAAGACTCAAGATTCTTATTGGTACATCCCATACTGTACAGCTACACAAGAGTTGCATTCCTGCGTGTCAGCTAATACAAGCCAGCTCATACATTCATCAGGCACAAACTGTTCTTCTGGTTGGTTTGTTTTTGTTGGATAATTTGGAGAAAGTCTTATAATTTCAAATTATAAAAGTAAATAAAATACTTGGGGCTAATGGCATTGCTTCAATGTGCATACTAATAGGCCTATCACTGGATGTGGATAAATCTGCCTGGGGCAATTTGCATTGCAAAGGCAGATTAAGGCTGGCTATGCGAGGCTTGTAGAAACTCATAATGTAATAGCAACTCATAATGTAATAACGTAGTGAATGAATAGAGGATGAATCAGGGTGGTATTCTGACCCAGCTCAGAAACCTACATTCACCTTCCCTACACCTCACGTAATCAGTTGCATTGGGGGGGGGGGGGGGGGGGGGGTCAATCGACAACAGGTGTGTCTTCATACCCGAGCTAATTAGTTTTACTCAAGCCAGGTGTGATTGGTTTAATCAACCATCACCCACCGCATGCCTTATCGGACGACGTCACACTGACTGACAAGAACTAGTTAACCATGCGTGCACAAGCAGGCACCTATATGAACAGAACACCATCAAACTTTCAGATGCAATTTTTTGCCCGAAAGTTACGATGTATGATTCAATCTTTTGCATTCATCCATCAAAACATTTTTTTATTTTTTATTTTTCCTTGCTTTTTGTTTAAATGTTAACAGAATTCTTCAAATTGACAAAGCATCGGCAGTCAGTGGTCTGTATCATGATACGGATTGATCTTGAGGTTGTTGACAATACCCAGCCCTAATTGGTATGTGATTTACTAATGGAGTTGATATTTATGCATTGTTTTCGCATTTGCACGCAACTTTCAGCTCTGACTCGCCATTCGGAATGTGTTGGCTTTCTGTATTTTGGTTGTCCAGCATGAACCCAAAGATGCGGTGTTTACACAACGGGATGTGATCTACGCGGGTTAAAAAGGGACTTTTTTCATTTTTATCTCGATTTTAAATGGATATGTATATCTGACCTCTGCAAGGGTCCTTTTAGTGTGCAGTCTCCTCTGCCTCAAAATATAAAAATATAACAAATAGAGCCCGAAAACTATAATATGGAGAACATATATGGGAGAAATGTTTCCCTATACATTTATGTTTTATTTATTTTGAAACCGTATTTGTGGAATACGTGCATTTGTATTTCCTTTCGCCATGTGTTGTCGGACAGCATGGAGGCGGCAGCTATAGGGCAGGGTGAACCCCGCGCAGGCCAGGGTGACGCCTTATTGCCAGTTTAATTTTTCTCCCCAAGGTGAGCCGTGCAGAGATCAGTGCCACTAAACCCAGGGAATTACCCTAGATATTGCCCCCCTGTGCTCTGCAAATGAAATCCTGCCGTTGGCAAGGAGAACATGGTGCTTTACACTCAGAAAAAAAATCATTTCTTTCATTCCCCCCCCCCCCCCCCCCCCCCCCTTTTTTCTTTTTCTGCCGACCACAGCCAGGGTGATGGGCAGAGGGGAAAGAGAAGGACGAGGGACAGAGAAGAGGGTGGGAGGAAAAGGCTTTATTTGGAAGGAAAGAAAATACAGCATTAATGGCGGGGATCGAGAGAGAGAGAGAGAGAGAGAGACAGAAAGAAAGACTGACGGAGAGGGGGAGGTTTTGGCTCTGTCTGGTTAGGGACTGGGCATTTTGTGTGCACGCTCTGTAATCACTCAATCTCTAAATACCTCGTCATACCAGGAATACTGAAAATAGCAGATCTACACGCGCTCACTGTGAGCGCGTGTAGATCTGCAATCTTTGAAAAGCTTGCATTTGTTTCGCAATTTCTTTTATTTAAACTTTTTTACATTTTTGGCCCAAAGGCATGCCAAATAGAGACAGCAGGTTCAAAGTGTTAACACAACAACTTCCACATCAGTCAGTCACATCTAATAAAGACGACTGTAATAAATAAACAGGAATTCTTCTGTTCTCTTCTTTGTTTGCGGTTTCTTTTCTTGTTTCTTTTTGGCCGTGACAGTGTTGCACAGAGACATCTTGACACTATAACCCAATGCGTGTGTGCAGTGCATGACAGGATGTTGACGGTACAGGACTGATATGATACACATACGCAGATGATCATCTGTAGTAGTGGAAGAGGAAGAAAGGGGTGTTGAAACCAGAACCTTCATCCAGCTGTCTCGGGGGTCTGAGGCCCTGTCATTGTGTGTGTGTGTGTGTGTGTGTGTGTGTGTGTGTGTGTGTGTGTGTGTGTGTGTGTGTGTGTGTGTGTGTGTGTGTGTGTGTGTGCGTGCACATTCTGTGACCATAACCTTCACAGTGCTGAACCCTGCCAGCTGTCTCGCCAGTGTCTGCCCTCGCCCAGCGAGCACGTGGAGAACGAGGCGCTTCTTTCTATTCAACACTCCCTCGCTCGTTCACTTTCTCTCAGTCTCTCAGCGAGACATTATTGCACGCCATAATCAATACGAACACGCACACACACGCACGCACGCACACATTTTATATTTATAGGTCCTGATCAGCAGGCGAAACAAGCCGGTCTCTCTTTTGATCGCCCCATATAGCGCCATATTTCCCCAGAATAGAAAGAGAGCGTCCACTCCATCAAAGCGGGGGGCTGTTTACTCTTCTCCAGCTCCACTCAACAACCAAAACATGGCTAATCTCCAATCAAGACCCAGAAGCAGACGGTTAGCAAGGAGAAGCTAAAAATAGCCCAAAATATGGGGTAACGCATTCCACATGAGATAGAGCTTAACTTTGATCTAACTATACGTTGGCCTTTGTACGGTGAAAACAATTAGCACCTCTGTCCGGTAATGTGGGAGCGAGATGAGGCGGCATCCTGTAGTGTGTGTGTGTCACACAGCAGCAGAAGACCACGGGATGGAAAATATGGTGCACTCAGACTATACTGTATATTGGAAATGCCTGTTGTGCAGTTACAGTTACACAAAGCAACGACCTTGGCAGAGAGGATGTGGTCCTGAGGTTTCTACATTACGACCACTTTGGGTTTCCATCAATGGACATAAACACGGGAACAGCAAGATACAGTCACATCAGTGGTTCTACTTGTATACGGTCTCCGAGTTAAATTTAACCGAGGAGTTTAATCATATTACAATGCATTAATTATGTTCTGAGCATATGAATGTAATTCTCAAAGGTCTGGAAAGCTGCCACATTGTATAATGATGCGGCGCTGACATTATGAGTAAGATAACACCTCGATGTCTCTGATGCCTTGCGTACAGTACAGTACAGACCTAACGTACAGTAGCAGCTGGGCCACTCAGTGTGCAATGAGGTGCAGAATGCTGTCAGATTCCCGGCTAATTTGGAGTGGAAATTCACAACTGGTATTTTCCAAGTGGTTTGGATGGATTATTACCTGGGCCTTGGCTGCTCACTGGAGCGTTCTTAGATGTTGGCTGGCTTCACGTGTTCATGTCTGCAGTGAGTACCAGCACATTAGCTGACAAATAGCTGTCACTACTACCGTATCCGTGTCCCCTGGCCTCGATAACTGAAGTTACTTACTTTATTATTCAGCACTTTTTAGTTACTACTATTCTTCATATTGTTATATATTTCTTTCTACTGTATGTTTAAAAAAGAAAAGAAAAAAAAAGAAAAGATAAATGATTAATGCTCAACCAGTAAGACTCCCTGAGGGGAGGTCGCGTGCATGCATCCGCCTGGGCGACGGCAGACTGCTGGGCGCTGGTGCTTTGGCATGGGGGGTCAGATTAACATTATATGAATTCTGTACTGGCCATATATGGAGCGTGTCTTGAGTGTACAGGATTTGATGAGGTCAGATCAACATGTTCTGGAAGTCAATATATTCAACGAAGCCTCTGACCTTGACCTACCGCCGAACATGCCCGGTATGCGCGCTGCCTCACCTTCTGGAGAATGGATCTGTACTTTGGCAGAGAGAGATGGCTTTATACTGTGGGTGGCTCCCACATATGTGTACATATTAGCAATAAACCTTTTGATAATGACCCAGGAATGACTTCACCTGTTTTCTTGTGGCTGGACGGGGTTAATCAAATTCTCTTCTACATTTCTCACAGCGGTAATTTCCATTCTTACGCTCAACAATCTTGTCCTTGCAGTCCTCATGGGGACATTCCTGGTATATGCACCTTTCCATGATTGTTGCCACGCTCCTAGAATAACCCATCCCATCTGCTTTGATTGTCACTATATGGGCTGATCAGAGTCACACTGCACTGTTTAAACGTCCTGTATGTTATTGTAGGCCATTTTCCTATTAGATTCTATTATATTTAAGTATCTTCTTTGGGTTAATCTGTTAGACTGAAAGAAAATATTCCTTATTTGACAACTCTTGAATGAACCTTGAACCTTTTGAATCTTGTAAATGATCGTAATTCATTTTAAACAATTTAAAAACATTCACTGGTTACGTAATTAAAAACAACCAATTTAGGTCGTTTTATGCGTATGGCATGCCGTATCTGCGTATGACGTGATGAAGATATGTACCAATGCCAGGGTATAACTGGCTCTCAATGGTGACGTAATAAAGATATGTTTCAGTGTTGGGTGGATTAAAGGAAATGCCTCTATGTATATATGTATATGTAATTTGTAAGTTGATTAGCAGTATACTGTGGTTACTTGGGTCGTTTGATGCGTATGTCCCGTAGCAGCATATGACGTGATGAAGATATGTACCAATGCCAGGGTATAACTGGCAAAAATGATATGTTTCAGTGTCGGGTGGATTAAAGGTAATGCCCCTATGTATATGTATATGTATATGTATATGTATATGTATATGTATATGTATATGTATATGTATATGTATATGTATATGTATATATGTAATCTGAAACCAATGCCATATCAAGCACAAATTAATCATTACGTCATACGCTGCTACGGGACATACGCATCGGAGCACCGGACAAAAAACATTACTTGCACGCTCTGCTTGCGCAAGTAATAATAATAATAGGCTAATCTTTACACCATAAAATATATGGAGACATCATGTCTCAAATCAAGCAGTGCAATATGACAATAAAACAACAGCATAGACATAGAGCATAACACCCGGTGAGTACATGAATAAGAACAGTCAATTAAAAGCAATAGTGAAAAGTCTTGAGCTGTGCTTTAAAGATCTCTATAGGGAGCCTGTCTGAGTTGTAGCGGAAGTTTATTCCAGGCCTGTCATGGTACTGTCATGCCCTCGCCACGCCCTTATTCCAGAGATTCCTCATCCCCAGCCTATTAACTACCCTAGCCTAACTCATCCCCAGCCTATTATGTCATGAACTGTGTGCTTTTATTGTGTAGTTATGTTCCTAGTGTTTCCTGTCTACTCTATTTGTTACTACCTGTCTTGTCTCGACCCTGATTGCTAACCTGAGTCCACCTGTGTCATGTTAAGTTCTCAGCCAATCATGTGGTGTTTGTAGTTAATGTTTCACCTGTGTGTAGTTAGTCTGTGTCTATTTAAGTCTCCCTGTGTTCAGTGTTTCCTTGCTAGATTATAAGTTATTGTTACGTTGTGTTCTCGCTGTGTATGTCCTGTTCGTTGTTAATAAATACTGGACTTGACCTGCTTGTTCTGCTTTTTGGTCCTCATCTGACACCTTACAGTCTATGCCTGACACGCACCGTGACATATTAACTACCCTAGCCTAACTGATCCCCAGCCTATTAACTACCCTAGCCTAACTCATCCCCAGCCTATTAACTACCCTAATCTGTCTTCACTTGATAGTTAGTCTATACTCATCTCTCCATTCCCCACAGCCAATCAGACTCCACACGTCACTCTCCTGTCCATAGATATTACAAAAAATCACACCTGTGTGAAGTGAGTGGCGCTAATATATTAAAGTCTAACTCATGTTGAATAGGTGATGTAATGGTGATATAAAACAAAGGGTGTCAAAACAAACATTGAATTCTCTTTATTGTTAATGGCATTTATGTTTGTGTTAGGGACAAGATGACGTACATTTTCCCTTCATTGTCAATGGCGTTTTTAAAACAAACATTGAACTAAACACAAACATTAAACTTGTAGGGGCTGGCGACCCTCAACAATAGATGCCTCCTTATCCGAGCTTTGGACTAATTTGGGCTTATCAATTCAATCCAAACGAGCTTTATTGGCATGAGAAAACAAACGTTTATATTGCCTGTCTGACCAACATATGCACCTCGATTGACCTACCGAACGTCCCCTCCCGTGACGCATGCGGAAGCTTGGCAAGTGCGCTGTTTTCCCTGCCTGTGTCAATGCTCATCATGTGCAATTTCGGAGCCAACTCATTGAAGAGAAAAAGACAAACAGACAGGTTTTTGAGTGGTGCAACCACTCCAAGGAACAGCAATGTCCGTGTTCACCTATGTGTCTGTCTATGTGTCCGCCTATGTGACTTTAATGAGCACGAGTATGACTATTAGTACCAGTAGGGGCGCTGTTGTGCCAGAAACAGAGAGAGAGATAGTTGCCTGCTAATGAGAGAGAGAGAGAGAGAGAGAGAGAGAGAGAGAGGAGGAGGGGGTGGGGGGGGAGGGGAGTTGCACCACTCAGTTCACACGGGTGTGTGATTTTAAATTTGATAGTAGAACTTCTGTGTACAACTAATGTCCGGAACCGTTGGCCCGGCCGATGCGAAACTGTGCAAACACCCTCCCTGGATGCCAACGACGAACTCTGCCCCAATTCTTCCACAACGGCCCATGCGACCGGTCGTACGTCGCATTTACTATGAAAACCTGCATTTCCGTGTGTCACGTCATGCCTCCATATGGTCATGCCTCGTGACATCACACCTCCATATATGGTCACACCTCGTGACACATCACGCCAACATATATAGTCATCTCCATATATGAAGATCACAACACTGACCTCATCCAACCCTGGATAACCATACACGGAGAAGACTGGATCATCACCTAGATCTGCATATATGGAGCCGGCCAGCAACTCTACATCTGACCTCAAACCTCAAACCCCTAGATCTCCATATATGGAGCTGACCTGTTCTGACATTCCATATGTTGATCCCTCCCCACCCGTTCTTCCTGTTCTGACATGTTGATCTGACCTCATCAAACCCTGTACACTCAAGACACGCTCCCTATATGGTCAGTACAGAATTCAGCGCTCGCCCATGCAGCAGTCTGCCGTCACCCAGGCGGATGCGTGCACGCCCTTTAGGGCGAGGTCGCTTCTTGCCCTCAGGGCGTCTTACTGGAATTAGTCGTTCACATTTTATCCATACATCACGCAAATCGGTATACACTATCTCTATAGTCATGTGATCAACACGGACCTGTCCCTTCCTCATATTCCATCCCCATTGGCTAAGATTGCCTTCCAAAGTTTGCAGGATTGGTCCGTTTTGAACAACATGCCTCAAATCATGGACACAGAGTGCCATTTGTCCGTCCGTCCGTCCGTCCGTCCGTCCGTCCGTCCGCCGCCCACCCGCCCGCTCGCCCGCCCGCCCGTCTGCCTGCCTGCCTGCCTGCCTGCCTGCCTGTCTGCCTGCCTGCCTGCCTGCCTGCCTGCCTGCCTGTCTGCCTGCCTGCCTGCCTGCCTGCCTGCCTGTCTGCCTGCCTGCCTGCCTGCCTGCCTGCCTGCCTGCCTGTCTGCCTGCCTAGCTGCCATATCTGACATCTCATGTTGCGTCCTCTGAAAATTACAGGCGGAAGGAGCAGACATCATAAAAAGAACAGTTTTGTCCACCTGTTGCTGTGCTGTATAGGGGTTAGGGTGGCGGGGTGGAGAGGTGAAGCGGGGCTGGCATTTGAAACCCACCTGCAATATTTTAGTCTAGACTCTAGACTATATGTATTGTGTGTAGACGGTCTGTGTATTTCTGTGTGTGTGTGTGTGTGCGTGCGTGCGTGCGTGCGTGCGTGCGTGCGTGCGTGCGTGCGTGCGTGCGTGCGTGCGTGCGTGTGTGCGGCTGCAGACTGCAGAGTAAGATGTGAACCCTAACATTGTCTTTAAACAGGTGGAGTTCAGGCTGCACATATCAGGTTCCTCTCTTTGATAAGCTGTTACACAGTTCATTAATTTCACTGATCCCAGGCCAGCCTGGACTCACCCACTGGCCTCCTCAACCCCTTGCCTGCTTTTACAAGCCAATGGCAACACATGTGAAAACAAATGTCATTTTTAACCCTGTTCAAGGGGCTGTCCCTTACAGAAAATGTTCTTATTTATGTTCATATATTCAAATAAGTATTATTTGTTAAAACATAAAACAAACCCTGACCGCATGATCAAAGCCTTGTTGCCCTAATCTTAACCGTAACAAAACCAAAATGTACCCCCTAATTCAACCAAGAGAAACAATCCATAACCAAGTAGTTGTCATGGAAAGAAAATCAACATGCCACAAATTTGGCATTTAAATTATGAATACTTAAGTTCCATAACCTTTTCGTATCATACAAAAAGTCATGCTTTTTGTAGGATATCATATAGACGTACTGCTGTGAGAACGTGTTCAACTCTCAGAGTAAAAAAAATGAATGTCCATTTTTTCCCTGAGTAATAAACCATCTTCTGTCATGTTAATAGGTCTCAGGAGCATTCACAAGATGTCTCCGAGATGCTCTTCATCTCTCAGATGAAATGTAACACCATGCAGATACACACGACTCCTCACAACCTCAGTGGCACGCTGCGCTGCGCTCTGCTCTGCCGTCTGGATGTTGATTGGTTGTTGTTGAGTGCATGTGACACCCAACACCAACTCCATCTGATTACAACCCCCACCCACATACACACATGCATGCGACACATTTCCAGTTGTAGGTTGAGTCATGGTTCGGTCTCAGTTTGATGACACGGTGGCACGAGGCGAACTTGGACATCCAGTTGGGGAGGTGGGGGGCAACTGCGTGTTTCCCCTCCCCCTCTAACAGAACAATAACCAGGAATACAACGCTGGGGCTAGAGTTAAATCCTCCCAAAAAGAATGAATATGATCCAGGATACCAGCATGATCCTATTAGGACAAGGGGGGGGGGGGGGGATGGTTTCTCGGTGTGTGTGTGTGTGTGTGTGTGTGTGTGTGTGTGTGTGTGTGTGTGTGTGTGTGTGTGTGTGTGTGTGTGTGTGTGTGTGTGTGTGTGTGTGTGTGTGTGTGTGTGTGTGTGTGCGCGTGTCTGTGTGTGTGTGTGTGTGTGTGTGTGTGTGTGTGTGTGTGTGTGTGTGTGTGTGTGTGTGTGTGTATGTGTGCGCGTTGTCACCTCAGAAAGGGTGTCAACCAAGAACATCAGATGTTTACTTATGATTACTGAATCAACATACTCCCTCCCCGCGGTGCAAACAGTAGACTGGGGTCATCAGTGAAGGTCAGATTTAACAGCCATGGATGCCGTCGCAGTGCCCTGACCTCAGAACTCACAAACACTTTATTGTCACGTTTTAGAAGATTTTTGGCATTAGTGCAGAAACACAAAACACTGCTAAAGAATATGTTAGAGTCTAATTACGGTATGGCCTCAATGTCCAAAATATGTTAAGTTACTATGAGTGAAGTTTGGGACAATGTAATGTTCAGTGGTGAACCCCCATACAGGCTGACTGCTTGTGTGCATGTCAATGTCATAGTGTGGTGTTGGTCAAACTGAAGTGGACAATACAGATGTTTCAATGTCATAGTGTGGTGTTGGTCAAACTGAAGTGGACAATACAGATGTTTCCAATAACCATTATTGCACGGTTGCACCACACTCGCATCAACAGTCAATTTGATACTAGTGCTCAAATCTATGTCTTTGGGATATGTAAGTCCAATTGTTGACCTAAACATTGCAATATAGCATTAGACAGGCATGGACCTTTCCCTTGGCAAAGTCATCTTGGAGGTCTTTTGAATGGTCTACTTTGTAGGCTTATTGCTGATTTATTTTAAACAAATCAAAGATGCTGGTAAATGTCCTGATACGCTTGATATATTCTAATTCTGCTAGTTTATTAACTTAGACTTAAATTAGAGTGAACACATTTGCAGAAAACATTTATTTTCCACATATTTTGTCATCCCACACACACATGGGCGCAGAATGGAAAGTATACCATCGCATTTAAAACATGTAATAAATAATAAATGTGTTTTATTGGTGCTTGCTGACCGCTAAGCAGGCCCTCTGGAGTGATAATGAATATAAAATATAAGATAATAGCTCCGGAGTCTACATTATGACGAGACGATATAGATAAAGAATCATTTATGAACATCACATTATTGTCGGATTGTACCGTATACATTCAGTCTAGCTTCATTCAGTCAGACAAAATTGTATTTCATTTGATTGGTTTCTGGGTTAGGGATAGGCATGAATCGGTTATGGTTAGAGTTAGGGATAGAGTGGTAGGCTAAGGATTAGGGTTAGATCGGTCATGGTTAAGGTTAGGGTAAGAGGATATGGAATGAATCAGTCAATATGTCCCCAAATGTCACACTGTGTGTGTGTGTGTGTGTGTGTGTGTGTGTGTGTGTGTGTGTGTGTGTGCGTGCGTGTGTGCGTGCGTGCGTGCGTGCGTGCGTGCGTGCGTGTGTGTGTGTGCGTGTGCGTGCTTGCGTGCCTGGGTGCGTGCCTGGGTGCCTGCCTGGGTGCGTGCCTGCATGTGGGTGTAAAAGGAACTCCAGCCTGATGTGACAGGTATTGATGAGGAAATGAAACCTAGTCTGATCATCACACATGATGAGAGCTTTGCATGTGGCATTGTTGCCGCCATATCCATGACGTTTATTTTTAGAGAGCCATACCAGCTATTCCAAAGGTTCTCATAAGGTAGATACACAGGTCACAACTGTCAGTACAATCATTTTTGTTTTGCCTCGTAGCTCACAAGGGAGCCTGCATCTGTTGTTCTCTAGACTCCCTGAACCCTCGTGTTGTGGTGTGTGTGTGTGTGTGTGTGTGTGTGTGTGTGTGTGTGTGTGTGTGTGTGTGTGTGTGTGTGTGTGTGTGTGTGTGTGTGTGTGTGTGTGTGTGTGTGTGTGTGTGTGTGTGTGTGTGTGTGTGTGTTTGTGTGTGTGTGTGTGTGTGCGTGAGTGCGTGTGCGTGCGTTGGGGGAGGGGGGGACATATAGCTTTGAACTCCATTCTAACCCGCCAAACCTCTTGATTTAACACGAGAACAGAGTTTCCTGGAAGAGAGCTAGAGGTATTTTTGGCCGTAACGATAGTTACAGAGCGCACGGACGCTTGATTTCAGTGTGATTTACGACGCGTCTATAAATTCATTGCAGTGAAAAGACACAAACATACCACAGCGGCCGACGGACAGTGGGAGTGGGAAGTTGTAGGAAGCAAACCAAACGCAACCGTTTCATCGAGCAATTTATTATCTCCCCCCTCAGCTCTGTATTGATTGTTTTTTACATCTCTCTATGAAACTTTGCATGCTTTCTCGTACAGCTCAATGCTGTGCGATAGAGGCTGTACTCCTTTAATTAACGAGGTCAATCGTTAACTCAGAAGAAGTCTACCCGTCGCCCCATGTGCTTAGTTCCTACTGTGGAGCGGAAATCAACATCACACGAAGGAACATGAGACAAAAGATGCTCTCCCCCACAAATAAGAAATGTGGTTTGGAGGTTAGCAGCAAACAGTAGGAATTAGTGATGTGTTGTTTGATTCAGAATCATATTGATCTGAGCTATGGAGTTGTTACGCACACATTCCCCCAACTCACACCATGTCCTCCCACATGCAAGCTTTGCCTTTGAGAGATGGTTTTCAAGCGGTTTGAAGATGCCGGGCCGAGCCCCCATTAAATTATTCTGGTGGAATATTATTACGCGAAAATCCGTATTGATTCCACATACAGAAAACAAAGCATCAATGTGGGTGTTGAGCGGTGTAGTTGCGGAGGGCGAGGCAGAGGATCATGAAAACTGACACTGAGTCGGGAGCTATATGGGCTAGAAGGGCTCAGAAACATCTGGTTGGACTGGTCTCCAAAGAACACAAACCCAGCCATGGAGACGGCAGCAGACGCACTTCAAAACAAAATGCCACCACCCTCAGCCTGGCTCACACAATCATTTGATTGTGGCACTGCATGGCTATGATTATGATGATTACACCAGAAGCAGCTCCACTTGAAATATGACTAGAACCTCCCGCAAAACTCCAGCCGAGTGTTTGTCCACAGAGGCCATCGCGCTGTCACAACATGCACACATCCACACCGCCGAGCTTGTTTCTCGTCTTACCGCTTGATGAATGTTCGAGTCTGTGGTTTCGAAAGTTTGTTCTCTTGATCAAAAGCCAAGCAAAGTTTACCTCACAGGACGACAGATGCCCGTTCTGTGAATACATCACATTGTTACCTCTTTGGACTCGGTACATAGTTGGATCCGAGAGCAATCCATCAAACCAGGGTGAGAAATAGCCTTCTATATTTGGCTCCTACATCTTTGGCCTGTGCCGTCCATGGCTATACAGAGAGGGAGGCGTTGGGGGGGGGGGGGGCAGCTGTAAAGACAAGCCTCTCCATCGGTCATACGCATTGGCTCCAGGCCCGGGGTTCCTGTCACTAAGAGGCTTTAACCTAAAGAATGTTCTCCGTCTCTCACATAAAAGCCAAGCAGGTCAAAAGGTTCTGAGATGGCTTGCATTGTCAATGAGGTACTGACTTTATGGTTATGGAACGCCGTTTGGACTGTGTGGGTGGGTGGCCGCAGTGATACCGTCTGTGGACTGTGGTCGTCATATGATTGGATGAGAGTTGGAACATCTCCCCATCCCCAGGATTATGTTATTCGTTGTATTTTACCAGAGCAATTTGCAGTTAAGTATACGACATGACAAGCTTACACTCCACGATCCCCAACAGTAGTGAGCAGGCCCGTAATGACGAATGACTACAGTATCTCTATGTCTGCACTGTACACTCATCACCGCAACATAAGCATCACACTGTAGGATCTGACAAACCTCCGATCCCAACCAGTGTAATGCTATTAATCTGCCATACACACCAGTCCATTTTGAGCATTCTATAATGTGAGCTTTGCTATACCAGAACCGAGAAGGCCATGAGACCCATAAAACGTGCGCGTAAGCCCAGGGAAAGGAAAACATTTGGGGAGGAGGGGGCTGCTTCTGTAACGCTGCTGGGTGACCACAAGAATCTGGCTGTGAACCACGTCAGGCCTCTCAGATCCTAGTTTCACTTCTTTCTCCTGCTTTTCATCTGCGTTCGCTTACCACCGCATCAGCACTTTTCCTCCAAAATGAAATCTGAAGGCAATCCCTCTGCCTCTCCCTCATACACCCTCCTGCTACTGGGACCGGGGCCATGCGGCATCAGAGCGCTAACAGACCTCTCTCTCTCTCTCTCTCTCTCTCTCTATTTCTGTGAGAGGTGTACCTCATCACTTCAAGTTGCAGCACTACACGTAGTCCATGTCCAATTAAACGTTTCAGAATGTTTGAGTGGGAAGCCATCGGCAGTGTTAAAAAGAAAGTTGAATCGAGAGAGAGAGAGAGAGAGAGAGTAACTCATGGCGTTGAAAGCTTTTTCTCGAGGTCGGATGTGTGTGGTTTTCGCCACCACACCAAAGCTTCTACTAATTAATTGGTCTTACAGCTTGTCAGAGTTTCAGGCCAAATGTTGCCAGCAGCGCTCTCCTTCAGTGTCTAGACTTTTATACGTAGTCGGCTGCCAGTGAAACTGGGGCAGTAATTTGAACGGAGCAATAAGTTTAGCAATGAAACGACTTGGAATAACAATGATCTTTTATAGCATGTGGTCCTCAATACTGCCATTCCACAAACTGAGATATCAGCCAATTACTGTGTGTGCTGCTCGGATCAGAAGAAACCTCCAGGATATAAGTACGATGACTACTTACAGCAGTTTCCTTTTTTTTCTTCTTCTGTCTTAGCACGTTCCAACCTTGGCGTCCCTACATTGGGCATGTCATTTAAATCGAAGACTTTCAAAAGTTTATTTTCAATACTTTTCAACAATTTTTGTCAATGTTCAAAATGTGTCACGATGCAATGAGTGACAGTGACAATGAGGGCAGTGAGTGTGTAGATAAGCTATTTCCGCTATTCTGTGTAGAACGTATACTGTAGGTCTTCAAGTCATGCTGTGTAACTTTTTCACAATAAGTATTCCACGTGTCTTTTTGACAACTCCTCTAAACAATTTTTTTGTGTCTGCCCCCGATACTCGTGCCAAAATGATGCAGGCACTGGAAATGTATTTATTAGTATATTTGAATGATAATCCTGTTTCTGAAAACGTTGTTGCTTTAATTTTGTAGTTTTTTTGCACTTGTTTTGCCATAAAGACTACTAAAATGGATGTTGCACTGTATGACTTGAAGTGATTCCTTACTGGTCAGTAAGTTGACAGTGAGCTATCCCAACAGAGAGGAGCATTAAAATGATTACAGACAATATTTTTTATATGAAGATGCCAATTAAACAGCAGAATCCTCAGTGTTAACTCTCATAGTGTAAAAATAGACCTATAAGTGTCCTGTTACTGCTCTAAACGTTCATGAGCATGGGTCTGAAATGTTGTTTTCCAGATTCAGTTACTCTGGATTAAATATCATTTATACTTTAATTTCAGGAGGATCGTTTGTGTGTCTGTTTTTTTAATCTCTGGATGACAGGTGAATTGACACTCCCATATATTTGTGTATAGATCATTCAATAATTATCTTTGGGTTACGTGCTATAGTTTATTGTTTGTCTTCATGGTATTTTGCAGTGAATTAAGTATCTTAGGCAATGCTTCTCGAACGTCGCAGATCTATTAAAGATAGAGAGCTGTATTTCTGAGCTGGGAACAGCAGTGTAGTCTGGCACAGATTGTAATGTTTTGTGGCTGGAGAGCTGCTGCCCACAGAACTACACAACTACCCACAGCTGAGATGATTGACATATTAAATTTAAATAATGGTGCAAGCGTTTCATGGCCGCCTTAAAGTGCAGCTGCTGCAGTTTCTTCGATGCCTGATGCCTGTGAATGAGTGTTTCTGAGGGAAGGCTGAGGGAAAGCTATACATGGGCACGGTCTTTGTTCTAGAACAGAATGCTGTATACTACTACTAGTACTGCAAACAGTGGTACAGAATTACTCAACAATGCTGCTACCCTATAGTTGACATACACTTCATTACATAATGTAATACTCAAGCCCCCAGAACGGCTGGCCAACGTTGAAGCACTCGGCCCTACTGGTCAAAGTTGGGACTGCAGGCGGCCTGTGCATTTAGCACGAGTGCGAAAAGCCCGTGCAACTCTATGGTAATACTGCATTGCCACACACAGCTCCAACCTCATCATCAAATATGCTGATGTTTATGTCCAACAACATTGTCAACAGTCTAATAGGTAGAAACTGTTGAACAGTCTAATAGGTAGAAACTGTTGAACAGTCTAATAGG
>NC_139711.1:6802109-6822109 GCF_964188405.1 Protomyctophum parallelum | reverse complement strand
AAGACGGCACCCGTAGAGAAGTTCCGGCCGTTTGACGTGTGGATAGCATGTGATGCTAATAAAGTCAAAAAGACCAGCTGTCATTGGAACATTCGATCCAACGCATGTCTTCATCATGGAAACACATGAACCTTCCTGCGGACCGAGACAAACCTCGTTTCCACGACAACGCTGTTAAACACTTTATCCTATAACCCCAGACCCATTTTATGTGAGCCATCCATCCATGGATGCGTCCATCCGTCCGTCCGCCTGCCCGCATGTCCATAAGGCATAAAAAATTGAAGAGGAATGCGTGGTTCCGTCCATGGACGTCCCGGAGGTCAGACGTTTAGCCGTTGAGGTGAACAGGTGGCGGGCCTCATTGCCTCCATCTTCTCACCTCCTCCTCTTCTCCGCCATGCTGCCCCTTGCTGGGAGCCGCGGGGGGCCTTGACTTCTCTGAGCTGCTGCTCCGATGACAGAGCCGTCAGCAGGGGAGCAGCGCTGGTACCAGAGCCCAGCAGATTCACACCATGCCGTTGGTACTGGAGACGAACAACATCCTCCTGACCTTCTAAAACACACACACACACACACACACACACACACACACACAGCTCCCTCTGCTCTTTCCTGCAGACATGCAGGAAAATATATTATCTGGTTCAAAATATACAAAGACAAGTAGGAGTAAATATCGAGAGAGACAGACCGAGAAAGAGACAGAGGGAATATATTGTAAGTTGTCAAAAATAGAATGTGTATATTGCAGCTTTTCTTTTGGCTAGTTTTTCCTATATTTTGAAACATACCTCTGAAAACATATTATGTATTATACTGTATTATATTTGTATTCAGTGTGAGGACACCAGTATCTGTAAAGAAAGGATTAAGAACATCATTTCAAACACATGTATTTATCATATTTCCCCTGCCTGATGCCCCTCATACTGTGTTACAGGTCTAACACATCATAATCATCTACTGACAGACAGATAGAAGGGTTATCAATCTGTCTAGACATAATCCACAGACAGCAGATGGGTTTCAATAAGAATGTGAAACTCTGACTGTCAGAATAACTTGGCTAGACTTGTATACAGTCTACTGTTATACTTACTAATTATGACGTTTGTTTCACAGTTTGAAAATGGTTACAAAATAAGAGCTACACCACAATTTTCATTTTCAGAATAGCAGTAGCCTATGTTACCTTTTACGTCAATATTCATTCTTCATATACAGTAGATATTATTGGAGGAAATATGTTGAGCCTGGTCTGATTTATTCCATTCATTCTTTGATTTGGCTGCTGAGCAAGTGTGTGTGTGTGTGTGTGTGTGTGTGTGTGTGTGTGTGTGTGTGTGTGTGTGTGTGTGTGTGTGTGTGTGTGTGTGTGTGTGTGTGTGTGTGTGTGTGTGTGTGTGTGTGTGTGTGTGTGTGTGTGTGTGTGTGTGTGTGTGTGTGTGTGTGTGTGTGTGTGTGTGTGTGTGTGTGTGTGTGTGTGTGTGTGTGTGTGTGTGTGTGTGTGTGTGTGTGTGTGTGTGTGTGTGTGTGTGTGTGTGTGTGTGTGTGTGTGTGCGTGCGTGCGTGTGTGTTGCAAGCTGAAGTACTGTAATTGGACAGCTGGTTAATTGGGTGTCAGGAGAAAATGGGGCAGGTGTTCTGACAGCAAACTTTCATTTTCTTGGCTTGGGTGAAAAGAAGACATCATTTTTTTTGGCTTCCATTATTGTAGATGTCAGTTGAGCAGCTTATCTTTAAAACATTTATATTGATGCAATGTCCAGAAGGAATGGCCTCGTTTCTGAGGAATACCTACAATGCTGCATCAACAATTAATTCTAATGTACTGTCAGGAATAGGTGCAGAAAAGTAATTCGAAGCCAAGAACTTTGAAGAGACGGTTTTTTGCCACGTTTCATTTGAAAAACGATAATGTTATTTTATCTGTTCATTCTAGGTATTTTTCCAAGGTTAAGGTTTGTTGTTTTATCGTGGGTGCGTTGTGTGCCTGTGGTGTGTTCAGTGTGTTCTGCTCTTGAAGTCGTGGATGTGGTGCCATGGAGTCAGGAGCTGATCGATTTGTTCCCCCTAAAGATCCTCCATGTGGAGTGCAAGGATTGGTGACAAAGCCATAGTTCTGTTAATCTGGACCCCTCGGTGACCCGGCAGTATTTGAACTGGCCTTGCACTGATCAGCCGGCTCAGTGTCAGAGCCATGAGAGCCACGGAAAGGAGAGGTTAAGACTCGGATGGACAACCGGCACCAAGCCTCTGACATACATGGAGACAGGATCACAGTCTGTCTGTGCTCCCGCCCTGTGTCGTGTTCGCATGTCTCTGGTGAAAGGTTACAATACGTGGCATTGCCGAATTTACACCTAGTGCTCAAATAGTCAATCAGGCCCTTTATGAAGCAGTTGTGATGGGATTGAGGGATAGATGTTCAGGAATAACTGGTATAAAAGCTGTGTGAAAATGTTGGATTGTTTCTGCACTCTCTCCCACACGCTCTGACATCACACCGTCTAAAATGTCCTCATGGGATATTATTTTGGTTTCTGTTCCCAAATCGGAAGACGTTCCACAAATCCATCTTAATTGCTTCAGGACTATAATATCCATTGCTGTAAATTTGCCTTTGGCTCGACTCTGCGTTTAGATAAAATAGACCTTCATTTGATCCAGAGGGGAAATTCTAGTTTTATGAAAGGTTGCATTGATATTAGGCCTTATCTAATTTGAATAGCATTACAAATTAACTAAAAGGTATACTTTCCAGGCATCATCCGAAAAATAACTAATAGCCAACTACCACAGTCAAGACACCTTGCTATGTATACTATTATGTCCGAATTTAATAAGGAACCTCTCTATCATTCTAGTCTGTGTGTCAGTCATATGGCACACAGAATTACCTACAGTACGTCGGAAAAAGTCAAAATGGATGTAATTAAAAGTCAAGGTTTAACCACATTGAGGGGCCTCCACACAATACAGAGCCTAAAGCAATTTTACTTGACAAACATGACAAAGGACGTTTATTCTTTTACAGAAGTCGATGAGATGTCGTCAACACGATACATCTCATCAGTCATCTCTTCCCCACTGACTGTCTCTATGCTAGACAGTGGGGGCTGTAGCATGCTACTTGGACACATGCCGGGTCTGATCAGCCTTGGCCGGGTCGCCTGGAGGAGGGTGTCTGTTGCACGACCCGAAACACACAACGATTCCAGGAAACAACACTGATTAGGTGTCCAAGTGTGTGTGTGTGTGTGTGTGTGTGTGTGTGTGTGTGTGTGTGTGTGTGTGTGTGTGGCTGCATCAGTAGATGTATTGTTAACTGAAACTATGATCTAAGGAGTTGTGTGATAAGAGTGTTATTTAACAGAAATCCAATCCATAGATCATGAATGCAACATCCAGCCAAAAACTAATTGGAATCGTATGTTGAGGACCCTCTGTCTATAGAGCTCTTCATGGGTCCAAAGTGGCTGTGTCTCAGGAGGTAGAGCAGGTCGTCCAATGATCCCTGGGTCGGCGGTTCCAATCCCGAAGTGTCCAAGTCGAAGTGTCCTTGGGCAAGACACTGAACCCTACATTGCCTCCAATGAGTTGGTCGGTGTGAGCTCGCCACCATTGGTGTGTGAATGTGGGAAGTGAGGACGCTGGCGTCGACTGTTCGCCGCTTCACCTCCCAATGTATGAATGAATGAACCATTGTAAAGCGCTATAAAAATGCAATTCATTATTATTATTATTATAAAGTGATCGACCTGAACCAAAATGTCATTTATTTTTTAAGAACGACCCAAATCGTAATTGGACCTATGAGATTCGTTTCCGCAATCTGATTTGTTCTGAGATATTACAGAATCGACCCCTACTATTGGATGTGGTCCTAAAAAAATGTAATTACAATTGCTGGCAAAAATACCATTCGGTCTGTTGTATACTTTTAGTAACACCATGCAGGCTTTCCTCTGAGGTGGAAAGTCTAGTGGGAGGTATATGTCTCACCTCCCTGTGATTACTAGTTTTCTCCAACTGTGTCCTGTTAGTCTCCCAGCCAATCCCTGTGTTGATTGTCTTTGCGTGTCACCTGTGTCTGGTTAACCCAGTGTCTATTTAAACCCTCAGTCCCTTATGCCACTGCCAGAGCTTAGGTGATGTTATAGTGGAGGTACAGTGTGATGTCACTGAGCTGACAGTTGGCAGCATGGCACGCTTGCACAGCTAAACATTTTCTCCCTTATTTTGCAGTGCAGTAATGTGATCCTATAGGTCAACCTGAAGCACTTTATGCTTTGCTCTCCTGAGTGCCGGTCTTCTTGGATCCACTTGGGTATATTACACATAATGACCAACAAACTCTGAGTTTGAGGTATTAGAATCCTCACGGATCCGAACTTGAGGGATCATGATAAAACAGCCCAAGTATTAAACATTTTCCGTGAATTACGCTTTTAGGAGCTTCCACTATGCGTAAACATTAGACGGTGTGACCTGAGTTGGAGCGGCCTCGGCTTGAGTCATGTTGCACAACATTCACAGCTCGGAGGTCTCGTTCTGTCTTAATTCTCCACAAATCTCTGTGATTTTGGAATTTTACTATAATCAGCAGTGTTCAATTCCTTGTGCTTATTGTGTTTAATTGTCTAGTCAAAGAAGTTATTAGATTTGCACGAGTGAGGCTGTGTTGGAGCTACTGGACACAAAACAACCCGGCTTCTGTATCAAATATAAATAGGCTATATATTATTTCAAGGCAGCAAAGTGTGTCGCTCTTCCATGGCAATGGGCCATAGTGTAAATCACTGGGCATAATGTTATATGGATAATGGATCTCTTAAAGGCAATGGCAGGTGGCACGGTGATTGGTTTAATCATTGTAACGCCCCAAACCACACCTATGCATAATGTAAGGAGTAATGGAGGTGTTTTAGGGACTTAGGCTGTGGCACAAGATAACACATTTTATGGGGCCACACCTCACACACAATACTAAATCCCCAAATTAAGGAAAAAGGGCCCCTGCCGCAAGATGGAGCCCATGGTCTCCACAGAAACACCCTTTTCTACGTATCATTATTATTTTTAAACAGTTCTGCAAATACTATTCCATGTTGATGCTGTGAGTAGAATCAACGGTCTTCCTACCTCTCAGATAATGATTTTCCTGGAGGATGTCTCAGGGGTGCTATTCATCAGCAACAGAACCTCTCTGTGTTTGGCCCCAAACAAGCAGACTCTTCCACTCCTGTCTGAATGCAAGATAACTCTTTCAAGATACAACTCCAGTTCAAAGGGTCAATTGTGGTTCAAACTCATGGAAATGGAATGCGATCCAATAAAACACGATTAATTTTGATAATTTCTGCGTTTGCCGTTTTCATGAAACGTATGTATGGGAATATGCGGCGGAGTTCTAGGAGAGGAACCTAAAATGGTCTTGAGTTTGGATGTTTGTCCTTTTCCAGACATGCAAAGTGAAGTCATGTGTTCCATCGGGGATGATGGGATGTGATCCATCACGTCAGACATTATCAGTCACTTAATGAAGGCTTTGGTCTGTCTCCCATGTTCCCATTCACTCTCGGAAGCTCCTCACAGAACTTCTACGTCAAACAATAAACTATATATCTCATACCCCTCTCATCTGTGGAGCATCCTAAAGGTTACAGTGACCAGAAGGTTGGTGTATCAAATCCCTCCCCTGAAGGGAGAGGTGAACACCCCACCATTTTCCCTCCCTTTAATATAAGACTGCCGTACAGCGAGGCACTGAAATGGAGCAGCACAATTCAAGGGCCTAGACTAGACTAGTTGTTTTTGTTGAATTACTCATGACAAAGTTGTACAGTGTATATCCATAAACATAAACAAGCAGCACGCTAGCAAACAATTCACTAGTTCTTTGTTTCAATACTTTTGTTATTATTATTTTTCACAATTATATTACCTGATCATCTTCTTAAATACACTAGTTAGAATCTCTATAACGTCATATGCATACATCTGTCGCACAAATTATCAAAACATTATAAGTAGGCATTGTATCAGACTGTGAAAATATTATTATTATTATTATTATTATTAATAATAAAAATAATAAAATGATTGAAAGAAATAACTAGTGTATTGTCTACGCATGCTGCTTGCTTGTTTTATGGACATACATACTGTTGACTTTTACAACTTTGTCAAGAGCAATGAATAAAATAAATTGCATTAGACAGTGCTGCCGGACGGGTCTTTGCACAACCACTCCGTCATTTAGATATATGCGACTAGACAGCATGGGTCTTCAACCGGTATTGCAGGTGGTCCCTGAGGATTTTTTTCCCTCCCAATTATCCATCATCTTCAGTTGCTTTATTTATAAAACACATACAAAAGTGTTTCAAACACAACCAACCAAATGTAGCAGCCTAGTAGCAGCTTGAACAAAAGCCAGATTCACTGCAGTGCAGCCTTGATGCATAACGAGCGTCAATGAGCGTCACCTGGATACCGGTGGTCTGCCCACCAGCTTGCTCTTAGTCAGGATGGTGGTCCCTGAGCCTAGAGAGGATGTGTTCCGTCAATTTGGCTAATTAACTATGGGATCAAATTAAATATTACCGAGTTAAGATAAATAGTGAAAACAGCCCAACAAGCTCACTACATATCATATCGCTATATGCATTGTTATCATATAGATCTGCTAGTTTAGCAAAATAAGGAAGGTTGACGTCATGAACCCAAACGTCTCTATTCCGGGGTGAATATTGTTTGTGTACAGGCTCACATTTTGTTGCAACAGGACGTGTTTTGATTTGGTGTAGAGGTGGACATTTATGTAGTGGACGTAGTATAGAAATTATGGGATTCCAGTCAATTAAGTATGGTGCAAGTGCATGGTTAACCATTCTTCCCTATATTTGGGCGGAACATTTGCCAAAAATAGTCATTCGAGATTGTAAATCTGCTATTTTGGCAAAGACATTTGGGTGTTGAACGGAAAAAAGCAGTACAGTTACAACTCAATTCCAGTTTACTAAGTCTAGTAATTATACAGTAAACACTTGCACTAACACACGGCCATAGCCTATGTCTGTGGCTCTACAGTATACAAGCACAGCGACTGGGGTTTTTAATGGTACCTAGCATGAAACGTACTCAGGCTGAGAGCTGGCTGGAACTGCCGAGGGGAGGGGTGTGAGAGAAAAGGAGAAGGGGTGATATGACCTGGAATGAGATTTAACACTTTCTAATTACGTCTATCAACAAATCTGGGCTTTCACGTCAAAGCCAATGTGTTTCACGTTAGCTAAACGGCGTTCGTGACAGCCCTGCAATTAATTGTAACATTAGAGGAGATGAGAATGCGCCACAAGGCTCGGGCGGTGGCCTTGGCTGCTACGTTGCCATACGAGCACAGGACCCCCCACCACCCTCCGACCCCCAGCCCCCTTAGACACGGAACGCGCTGCACATAAACCCCAGCGGGAGATCCGACTCCCCTCCGGCCACAGGAGGGGACACCAGATGGAACCTTGCACTCGACATTCAGCTCTCGCATCGCATGAAGAGGCTGTCGCCGCGGACATGGAATGTCCCTTTCGTGACAAAGTCAGGCACAGGGCCGGGTTCTTATTTTGGAGAGTTGTCCTTGTGGGAAAAAGGTGTTAGATAGTATGAAACATATGTATGATTCACCGCCCGCATTGTATGAAAAGGGGATGAAAAGTGGACAGATGGTGCGATAGTAACAAAGACGGCCCAGGGTAGTTAGCACGAACGTATAACATGATCGAAATGTCACAAGTTTGTAGGCCCCACAGCAGCAGCGAACGAACGCTGTGTCCATCAGCAGCCATGTGTCTTTTCCTATTGATGTATTCTCGTGCAACACTGTTTATAGCTCTGGGATATGTGTGTTAGATGGTTCTGTGAAATGAACCAACGTTTCTGCGGTGAAGTTTCCCCTTTAATTTCCCTCTGACAGCGACGTGATCTCAGTGTGACACCAAGCAGCTCTCATCTTGGCTCCGTCTCCTCTTCTCTTACTTAATTCATTTTCCCTGGAAAGGAAAGGCGCTTCAAGAGTGGTGCAGTTTTTCCTCTTCTCTTAAGCTTTGAGGAGTGCGTGCGTGCCATGTATGAACATGTGTGTGACTGTGTGACTGTGTGTGTGTGTGTGTGTGTGTGTGTGTGTGTGTGTGTGTGTGTGTGTGTGTGTGTGTGTGTGTGTGTGTGTGTGTGTGCGTGTGTGCACGTGTGTGTGTGTGTGTGTGTGTGTGTGTGTGTGTGTGTGTGTGTGTGTGTGTGATATATTACCTGAAATTAATTGCAAAAGAAATACCTTAAATGGTATTAGGTGTTGCATCATTCCCTCTTTCTGAAGGCGATGAGCTCAAACATTGTCCACACTCTTCCTCAGCTTTTTATGATTCCCCTTCATGTGATTCATGTTGCACACATTTTAAAAACAATACAGAATCTGTACACAAAATATAAGCGGGTAAAGTGTCAGGAGGAGGCAAGAATCCCAGGTTTATATGAGGCCTCTACCTATTCTACAATAATAAACATTAATAGGAATGATTTGAAAACACCAACTAGACAAAATAGGCCAGTCAATGATCCTTAGGGTCATCCAAATAACATATTACAAATTGTGAATGAAATATTTAGTGGATCATGCTTCAGGGGTTGAAAATTGGGGCACCATTAACAACCTGTCCTACAGTATATAATGATTTCTAATGCTTTAAGTAGCATGCATGTGTCTTGTCAAACTAGGGGTTTTTCGTGATTCTGAACACATTCCAAGCATTAGAAAAACGCTAATTATTTTTCATTCACAATGTTATTTGGATGACCCTAAGGATCATAAAAAACCTTGAAAGATTACTATTGCAATGTATTTGGGGTCAAACCTTAGATTGACTAACATTCACGCATGATTATATAATTACAATTACAATTGACACGATTGCATCAAAATTGCCAAAATCGAAGTCGAAGTAGGCCTATATGATTATACGTGATTACCAATCACATGATTACTGATAATGATAATAATTAGTTACCTTAGTTGACATATATAATATGATTGTACAGGGTGTCAAAGCCAACAGTAGACAAAAAACGAATAAAGAAACAAATCAATGAGTCTGTGGTATCAGGGAATGTGTGACAATATATAACTGTGTGTGTGTGTGTGTGTGTACGCGCGCAGCCGCGCACGTGCGTGCATGCGTGCGTGCGTGTGCATGTGTGATACAGACCTTCTTCCTGTTGTTCAATGGAAACTCCACCGATGTTCTGTGACATTCCCAGCATGCCAGGGGTCGCCAGCCCCCAGCCTGCAACAAACCCACCTGTCAGTCGAAACTTGGACTTGGAAACAATTTTAAGCAATATTTATGAGGCTGGCAACTGCCATTACGGTGAACTATGACATCACCTGAGCTTAGTCCCATTAAGCTTTTATTTGCAACAATGTGGCACCTCACATATCAATGCTATTTGGGACTCTGTCAGCCCAAGGATAACAATGTGTTCAGCAGTAGACTAAAGGTTAGTGATTCTCAACCTTTATCATTTCAAGGACCCCCGATTACATATATACCGTATGCATTCGGTACAAATATTTACCTCTGGGACCCCAATCTATACATTGTAAAATCCTCAATGTTAAATGTAACTCTCAGAGTGTACAAATGGAACCAAATGATCCCTTACGGGCCAATTTGGTTCCCAGCTGAGTCCATTTGGACCCCTGGTTAGTCCTGTTGTTAAGAACCAGTGGGATGCTGGCAGATGCACGCTGGGTCCAATCCTGGCAGGGGAAATCTTTACGGGATAAACTCTCGCCTTCCACAGCAACTGCTACCAAGGTGCCCTTGAGTTAGGCACTGCTGCATTAGAGTCATTCAGTAGCCAATCTGGGAACCCATTTGGCGAGCATCTGTCTTGAGGGATTACTCAGTAGCTGGTAATAAAATAATGTAATATTTACTCCAAGGTCAACTGAACTCCAAGATGTGAATGTAACTTTTTCTTTATGATTCAAAGTTGTATTGCTTTTTCAGATGTGAATGTAACTTGAATGAGACTGAAGTATGTCTTCATGTGTTTGCGCACGTTCAGGGAACCTGTCGAGACCTTCCTGATAGATTTAGTTGATGTCAACATGTTGAGTTATCAAACCCTGAGAGGCGAACAACGAACATGGAAAAACCAATGTATAACTTTGTTTCTAAAGTCACCTTGTCTTGCTTCTGCAGTAAAGCCCATCCCAGCTGTTGGGGTACAGCCAGATGTACAAGATATGTTTTGTGCTTACTTAATCAAAATCAAAATGATCAAAGACCTATGTCTCATATTAAAGTGTCACTTTGATCCTCCAAAAATGTGTAGGTGGAAACCTTGGTGTTACTTGTCTTGTTTTGATCTGAACCCAGGAAGCAGAGTACCTGAGGTGGATGGCTTTATTAAGCAAGCTCAGGTTGACACGAACAAACAGGATTAATCATGTCCGCTTCCACTTCAGTAGCAACAAGTTCAGAAATGGGAGACTTTCCAGACATTTCTCTGGGTGTTTTTAGCCTGCTGATGTTCCAGCAAAACATCAAGTCTCTGGTACCTGACCAAGTGTTAAAATCTGCTGAGCTTTCTGTTTTTTCCCTTATTGCAGCCGGAGCTGTTTTAGCTTTGGTGAAAATACTACAGCAGTAGCACTGTGTGGCCTGTGGTCTGTCAGTCATGAGCTAGTTAACCACTTTCAAACTAGGTGTCTCTATTTGTGGCACATAATAGACCGTTTTGGAAAATTCTTCCAAAACGTTCCAAAATAGTGAAAATAGCTGATCTAGAAGCCCATACATAACCCATTGTGGTGCAAAAAAACTAATGTATGCTATTTTTGTGCAATATTGTTGTACATTGAAGTATAAAATAGAGCAGATTCCTCTGAGTTGGGCTCTGTGCTTTATTCCTTTTCTGTGCTTTATTCCTTTTGTGTGGAAAAGGTATAAAAAGGCGTGTAGAAAGGTGTTAATACACACTGTGAGAGGAATTATGCTGTCGGCCTCTTACAGGCTTGAGACCATTAATTCACACGTGATAATGTGCCTATTTTTCCATCATTCTGTTGTTATGTTAGCTGCCTGTTACAGGTGTGCAGACATTTCCGCCTTACTAGAAACATGTTAACGTTCACCATAAGGATCATCTCTGACCACAAATTAATAAAATACTTCATTTTACAGTGCAGATGATCTAGCATTGCAGAATGCAGACCAAGCATGGCAAATTTGGAAAATATAGCATGTTTTGGGTAATTTACTGATCAAAAGTGAAAGCAGACCAGCCTAAATTGGAGTGGTTTTATCTTCTATTGCTAACTTTAAATGCACCAAGTCTTGCGTGTATGTACGTCTGTCTGTACGTCTGTAGGCCTAATCCACATAACTCGAGAACTGTTCGCCCCACCTACTTCAAATTCGACACACGCGTTGTGCCCGGTGTCGAGTCAGTCGGACCCACGCTTGTCCAGAACCGCCACAAAAGGCCTCTGCCCAGGCCACAGCTGACATCACAAGGCCTCTGCCCGGGCCAGACTCCATTTTTGGGCATGCCTAAATACGGGTTCGTCCCACCGACTTCTGACATCATTCTGACATCTGCATAGACTCCATATTTGGGCATGCCTGACAAAGAACTCCATATATGGGCATAAAAGGGGATAATGCTGACAGAGTCCTCTGGTCCACGGGCACCGCTCTAGTATCTATAAATGGTCACGTCTCTGTATGTCTGTAATTCCCGTAACTCGAGAACTGTTCACCCCAACGACTTCAACTTCATTTGACACACGCGTTCCACACCACCACAGGGAGTGCAGTGCCCGGTGTCGAGTCCATCGGACCCACGGTTGTCCAGAACTAGCACAAACAAAAGCCTCTGCCCGGGCTCCGGACAGGCCCAAAAACAAATCACCCCTATAGACATCCATATATGGACCTGGCCTGTTCTGACATCACACATTATTGGGCATAAAAGGGACACAGACTTAATGACTGGGTGGGGCGTGCATTTCCAATTTGCATTTTTACATTGTAGGCCTGCAGTGCCCAACGGGCACCGCTCTAGTTTACTTTAAAGTAGCTATACTTGAAGTATGCATGAACCATGACGCAATTTGCCGCACAGCTCCTTTGGGCCACTAGAAAGGAGAAGCATCTCATCTTAAATTTAAAAAATCACACCAGTCTGAAGTGAGGGGCGCTAATATATTAAGTCTAACTCATGTTGATTAGGTGATGTAATGGTGATGTAAAACAAACGGTGCCAACACAAACATTAAATGCCATTAACAATAAAGAGACAATATGTGTGTGTGTGTGTGTGTGTGTGTGTGTGTGTGTGTGTGTGTGTGTGTGTGTGTGTGTGTGTGTGTGTGTGTGTGTGTGTGTGTGTGTGTGTGTGTGTGTGTGTGTGTGTGTGTTAGGCACTTGGTGGTGAACAAACGCTATAACGCTATTTTCGTACTCGGACAGACCCAGCCACCCAGCCAGGGACAGACCCAGGGACACACATAGCTGTCTATAGGAGTGGTTGCACCACTCAAAAAAGAAGCCACCATGGGGATGTTGTCCAGCTATCCAGCCAGGTGACCTGGAGGGGGGATTGATCTGCAATTGAAAATGCAAAACTTGGATTTAGTTGTATTTAGTAATTTAATACCTGTAATTAAAATTATTATTCAAAATAATACTTGTAATAATTGATTGTGCCTGCTCAAACCAGAGGCGTATTCTCCATTGGGCCACCCGGGCCGTGGCCCAGTCTATATTTAGAGCTGGCCCAGTCTAACTTCTGAATAACGGCTGGCGAAAAAACAAGAAAACAACAAAGATAGCCTAGATTGGCAGCCCTTCACCACCTCTGCATGGAAATTTCTGTTAGTAGCGAACCACAGAAAGCCCCTTTGTTTTAAATTAATAACTGAATATAAGTGAAAAAGCTGTGTATGTCATCTATCTATAAATGCACCAAGTCTCTGTCTGTATATATGTACTGTATGTCTGTGTGTGTGTGTGTGTGTGTGTGTGTGTGTGTGTGTGTGTGTGTGTGTGTGTGTGTGTGTGTGTGTGTGTGTGTGTGTGTGTGTGTGTGTGTGTGTGTGTGTGTGTGTGTGTGTGTGTTGAATCCACGTAACTCGAGAACCGTTAGCCCCACCGGCTTCAAATTCGACACACGCGTTCCACACCACAGCAGGGGGTGCAGTGCCCAGTGTCGAGTCGGTCGGCCTCACGGTTGTCCAGAACCGCCCCAAAAAGGCCTCTTCTGGGGCATGCATTTCCAACTTGCATCGTTCCAAGTAGGCCAGTGCCCAACGGGCACCGCTGTAGAGGCCCCTGTTTGTGGAATGGTCTACTAAAGCATGTAGTTATCTTGAGCTAGATGAGATATTTTGATCAAATATATATCTTTGTTTAGAAAGCAATGTTCGTAATTCAGTCATTATGAAGAGGTGAGTGGAATCTGTAGCAGTTGATGAAGTTATTGCACAGACTTTAGATGCCGATCTTAGCCAATCAGGATGGAATTAGAGAAATTGGACAGATCTCTGTTGATCACATGACTAAAAACATAGTCTCGGCCACGCCTTTGGCCTGGCGGAGACAAAAAGTATACCGACAAGAAAAGAAAAGGAAATGCATAACAGAAACGATACAAATGAGAACAAAAATGGAACTGGAGCCAAGAGTGAGACACCTGACAGCAGAACCAGAACAGTGAATCTCTCCAGCTTTGCGATGGTCTTCCCACTGGGAAAAGGTTACTCCAACATCAAAGACCAGTCCCCTCTCCCTCTCCCACCCCCACTCCCCGCTCCTCCTTCACTCTTCTTCCTTTCTCTTTTCTTTCTTTGCCTTGAATTATTCCATGACTTGAGAATGTGACATAATTACCAGAAGAGGTGAACGGTTGGGTCTCAGTAGGATTATAGCCCCCCTCTCTCTCTCTCTCTCTCTCTCCCTTCTCTGTTTAACTCCAGTAGACAGCAGATGGTCTCCTAGTTAGTTTACCTTAAAAAAAAACGGATACTTAACTAATTATAACTCAGCTAACGGCTTTTTTAATTTCTTGTTTAATGAAAATATTTTATTTCATTTCAATTTAAACAGATGTCATCTCCATTCGCCTGCATGTATTTTATAAGTTGCTATAGTCATGATGCTAGATTTGTGTGCGTCCTCTGAACGCAAAAAGCAGAATCTTTGCAGATAATTAATTAAATGTGTTCATTTGACCAATCTAACCCGTGAAGAACTATCTGGGACAATGTCAATGTTTTAGGCGTTCAATTCATCCAATGGTCAGTTAAGCTTCATGTAGATGAGGGTCTTGTTTTGATCTGAGACTGAACCTCCATTGTGTGGACCTGGTGAATATGTATACGCTTAATCCCCATTATCCATCTGTAAGACCAGGGTGTGTCCCCTGGTCCACTATAATAGTCTGCAATGAGAAGCTTGAGTAAACACAATCAATGGCGCGCACGCACGCATGCGAGCTCACACACGCACACACACACACACACGCACACACACACGCACACGCACACGCACACGCACACACACACACACACACACACACACACCTATAGACACCTCAATCTTTTGAAAATGTGGGCAGACTCATACAGTATAAGAGAGTATACAGAGAAAGGCCCTTTTAACCCATTAAGACCTGAGGCCAATTCTACAGATGCTGTCTAAACCAGTAGTACTCAAACTTTTAAGTGCAAAGGTCCCCCCAAATGGATATATATTTGTGCCAGGGACCCCCAGATGAGAAGATTTGTGTAAAAAGATTCAAAGAATAATCAGAATTATTCAAACTTTCTCAAAACATCAAAATCAAATCAAAAATATATAGCAGATGTCCAGATGTACAAGCAGATGTGTGCATGTATCTGCTATTTTACAGAACTGCAGAACATTTTCTGAATAATCTGCCTGTCTGTCTGTCTGTCTGTCTGTCTGTCTGTCTGTCTGTCTGTCTGTCTGTCTGTCTGTCTGTCTGTCTGTCTGTCTGTCTGTCTGTCTGTCTGTCTGTCTGTCTGTCTGTCTCTCATAAATTGACAGACATTCTCTCTCTCTCTCTCTCTCTCTCTCTCTCTCTCTCTCTCTCTCTCTCTCTCTCTCTTTCTGTCTATCTCTCTCGTCCGTATGTCTCTCTTGCACTCTTCCTGGTGGAGATGGCTTTCATCCATTATTAATGATGTTAAACTACTAGTGGCATGCAGAATGTGCTGCATTGGAGATTTGCCGCTAATCCAGCACAAAACAGCCTCAGTCACATAATGAAGGAGGAGAAAGCACAAATGTCAACAGTTTCACACTGGGACTGGATTACACATCAACCTCTCTGTCTCATACTCTCTCTCTCTCTCTCTCTCTCTCTTTCCCTCTTCTATGTTTTCACACACACGCACGCACGCACGCACGAGAGCATGCAAGTACGAACACACACTCACTCAAGCCCTGTCACAAAATTGTGAATCCCACAATTGCATGCGCACTCGCATGTGTGCGTGTACGCATGCACTCATACACACACGCACGGATGCACTCACTAATACCCACATCACATGCACCCTTACACGAGTACACACGGTTTGTGTACTGTCTCCCAGAGGTTAACACCTGCAACAATGTTTCATCTATTATCTACTTGTATAGTGACAAACAGGAAATAGTGTGTGTGTGTGTGTGCATGCGTGCGTGCGTGCGTGCGTGCGTACGTGCACATGGCTGTGGGATGTGCAGCAAACACTGCAATGAATGAGACATACGCCATCACGCAGGTTCGGCATCCTGATGTCAGATTAACTTTGACCCTTCCCTCCCTCCGTTCTTTTCTCTCCACTCCATCTCTCTCTCTCTATATATATATCTCTTCTCTCTTCATACTGGTCTTTCCCTCCTCTTAATTGTTTCTCAGCTTCTCTTTGTTTACTTGTAGGTCTTTAATTTCACCCTGTTCCGTTCTCCGCCCCTGCATGCTTCCCTCCTCAACGCTCTATACAGTATATACTCTCCCCTTTCCTCATGCCTCGTCATTGCTTTCATATCCCCTCTTCTTGTTCAACTTCAACCTCTTCCATTTCATTCCTCCTCCGTTTGAACCAACACAACATGTTTCTGTTCACCCCACACTTATTTTCTTTTCCCTTCTGCACCCCCCCCCCCCCCCCCTCCCCCTCTTGCTCTTTCCCTCCTCATTTATTTTATCTTTCCTGAGCTGAGACCTTACCTTCATCTCCTACATGCTTTGCTCTGTCTCTCACTTTTCACCCATCTTCTATTCCTCTATTCCTCTGTCTGAATTAATCTCCTCTGCCTGCCTGCCTGCCTGCCCCCCTCCCCCTCCCCCCCTTCTCTCTCTATCTCTCGCTCTCTCACTCTCTCTCTCTCTCTCTCTCTCTCTCTGCCACAGTGGACTAATTAGGACTAAGCTGGTTCCAGTTGTGACCTGAGGGTCCATCTCAGGTGTCTTGACAGGAGACTTAGCATGTATCTGAACTGTTTTACATGTTATTGACGCGCCGCAAGGCATCATAGTCATTTTATAGCACCAATTTCATTCTTGGACGATTTTGCCTTTGGGCAAGTTAGTGACATCTTCCCATTGATTTCTCATGCAATTGATCAGAAGCGCCCGGGCAATTTATTAGCCCCATGTGCACCTGTGATTAAGGCTCTGCTGAATGTGTTTATGCGTGGATGTTTTCACAGGCCGGACCGTAAAAAGCACCATGAATACATCCTCTTCCCTGAGATATTTTTAATCAAACACTGACCCAAAGCATGTGTCAATGACCATGAAGTAGAGAACCAACAGCAGCCGTGATGTGTTCAAATACAAGCGTGCAGCGGCCAAAGTTTAATTCTCAGCAAAGTCCTTGTTCATTTGGGAGGGCTGCTCTGTTCATGGGATTAATATTAGAGTGGTCCGGGGGCCAAAACCACTATGACATCAGCAGGGCATTTTCTTTGGAAGCTGAGGAGAGGATAATTACAGAAGAAGACAAAGACTTGAAGAGCTGAATAGAGTGAAAAATCTGAGAGGTTTCTCTGAGGCTATTAGGAGCTATATGCTCTGATGGCTCTGCCTCTCTGTGTCACTGAAGCTTCCAGCTGAAGAGTGGTATACGATGATGAGGATGTGTTTATTTCAATGAGTGGCCTGAGAATGTTTTTAAATCAGTTTGAATGTTGTGTGAATAATATCATGCATAACACTGTGCATCTGTATCAAACACACAAGTATTCATTAATGTAGAATGTATTGAGGCCTTTGTGAAGTGTTAGATAATAAGATGGTATATATATATATACTGTATATATATATATGGCATATCCATATAGCCAACTATACTTGTATCCATCTATAAGAAATTATGTAAAGTAACGGAAGGGGATTCATTCAACATGCACTCAAGATGTATGAGCTCAAGGTGTAAAGTCAGCATATACATTCATAAGCTCTTTAAATTGTTTGTTTGTTTGTTTGTTTGTTTGTTTGTTTGTTTGTTTGTTTGAATTTACTTACTATAGGCCTAGATATAATTCCAATGATTGCTATATAAGCTTTCATACATCTTCAGTGAATGAGATTGTTCTCTCTACATATTGAATTAGAGATATTTCCAGACCATCCTGATGTGTTTTGTTAATAAATAGCACGTGTCATGCACGATATTTAGAAGTTCTAAACTTGTTGGGGGGGAAAAGAGTGAAACGTTTAATAGAGGGTTCAAGCAAACCCTGCTATTACAGTAAATGAAGGAACTTGTCTTCATGAGCCAAGCCACTGTGGTGTGTTGGGGTCTAATGGGAGTGTAGCATAGGGTTTATTCAGTGGTATACCTGCATCAGGTACTTTGTTAATCATTTTATTTCATTTATTTATTATTACAGCAGAGTTTAGGCTATAGGAGCAGAAGGTTTGCAACAAAAACAAAATAACCAGACAAAATGTAAATAATTTCAACGTGCTGCCTATAGGCTATATCAAAAACCATGTGACATTTTAGGATCCTTAAAAAGGCAAAATATAAGGCAAAACATATTATGTGTTTCGAATATATTCCTGCAGGACAAATAGGCAAAGTTTCAGGGTCCAAGAAATATATTAAATTTTTGGGGGTTTATTTTGAAAATATATGAAATATAATGGAATTATTACTGAATCGTCCCATTATGCATGCATATACTGCATTATAGCATTGCAAAAGTATAAAAAATAAATAAAAATTCACAAAAGGAAACAAATCAAGTAGGCTAATCTGATTACCATTCGGATTACCAGATTAATAACCTGTCATGCATCACCCCATCTGTCCCAAATGAGTGTATATAGGCCGCATAGATATCATATTACTATCAATTCCAATTCAGATAATCTGCCCCAGATTACTTGAATGCAGCCCACTTGAAAAGCAGAGTTTTTCAAAGTCATTATCGAGTATTCACGACTGAGTAAAAGTTGAAAGGTTACACAGACTATATATGAAGACCCCTCTCTCTTTTCTCACATCACAGATTTTTCTTTCAAGTGTCGTTCTGCGTCACCCAAACATGACACTGGTGGATCGATAAAGTGCTTGAAATGAAAAGAAGCTGCCCGATATGCCCTCCAGGCAAAAGATTTTATATACACACCATCATCGCCTTTTTTCTCTCAACTTCAGGCGTTCCTCTGCACCTTTTCTCCGTGAGAAATAAAGAGGAGAACCTCTCTGTTTGATTTACTTAATTATTTATTTTTTTATTGTTGTAGCCTATAGTAGGCCTATATGAAGGTAAGAGAAAAATAGCCCAGCATCTTATGATCTTAGCTCTCTCTCTCTGCATGTCTCTCTCTCTCTCTCTCTCTCTCTCTCTCTCTCTCTCTCTCTCTCTCTCTCTCTCTCTCTCTCTCTCTCTCTCTCTCTCTCTCTGGGTGCGTGCCCATGTGTTTGTGTGTGATGTGACAGCTATAGCCTATACCGGTATATAGCCCATATAGGCATGGATGGATTTGGTGGGATGTGAAGATATTCATGCAGTATGTGTTTTATTAAGGAGAGATAGATTTTCTTTTGTCTAATTATGGACAAATGCTTTGACACCTCATAAAATAATGAGCAACCACGTCCAGTTCATGAAGAACAAATGTTTTTATTTTATTTCCCCCCTCTCTTTTTAAAACAGACTGCATAGCTATTCATGAATCATTCATGTCATGGTCTCTGAAGCCACAAAATAATGAAAGCATTTGTTTATGGCGATATCTATATAACCTGTAGGCCTACACTGGATGTGACTGGAACCTGTTGAATAATGTTATATATAGGTTGAGGTTATTTCTGCAGATGTATAATTATAATGTACAGTCCAGGCCTATATAACATTATATCACCTCTGTTACTTTACTTACAGTAAATTCATGCTTCAAGTTCTCAACGTCACTGCATTTTGGGGTCCCACGATCAGCCCCCTCCTCACGCCCTCGCCGAGAAACTCCCATGAGGCCGTGGGCGTTAATTATTATTATAATTACTTGTTTTAATAGAAGTATGACTACAAATGTAAAAGAAGGATTAGTCACGGTCTCACTTTAAGATGCGAATAGTAAATGAGTGTGTATCTTGTTGGGATCCATATTATACATTCACACATCCCAGCTGTTCTCTAAAGCTCAATTTAGCCGCGGTGTCGCTTGCCGATAAGAACTGGTTTGCTGCTGTAGAGATCCGTCTTTGTCTTCAAGTGACACCGTCCTGTGACGGAGCGGCCATGCGACATCGCCGATTAAGGCCGCGGTGCCTCAGAAGTGACTTTAATCATGCGTCATTTATATTATATCTTTCATATTTGTATCTATAATATTTGAAATATGACACCACGTGCTTAAAAACAGTTCAAATTGTATTAAATGGCGAATTGAAATTAGGAAATTAA
>NC_139711.1:6384609-6797109 GCF_964188405.1 Protomyctophum parallelum | reverse complement strand
CGTGCGGACGAATATACTAATGGAAGAATTGCGATGTCGTCTTAATCCAATGTAAAAAGCCCTGTCGTCTCCCTCATATTGACTGAATTGCTAATTAATGGCCCTCTATGGCGCGGGGGGGCCTGTGGCAGCGCAGTAATCCGTATAGCAGTGTGAGAGAGAGAAGCGTTGTTAGGTACAATGAAGAGCAGAGCGCTAATCCACTTCAACCTCCCCGGCTTTATAAATCCACCAAAAAGAACAACAACCACTCACTGCTCTGTGCACGTATACTGGGTTATAGCCTATATATAGCCTATACTATTATACAAAAAAGGGCTACTAGTAATATTAAAGGCATGTCTTTTATTTGTATTTCTCTGCACTGCTGGAAATTGTCATATAGCACCTTTTACATTGTTTTGATTAATTTGGTTAATAATTATTATTAACATGTTATATTATTAGCCTATATTATTAATACTATGAGGGTCCTAATTACACAAGCCTATGCATATGTGTTTGTTGTTGTCGTTTTTATTATGGTAATTTACCAATTACATTAAATAAATATTCATTGGACCATGGTGACAACAGCTCAATCTAGAAGTAGTCTAAATCCCCAATACGCTCCCCAGTCCAGAAATGGCTGAATAGTGAATTGGCCACTTGGAAACACAGAATGTGCTTTGTATTAATATGATTATCAATCAGTATAATCATGTTTACTCTGCAAATTATCATTATTATATGCTATTAATATGTATTATTATTATTATTATTGCGTTGCTGTTGTTGTGATTGTTGTAATTATATTTAAATTTGTATAGGCTAAGAAATGTATAGTGTATAAAATATCAAACTGCTCAATTATATATTATTTTAGATGAAGCACTGCATGCAATCTGCCTGTTGAAACCAAATAGGCTAGTTTGGGTCACCTGTTCTCTCATAACGGCAGCCTTCCACAGTATAAAAGGAGCATTTGTTTGATTTAGACGTGTTTACTTTGCCTTAACGCGTCGTGATCTTGAGGGAATTAACCAGGAGAATGCGCCAGCATATCAAGCTCGAACTCATTAAAAAAAAAGTCCTCCTTCAAAAAATTCTTAGGCAAATGAGAGTCTTATCAGATTAAAAGACGCTACAGGAGAGAAGGGGAGACAGGAGGGGTCCAGAGCGCAGAGGAGAGGAGAGAGGGGAGATCCGGTTAAACATGGGAGATAAAGTCACCCGTCGACAACAGGCTGAAACTGGATGGTTAACGGGGTTTAGCGCGGATATCGGAACCGGGTTTTTCCACATGGGTCTTGCATGGGGATCTGATCGTTTGACATCCAGCATGCATGTGTGACCCCCGGGTTTGTGTTTCAATCTTTCTGCGTAAAGGCTTTCACTTCGTGTCTCCAAATGAATTTATGACCGTGGAAACACAGGCTATAAGAGCTGCGCATCCCTGCGTGGCATGTGTCCATGATAAGATAAGATCAGATAAGATTATAACAAGCAGCAAAAATAGTTTAGGGTTAAGCATCTCCCTTTGAAGTTTGTCTTTTTTTTATCCAAGTGGGTTTAATGTTCTGTTTTTATGGAGTCAATATTTCACAGGGGTCTTTTGTGACCCACATTCACTGTGTTGTGTTTGACATTCAATGTGCGTTTTGTCCACGGTCCATAGCGTTCACCCCACACACCCTCTCAGCGGCTCGTTTTATCCATATTGAATCTCTGAGTAAACGGCATTGCTTTGCCTGCCTGCCGAGGAGCTCAGCCTGGGCATCAATAGACACCGTTTAACCGGGCCACTGAGCTGAACCCAGCTCATAACATGGAACCAAACTGTGTTATTATTTTCATTTTTATATTTGGTCTTGGGCCGCCCGCTTGCACGGCAGTCGACGGTGCGCGCGCGCGCACACACACACACACACACACACACACACACACACACACACACACACACACACACACACACACACACACACACACACACACACACACACACACACACACGCAAGCACGCACGTACACACACACGCACGCGCGCATGCACACACTGTACACACACACACACACACACACACACACACACACACACACACACACACACACACACACCGTGCGCGTCCCAGCAGCTCCCTTTACATGCTTTTATTTGGAAGGAAAAATAAGCGCCAGCCCAGCATAAAACACATTGGCGGACATATCTGGTTTCTGCAAGCTCCGGTTGGATGAGCAAAAGCCGTCATATTCCACACACAGCCTGTCAGTCAGCGGCATGGGAGGGTGCAGTGTGATGACGTCGAGGTGTAGAGAAGGAGGCACAGTTGGACAGCCAGTGGCGCAGGGAACGATCTGAGATGAACACAGGAGCGGTGGACTGACTGCATGTGCGCGTATACGAGTGTACGTGTTTGTGTGTGTGTAGTGTGTGTGTGTGTGACATGTGCGCGCGCGTGTGTATGTGTGCGCGTGTGTGTGTTCTTCCCTTGGATCTAAAATCACCTCGTATACCTGTCCTTGTCACTCCGCTGTCAGCTACCTGAGGCATCCGTTTACTGCTGTGGCTCAGCTTTTAACACAACGTTATATTATAACCGCTGTTTGTATCTCCGACGCCGGGCATGGCACTGTCTGGGCTATTTTAAGACATTCACACGGTTGTTGCGCACAGAAAGGAGCTTTCAACTTAATTTCCAAGTGGAGCCGCTTTGCTGCTGCATACATCGAGAGAGCTCAGTCTACTCAGGCTACTCCGCAACGGACGACTTTTAGTCTTTTTTAAATTATTTGTTTTGTATTTATTTATTTTTCCTGCCGCGCTGCACTGTATAAGAGGAACTTAATCTGCATTTTGACAGCGAGCTGAGCTGCTATCTTGCCAATGAACTCTATGAGGGATCCATTGAATATCGATCACCACCACCACCACCACCACCTCCCCGGGAATAAAGTCGCCTCAGCGCGCCACACAGCTCTGGCGATGGCGTCTAGTTTACAGCCGCTGCAGCGGTCGGTGGATTCCAAGCACCGGTTAGAGGTGCACACAGTCTCGGACACTTCCAGTCCGGAGTCCGTAGGTAAGAAATCAACTCCGATCGCGGATATAATTTTCGGACGTGGCGGTCGTGAAGGAGGTCCTCATTATTCCGTGTTGACAAGAGACAAAAAATGGCTCCCATGAGTTTGAGGGCTGCAGGAAGTTATACTGTAGGCTATACATGAAAATAATCCGATTGTAGCTGTCATTTCACTAACATATTGACTGCCTGTATATGTGCTGCGTGGTAGGCCTATGTAAACGCAATTTGACTAATAATATTAGTCAAATTTTAGCATATTATACAAAAAAAGATATATATATATATATATATATATATATATATATATATATATATATATATAGCCACTACTAATATAAAAATAATAATAATAATAATAATAATAATAATAATAATAATAATAATAATAATAATAGGGTAATAATAATAAATTACACGTGTTTAAAATACTTACTCTCAAATATAGGATGAAATTTATATTCTGTCACAAGTCCAATCAGCTTTTCTGAGTCCAGGTTTGTGTTATTAGAGCAACTCTACCAGCCTATGCATTCTCATATTTCACTCATATATAGCTTTAAACACTTATTAACGTCTTATTAAAAAACAAAACAAAACAAAAAAGTAAATAAACGGTCTCCTCTCTTTTACAGAGAAAGAAAAGGGCCAAAATAAAAACGACGACTCTTCGGACGACCCTAAAAAGAAACGCCAGCGGCGGCAGAGAACTCACTTCACCAGCCAGCAGCTGCAGGAGCTGGAGGCCACGTTCCAGAGGAACCGCTACCCGGACATGTCCACCAGAGAGGAGATAGCAGTGTGGACCAACCTCACGGAGGCTCGCGTCAGGGTGAGGAAACAAAACACAATGCATGGATATCCTATCGTCAAAGTATCACTAATTGGGCACAGTTTCTGATAATGTGTGCCACTGCCAGTATACTCAGTAAAGTCCTTCATATGCTGACAGTGATACAGGTGGAACAGAATAGAATAAGGGACACTTTGTGCACTCTGAGTCTCAGGGTTCAATTAACACGTGTATTTGACAGTGTATAGAAAGCAGGAGAACGATTACACACGTATTCCCAAACGTTTTACGCACAAGTGGAAAAGATTCCATCACCGAAATATCATCAGAAAACAAATATACTCGAAGGCTTAAATATACAAACTTATACGGGACAATATTAATTATCGTATAGCCTATGTGTTTATCCCCTACTCCTCTATAATTAGTTCTTATACCTCATCGTCTAATCCTCTGAACAGTGTGAAACAATGTAGCAAAATCCGGTTTAGAGTTATTACAGTTATTTGTATTTCTTGGCACACGTTTAAGACATAAAAACAGTTAATATCATAGAGCTTGGGGCCCATGAGGCGCTGTACATGGCCTACATTGCGTGTTGGTTGTTTTTTTAGAGAGAAAGTGTATAAGTTCCAGGCTATAACGCTGTTAACGGGTTGGCTTATTGACATTTGTCCGTGACAGATACCATACATGTTCCTCTGTTCGTGTGAAAGAGGTGCAAAGCTTGTATTTTGCCATTGTCGCCCCGGCGTTGTGTGATTAAGGTCACACAAGTGTTTGTCTCGGTCCAGAGTGGAATACACGCGCACCCCCCCCCCCTCCCCCCCTACACACACACACACACACACACACACACACACACACACACACACACACACACACACACACACACACACAGAGAATACACACGTCACGCATGTGTATTCGGTGTGTATTCTGCTGAGATACGGCAGCAAGAATCAAAGCACATTTCTCTGCATGATAAATCATGAATTAATTATCCATATTTGAACTCAACTGTTTACACGCGGCAAGGTTTTAATTATCGCGGAGAAATTATCGTTTCTCCACCGCGCGCACTGTTTTACTGTTTTACAGTGACAGATTTAGCCTAGGATTGTTCTAAGCTATTTTATTTCGTAATGTGCATGGGGCATGAAATAAATATATTTTTCAACCAATTTAAATTATGTCCGAATAATTTAGGTATTTTTGTTGTTGACTATAAACATTTAAAAATAAAACGCATTTCCATGCAACCAGTTCCCTCACGCATTGCAATTTGCTACAGGGCCTTCTAAATGTAGATATTAAAGTTATGACATTTCCCCCCAAATAAATCAAAACTATCCCTAACGTTATTTTTCTTTTTCTCCGTTCTGCAGGTGTGGTTCAAAAACCGGCGAGCGAAATGGAGGAAACGGGAGAGGAACCAACAAGCCGAGCTCTGCAAGAACGGCTTCGGTCCGCAGTTCAACGGGCTCATGCAGCCGTACGAAGACATGTATCCGAGCTACACGTACAACAACTGGGCAGCGAAGGGCCTCACGTCGGCGTCTCTGACCACGAAAAGCTTCCCTTTCTTCAACTCCATGAACGTCAATCCGCTTTCCTCTCAGACCATGTTCTCCCCTCCCAACTCCATATCCTCCATGAGTATGACCTCCAGCATGGTCCCGTCCGTTCCCGGCTCCAGCCTCAACGGCCTCAATAACTTGAACAACCTCAGCAACCCCTCTCTGAACTCGGGGGTCCCCACCCCGGCCTGTCCATACGCCCCCCCGACGCCCCCTTATGTATACAGGGACACTTGTAACTCCAGTCTGGCCAGTCTGAGACTCAAAGCCAAGCAGCACTCCAGTTTTGGATATCCCGGTGTGCAGAACCCGGCTTCTAATCTCAGTGCGTGTCAATACGCCGTGGATAGACCGGTGTAACGATATATATAAATAGTATTCACCTGAAAATGAACCACAGCCAACTCCACCGCCAGAGGAACAAAAGACTACTTTTCTTTTTCTTTTTCCAAAGGGCACTAGAAGACTGAACCACTGAAACAACCCAGGACGAATTAAAAAACACTAGAATGGAGGCTTTAATCCTCTGCCCTCCCGTGAGTAGGTCTGTGTTGTTGTGCGCCACTGTGAATGGCGTTCCTCACAGGCCTATTTTCATTTTGAAGCTTGTCAAATTACTCTTTTTTGGGGGGTCGGGGAAGGGGTGGATGTTGATTATTGACTGAAAGGTTGTACATAGAATCGTTCATCTCCTGTTTTGCCTCGCTAAAGCCCTCCAGACTTCTCAAGGTTAAATTTAAACAACGCATGTGGATAAAAACAAAAACAAAAAAAGAAATTAAAAAAGAAGGGAAAAAAATCTGAAAAAAGGAATCATGTTTTGCTTGCAAAAAAGGGAAGGGTGTACATACTAAAACGCACCGGTTGTGTGTTTCTAACATATTATAAATTTATTCTTAAATGTCTGTGTGAATATCGATTTAGAATAGCAACAATTCTGGATTTAAAGAAAAGAAAAAAGACGCATCCAAACTGTTCCTGCGAAAAATTATTTTGTTTTTCCCCCCCCTCTCTCTCCATGTGTATAGTATTTGGTACGGAATTTTGTTTCTTTCTTTTTCTTTTTTTTTCCAACATAAAAAATAAACTATTGTGTTTTATTTAATGGAAGTAAATATATTGTTCAAAACATGTTTTGCTTGCTGGAGGACTTATTATTGGAGTCAATGAATCGTTGTTGTGTTGGCACCGAAGCCCGATGAAAATACGGTGCAAAATAGAGCATTCGTGGAGTTGAGCAAAGCAATGGGCCACCAGGCCGGATAATCTATACTTTCTATAGCCAAAACAATGGGCCACTCCAATCCACATACTCCAATACATTTACCGCTGAAGAGGGGAAGAGATGTCCCGACAGATTAGCTGCTGAATACATGTCTGGCTTCTTAGCCAAAGGCTTGGTGCACTGGCGCTTGAAATAACACGGGAATCAACAAACAAGCGGAGCTGGACCACACAGAGACAGGACTAGAGAGTCCATTAGACTCACTGCATGTGAATGTGCAGGAGCAAGCAGGAAACGCATGCTAACATGAATGGTGTGCAATGCACACTGTGCATCTTATTGAACGAGTGATAATATAATATTGTTGAATGCGTGCACAGAGTAATTCAGTAGCCTAAGATATATTGGCTCAACAACACTAAATCTGATTCCACTGTTTTAGTGGATTTGAAAAATATAACATCCACAAACACTTTCAAAAGGCCTGTTGTTGGTATAGGCTACTTAATAGCTCATACAGAAATGGATAGCCTTATTTGCCCGTGTGATCCCGGACAGGCCAATGCAGATTCTCCTGCTTACGTCTGTGATGGTTTGATTTGCATTATTGTCGTCCATCAGGCATGACCAATCGCTCTGGTCTACTGTTCTACTGCTAATCCATCATTGAGCCTACACTTATGCCCTACAGCTCGGACGCTACAGTAGGCTACAACGGTGTCGCTTGCCGAACACGAACAGCACAGATCTTTTCTGTAAACGACACCGTTGGCACAATTCGTATATATATTGCCTAAATTGGGCTTCATCCAGTGGTTAAAGTGCGCCGTGGTTTCTTTAGAACGTGCAGGCTGAGGCAAATGAAAACAAAGATACGGTGCAGTGGAAATATGATTCACAAGTCAGAGCAAACAAAGCGGAGGTATGTGAGGCACGGAGACAGAGGAGGAGGGTACGATCGAGTCTGCTTCACATGAGAAGACAACAATACTGTTTGGTCTCCTTCAAATAATGTATGTTCTTATTGCCATAAAGTTAGAGCCTCCACTCGACATTTCCTTTATGAATGTGGAATTATAACATGACGTGAGTATTTTTATGTATTTATTTATTTATTTCTGTGTTGTTTTTGGTAATTAAACATAACTGGAGCATGCCACTGACTTAAGGCAACGGCGCGTAAAAGTCACATGTCTTTGTGCGGGACATGCGTATACCTCTATTGTGAAACATTAATATTTAAACCATAACGTCGTGAGTCGTGAGTGCTTTTGTTTTCCAACTCAAAAAGTCTGCATTGGGTCATATAGGGGCAGGCCTATGAAAATAAGCTAGACGATGTTTTGTTTAATTATGTTAGTCTAAAAGTAAATAAATACACCAGAATTATGTAGACTATAGGCTATTGAATATAGACTGAACTATGGAGACATTTAGGCCTATACATAATTGTGATACGGTCAAACTATATTTAGACTATTTGCGTTGGAACTGGGAAGAAGCTGTTCTTAACGGACTTCTGATGGTTTAAAAAAAATACTATTGGCAATGGTTATATGCGGATCGACATTAATACAAAAAAAAGTTAAAGCAGCCTATTTTTTTTTACAGGAACAGTGTGGTCTTTTGGTAGTATAGGCCTACAGCCGAGCTAATTATGGGCTGATTTAGGATCTGATTTGACGCAGCGGGGCGCAGGTCGTTCCTCATTACATAGGCTAATAAATCAAAACCAATATAACATGCATGCACACAATAAAACGCTATTACTTGCACACTAAAACGAACACAATCTTGCCACAAATGTGCTTTATTTTTTATTTTTAAAACACACACACACACACACACACACACACACACACACACCACACCACAAACAGAATCGGCTTAGTTTACTGCTTTGTTCTGTGCAGACTGTGTTCTCCAGCATGAAATTCCTGATTTCGGAATGGAGACTTGTCATGAAAGACCTCATGCAGGCTGGACGGTGATCCCTTTTTAAGAAGTAGGCCTATGATGATGCTATATCAGCCTATCACCTAATGATGGAGTCGGTAACGTGAAGTTATAATCAGGTTTGACAGGGGATAAGCCCCCGTCTGAGTCCTCAATACACATCCACAATCAACACGGGGCGAGGAGGAGAGGAGAGGAGAGGAGAGAGGAGCCTGCAGAGAGAGGAGCGAGCTTCATTTGGGAAACCTTCTGCCGAGGACAGAGCTGACTGACTGCAACTGCACTAACAAGGTAAGCGCTATAAGCAGTAGCCTAGCCTATGAAAAATGTTGTACTTTAAAAAAAAATCATATAGGTAGGCCTTAATTTGGTGATTAAATACAACGTTGTTGCTATCCGGTTTTCCAGATTAATTTGGCATGCATTGGGGAAATTGGGAAAATAAATGGATTAAATGTGACAAAGTTTCCGAGTCAGAAATCGATTCTACATGCAGGCTCCCTGTCAGTAGGCGTAGGCCTATACTGTTTAATATACTAGTATAGGCTATTGTCAACTATCTCGTGCACGGTGCATGCCTCCGGGAACATGTGTAAACATCCAAACACAAGTTACACCTCCAATCAAAATAATTAACAACACGCTGTCAGTATTCAAGTCGTGGCTGGGTCAGAGGCGCGAGTTGTTTGGAGATGTGTTGTGTTGTGTGCATTGTGTCTATATCCGTGCAGTTAAATTATGCACTAATTAGAGATTTGAACCCCTAGATAAAAAAAAAATCTCTCTCTCTCACACACACACACACACACACACACACACACACACACACACACACACACACACACACACACACACACACACACACACACACACACACACACACACACACACACACACACACACACACACACACACACATACACACAGTACAAAGACCCGCGTGTAAACTTGCTACTATAGGCTAGGCTACAAATATCATTTAAAACGAGAAAACCATAGGCCTATGCCACACTAATTGTTATTTCTTGCCAATAAAAACATACACCGTGACGGCTTGGATATTGTTTTGTGTTTTACTTCAATTAGCGTTTGGTTTGGTTGGTGTAATATTAATCTATTTGTGCGCTGTTTATAGATTTTAAGAAAGGAAAGAGGTCCTTGTTTTATTTTCTCTTCTTTTATTAAGCATGTAGGCCCTATAGGTTATTAATTCTTAATGAGCTTTGAAATGGATGCAAATAAGACGATTTTGCAGGTTTGTTTTTTTCTTGTCAGCCATAGCCTAAATGGCTAAATGGATTGATTTGGTCCGTCTTTCTTTCTTTCTTTCTTTCTTTCTTTCTTTCTTTCTTTCTTTCTTTCTTTCTTTCTTTCTTTCTTTCTTTCTTTCTATCTATCTATCTATCTATCTATCTATCTATCTATCTATCTATTTAAGTCCAACAGTAGGCTAATATTAAAGTAAGATTGTGATACTCTTTGGTTTGTGGTCCTCTGGGGCCTTATAGCCTATTATAATTGTAACACAAATGTTGTCTGTGTGTGTGTGTGTGTGTGTGTGTGTGTGTGTGTGTGTGTGTGTGTGTGTGTGCGTGCGCGCGCGCGCACTGGCTTTGAACCAATCAGACACCAGCAGGCTACAGCTAAAGGTCACATGATGTGACCCCACACATTCTCACCCTCACCTATAGGCCAGTGGAGAACCTCTATCTCTGCTCCGTGTAACAACACTGGTTCTCAAACTTTGACAAGGACCCCCAAATTAATGCTATGCGTTGTCGTGGCAACAATTTGTATTAAAATGTTTCACAAATATTGCAAATTATTCTCATTTTTTATAGCATACCGGTATCTACAAGTTCATAACATGTTAACTTATGCAATTGGGGTGGTTGTATTTGGTCGACTTGCTCTTCTATAGCCTGGCATGGGCCATACTGATCAGTGTGTGTGTGTGTGTGTGTGTGTGTGTGTGTGTGTGTGTGTGTGTGTATATATATATATATATATATATATATATATATATATATATATAATCTGGAACTTCACGTGGAAGATGTATTTCCAAGGGGCGGTTACAAACAGATTCCCAACGACACAGCAAAAAAGTCTCCCTTTCAATGTTGGGCTATATGATTGGTCATCCACAACTCTGGGGTGAGCAAACTGTAATTCAAATTGAGGAGTGCCAGACCAATCTCCCCAGGGATTATTGTTCCTGTGTCAGATGTCTGTTTCCAGGCTATAGCTCTTCTATTGAGACAAGATCCTGTATCTAGACATGACCTTTGACACAATCCTGTTTCTGGTTTGACACAAATTTTGACCTGAAGGTCAAAAGTCTATTTCTCCCCAGAACAAGCAGGCAGGCTCAGCTCAGTGGTAAATGTTCAGCTCTTGTGCAAGAAAGGCTGTATGAATCTTCATACGATGTACATATCTGTATAAATGCGTGCTCATTTGCTTGTGTGTGTGGCTGTGTATTGTGTGTGTGTATCAGACCATCTGGGTGGCTGGCCAGAGCATGTGAAAGCAGATAACCATGATGCACACACTTCATGCTGTCTCTGAAGTCCTATTAGTGCCAGAGGGAGGCGTGCACACACACACACGCACGCACGCACGCACGCACGCGCACACGTGCACACACACACACACACACACACACACACACACACACACACACACACACACACACACACACACACACACACACACACACACACACACACACACACACACACACACACGCACTCATCTGAATCCGTTCATGGATCTTGAAATGACCAGACCTGCAGAGCTCTTTGCTTTATTCCTATGAAAGAGAGACAGCTACATGGTCGTGGTATATTTTGCCAGGTTTGGAGGGTGGAGATCATGACATATAGCCAGACAGTCATATAGGATCAATGTGTACAGCTGAAACTCTCAGAGCAGTGGTCATCCCCAACCGTGTCTGCATTAGAGCCCACTTGAAAGCGTTCAAGGTTTTAAAGAAAGTGAAAAAAAATACCATTATAGCGTTTTTTGCCAGCTGCTTGAAAAGCGGCTGGACCACATTTGCACATACCTCTAGAAGCGACCGCATAGTGGACACTTTCTCATGACTGGCTTCCTCTAGGCTGCCTCTAAGCCAATTGGAGACTTACCCATAAAACCCATAGTCTGAACGGCATAACACTCATACCCATATGCAGCCGTATTGTCTGCATACTCTGAACGCCGCAACGTGAAGCCGTGACGCCCATAAACGAGAGCTTGCTGCAGCTGACAATATGACAAATTCTTGTTTTTACATTATTATTTAAATTGTTTGTTACAATTAAAATCCCGCTTGCAATCCCCTCACAACCCACTAGTTGCCCCCGGCCCACAGGTTGGGAAGTGCTGTCTTAAGTGCCATTCACACTGAGCACTATAACTATATCGTCCACCATTGTAGTTTTGTGTGCCATCCACTTGACTTAGAAGTTAGAACGATTTTAAAACTATATTTTTGTAGTTATAGTGCAGCATAGTGCTCAGTGTGAATGGCCCTTTAGAGAGATCTGACCTCTGTGAAACGTATTTCACTTTGCGCCTGCTCTCTTGTGACATTGAAGCTGTATTATGAGGCACACATCCTCCAAATGTCCTTCCGTATAAACCCGATTCAATACAATGCAATCATGAAAGTTAATTTGTCTCTGAGAAACATTGACCTGTGGTCTCAGTCGTTATACTGTAAATGAACACTCAGGATATTGCTGTGTGCTGGTACACAAGAAATTGACTCTCAGGATTGTATAGGTACTGTACACTGTACTGTAAATACAGTGTGTGCATACACTGCCAAAATCCTAAGAGTCCATTTTTGCACCCTCCGATTTAAATGTAGCTCTGAGTCTATCACTCGGAATAAGGGCACCAGCTAAATTGCCTAAAAAGTGAAATGCTGGGCGTGTGTGTCTGTCAGGTGTCTCATTGTCCCTGGGGCCAAAATACAACTCTGCAAACAGAACAGTCACACAGTACAACTTGTGTTCATCTAACTCTGGGTGTGTCAAATTGGACCCAAATTAACCTGATTATTGTATTCAGTAATTGACTGACTGTTTGCTATCTTATGTCAATATGGAATATAGATGATAAAAGTACAATCAAGAGTGAGATTTTGACGTCTCCGGCCTCTGTCTCTCTCGTGTCTCATCATGTGAACTTGACAAGTAACATTTTAGCCTTATCTGCAGCATCGTGTTCAGACACCTTTGGTTTACACAGCCTGGCCCAGATGGCGTCTGTCAGCTCTGTTTTCTTTGGGTGCTGTCATCCACCGTAACGCCTTAATTGGCGTTTACCTCCATCGCCCGCCGGCAGCCAGCCACCCAGACCCACTGTGTCTGTCTGACAAGCGTTTTTCCCAGGCTCCAATGCCGCAGAGAAAATTACACCTGAGCCCCCTCGGTTTGTTTGTTTTACATTCTTTTTTTTGTTCGTTTTCTTTTTTTTCTCCCCCCCAGTTCATTGCAGGAAGAAATGTTCAAACATAACCCTAACCCAGAATCTAGAACCCAAACTGCTCAGAGTACAAACCGAATACGCTCTAACCAAAACCCTGACTTAGCAACGGTTCGGTATTGGGAATATGTGATATAAGATTAATAAAAAATCAGGTTTGATAAGGTGGCCCTGATTCCCTTGTCAAGGGTCCACACAGTCTAATAACACTATGTGACAGATAGCATATGGCAGGTGCTTTTATCCAAAGCATCTTCCAGTATCAGAATGGGTGGCCCCAATGGAAATTGAGCTCTGAGCCCTGGCAGGGTTCATGTAAAATTGATCCTCACTCCTCACAGTCTTCATGGATCCATGGATCCATTCCCCATGTTCTTCCCATTGAACTGCAATTGGAATTAGAACCTCATGGCATAGTTAACGCCACTCTCTATTTAGTGGATATTAAATTGTTACCTCTCTAAGGAAAATTACATTAGGTATACGAATATACCATATTATAGGCCAAAGAGAACAGAAACTTCCTTTGTCAATTGAAGGTTTTAGAACCAGTTAAACCCTATACAGTACCAGGGGTCTATACTTCTTTTCTCACTACACCAAATCTCAGCCCAAAATAGCCGCTCTACAAGTTGTTGGAGTGTTGTGAGCTTGTGGATTAGCTATTTTTGCCAAATGTTTGCCAGCTTCAACAACTAAATGTTATTCTATAATGACATGCATGCCCATAATAGAGACACTATAGGGTGAAAGTTATAGTTAAATGTTTATCTATGAGGAACCTTGAATGTCAATTTGATGTGTGTCTATCAGAGCACATTTATATTCTTTTATATTAACATTTGATGCAGGATTTTAACGGGCAAAACCACATCTAAGATACCTCCATCTTGTGCATGGCTGCTGACTGGAAACAAGTTGTTGATTTGACACAGGTGTATTGACTGCTAATTGGACACATGTATATTCACTACTGCTCACAGGTCTATTCACTGCCTTATTTACCTTATGCACACCTCTCCTATCTTACCAGCAAGGTGCTAACTAGGTGCCATTGAAAGCCCATTCATCCAAACAGAAAAGTCCTATCTAATTGTGTTAAACAATGTCAAACTCACCAACATTGCAGCTGTACGGAAAGCTTGAATTATCCTCTTTCAATCAATTTTCATAAAAATCCACTGTAGACATGTTATGAGCTACTTCATGTCAAGAAATTCCATGCAGGTTATTTTTCTAAGTGTCAGAGTTTGGGACTAGTGCTCGTTGGATATCACCCAACAGCCCTGCGTACCACCTGTTTTGAATTTGCACATAATGCAGGAGGCAGCAGGAGGTTGCTTTACTAAAAATGAGTGCTTCCAAACTCCAGAAAATCACACCTGTGTGAACTGAGTGGTGCAACTCCGTGTGGGGGTCCCTGTGGTGTCCCCGGAACTTCCAGACCCACAGGACCCACAGCCCAGGGTGCTGGCCCGCGTCCAAGACGGTAGAGAAATGACAGAGTTTATACTGTGTGGGGGAATTAGCAGACAACTCACTCTCTCTCGCTTGCGTGCGAGAGCTCGCACGCATGCATGCACGCTCCACATTGTAATTAGCAGTGCAACACTATCTCTCTCTCTCTGTTTCTAGCACAAAAGCTCCACTTTTGCCCCTATTGGTACCCTAAACATAGGGGCATACAGACATAGGGACATAGGGAGGGACAGACATTGCTGTTCCTTGGAGTGGCTGCACCACTCAAAAATCACCTACAAGGAATTTATTGACAGTAAGTAGCTCATAACAAGTCTACAGTGGATTTAACACTTTACAGATAGAAAGTTGAATAGATAATTCAAGCTTTTCACACAGCTGCAATGTTGGTGAGTTTGACGTTGTTTAATACAATCGTGAATGGTCTACATATATAGCCTACATTTAACAAACAAGCTTGATTGACATTTGTAAATGGGTCATTACAAAAACTGCTACGAGGATAAAACCAGAAACGCACATCAGGTATAAAGTAAAACGAAAACGTGACAACCGTATGGAAAAAGGAAAAAAGAACTGGGAGGCGGCGGCGCGAAGACATTGCAAGTCTTCGCCCCTGCCTCAGCCCTCCACTTCCTGTGGTGTGCCTGTGTTTTCATTCCCACTATCAACAGTGTATATATATACTATATAGTATACACATTCTGAATGGCCTTGTTGACAGATTCGGTAGCGCAGCACAGAATCTGTTCTTGAGAGATTATGTTGACAGTGACAGTGCAGGGAGATCAGCTGGCATGGGGGTGAAAACAGTCTTAATGTTCATTTAAATTGACACATTCCTCAAATTTGGCCTTTTTTAATGTCAATTTAGACTCTAAAGTGTTTGCCAGCCCCATATAAAGTTATGGAGAGATATTGGCCAGAGGACAAACTTAGTTTAACCCATTCTGACCGGGCACCCATTTTGGTGTCAGCATCATGTTATGCTTTACCTATTGAAAAATAGCAGATCTACAAGCTCATATCGCGCCACCGAGTGGCGCGATACGAGCTTGTAGGTCTGCTATTTTTGAAAAAAAAAAAAAAAAAAAAAACATTTTTTTTTAGAATCTGATCTCAGGTCAGAATGGGTTCATCAGACCAGTGTGTGTCCGGTGGAAACCTTCGTATGAATCTGATCTCAGGTCAGAATGGGTTAATAGTTGCCTATAGGACTATACTGACAGTGTGGATGATAAAGTTACAGCATTACAATGGTAGCCAGGTTATAGCCAGGGTGTAGTCAGAGTCCATGGACTCTGACTTGTGAACACACAGGTTGGTTGGTTGTCTGCCTCAAGTATAGTACGTTAGCCACAGCTTGATCAGCTGATCACAAAAGCACTTACAGTATTTCTTTCTTGCCATCAGTATCTCTAAGTCTTAACAATAGTGAAGAAAAACATATTTATACTGTCAGATAATACTAATGTTGGACATCGTGTTATTTCATATTCATTGAATTGACTTTGGGAAGTCCGGTTGAACGACTGGCTTATTGTGTTCATGTTCTTGGAAAATGTTGTGTATATTTATTACACTAAACAGGGCCGGATTAACACCACCGAGGGCCCCTGGGCACTGAAGCTAGAAGGGCCCCCCTTCACGCGCACGCAACATTTTTGCTGTTTTGTAGCCGTTTTGGGGCAGTTTTATGCCGTTATATTGGCCTATTTCCGGTCACCTACCCCCCCCCCCCCCCCCAGAGTGACAGCCAATCTAGCGCAATGTTGCTGCTTTAGACACAATTGCACTTTTCAGCTGCCCTTCTCACCAACAATAAAACATATTTTTAAACACCATTTATTTCATTTGGATTAGCAGGGAAATTATCTGTGGAACTAAAAGAATAATAATAATAAAAATAAATAAATAAACGTATTTTTTTATGGCACGTGCCATATGGTAGATCCGGCCCTGACACTAAAGTAAAACACAAATACTACTTTTGATATACTATGTTCCATTAATGGTCCAGCCATCAGGTTCTGTCTTCTTTGACAAGGCTCTATATATCTGTGTCTATATGGATATAGCATGGCACACTGCGGTGGAAGAACATTTAAGCTCAGAAAAACAATAAATGTTACAAAAACGTTGGCTCTCAAGACATTTGTGCATCATAGACATTTCAACTTTAATTGTAATCAATGTACCATCTGTTTAGTTTTTTGCTCTGTTAAAATTTGGGTCGATATGCTTTTGGTCTTATGCATGCATATAAAAGTAATACATTCAGAACTGTTTTAATCGTTCATGTCTACAGACTGAGGTAGTTTTAATTATATTGCCATTGACAGAACTGTGTAAAATCAAAGCTTTAAAACTTTGAAACATCTTGCTTCATTCCTTCTTTTGCAACTCGAAACAAAGCCAGATTTTCAATTTACAAGAAACAAATTTGTCTGAATTATGATGATTAAATATCGTAATGCTTTACTTCAGGCTGGCAGCCATTTTGTTAATATATACAGGTGTTTAAAATGTTTTACTATCTTACCTGTCACTCTTATCTGTTTACAATGACCTACATGCAATGTCTGCTCCTGAAATGTCTTTATCTAATCATAATAATTTATCTACATTAATAACAGCATAAAAAGGGTTCATTTCACAGAAGAGCCTCCTTTGTTCTCTGAGTCTATGGAGACTATTACAATTTACAATGTAGGCATTTAGCAGACGCTCTTAATCCAGAGTGACTTACATTAAGCAAGAACAAAAAAGCATGGGAATACATCACATAAAAATTAAAAACATTTATCAAGAAACATGCGTAAGCTAAGAAAGTAACAGTGGAATATCTATATAATGAAGCTATACATATAAACTATACATCTATACTACTATGCTATACTATATGTACTATGACGTGCTATGACTACATACAATGCAATTATAGTGCTGTCTACATAACATGCTATAAGTCTGTATCAAATGCTATCTAAGTCTACAGAAATGCTATCTAAGGGGTTGGGGTAAGTGCTATGGGCCATGATGGAGTCTGAAGAGGTGGGTTTTCAGACTACGGCGGAAGACTGGGAGTGATGCTGCAGTTCTGACTGCAATGGGAAATGCATTCCACAGTTTTGGAGCCAGAAGGGAGAAGAGTTTGGGACGTGTGGAGCGTTGTCCCGGCGTTTTTAGTGAGGGTACTTCCAGCTTCCCTGCGTTGGCTGATCTGAGTGCGCGGGAGGGTTTGTAGGGTTCGATCATACTTGCAAGATATGGGGGAGCCATACCTTTGGTTGCTTTGAATGCCAGCATCAGAGTTTTGTATTCTGTGCGGGCAGCGACCGGGAGCCAGTGGAGGGAGCGGAGCAGGGGGGAGACATGTGAGAATTTTGGCTGGTTGAAGACCAAGCGAGCTGCGGCATTTTGGATCAGCTGGAGAGGCTTAAGTGCACATGCTGGTAGGCCAGTAAGGAGGGAGTTACAATAGTCGAGTTTTGACAAGACTGTTGTCTGGATTAGGAGCTGGGCTGATTCCTGGGTGAGGAACGGTCTAATTCGTCGTATGTTATAGAGTGTGAACCTATAGGATGGAGTGACTATAAGTCTATAAGACTATAAGAGTCTCCTCAAATGATTGGCTTAGGAATACGACAAACAAAATAATTCAAGTCTCCATGGGGTGAGTAATCGAATCAAAAAAGGGGTGAACATACCCCTTTAAGTCATAATTTGACTTGAGGTCTGTTGATTTGATTGGACTTTTATTTTAGTGGCTGCACAAATGCAGCTCATTTCAAAAGATTAATGTAGCCTATTTACCATTTAGAACTCACACACACACGCACACGCACACGCACACGCACCCGCACACGCACACGCACACGCACACACACACACGCACACGCACACACACACACACACACACACACACACACACACACACACACACACACACACACACACACACACACACACACACACACACACACTTCAATCTTGCTGCATCCAAAAAATAACATTGAACTTTTAACCATGTCATCAAAACATTTCTATTATACGTTGTAGAGCAGTTTATAAAACAGTTTGTCAAAACCGTATATGATATTACTGGAGAATATGAGCAGCATGGCTATTTCTGTACTGTTGCAGAACACCTGCAGACTGCTCTCCTCCCCCTCCAGAATATTCAGCCCAACACAGGGACAGAAGGAAGGTGCTGTAAAAATCCATTTTCAACGTGGATGTGGATGATGGAGGAAACCCACAAAGGGAGTGGTTTTCGCCACATGATCTCCTGTGTCTGCAGAGAGGATGGGGAACTCAAATCTGCGTGTGCAAGACCTTCTAGATCAGTGGTTCCAAAACCTTTCAGGTTTTCACTTTTCACCCATGCGAGATTAAGCGTTTGCCTGGGACCCAAACTAGTGAAAATAGCAGATCTACGAGCGCACAATCCTTTGTTTTAATTCGTGGAATTTATTTTGTTTGTTTTAAAATGATAAAATCATTAAAGAAAAATCACACGTGTGAACTGAGCGGTGCAACTATACTTATATATATATACTTATATATTTTTAGTTACTGTACTGTACTGTACTGTTACTGTACTGTACTGTACTTTATAGTGTATTGTAGTGTACTGTGCTCTACTGTACTTTGATTATTTTTTGAAAAGATCTTCGAGAAATGACAGAGTTATACCGTGTGGGGGTCCCCGGAACACCCAGACCCCCAGGAACGTGCCCAGGGCTCGTAATGTAGTAGTGTATCTGTGCCACTTTACTCTGTGCACTGTGTGCAGTACTCTACTGGCTACTTTAGGTGTTGCAGCTGTCCTTTCTTGGGCAGACAGGGACACACATAGCTGTGAAATGGAGCGGGAAAAAAAATCAAAAATCTATATATATCTTTTAATGTAGGGAAAGAGTGCGATTTCACTCCAGTCGTGACCCATAAAAAGTGGTCCCTGACCCACATGGGCAGGGACCCATTTGTTTGGGCAATGTTTGGACCACTGTTTGGGCAATGTCTTGGGGTAGTGGTTCAAACTCCTCTGGGTTTTCTATCATAAGTTCATAACTGCTAATTAACTGCATTCAATGATGTTCTTGTCGTTCTAGTAAGCTATTCGGGAATTGCTAGGACCAGGACCCCTTCCTTCATGTGGACCCCATCAACGTGCCCTTGAGCAGGGCAACTCCACACGATATGCCTCTATTTACTGACGCTTTATGTATTATGCATGCCTGACCAGCCCAGGCGCAGAGGGCCATGCAGGTCGGATGTATCATCATATTTTATATTGTCTTTTATGTTGTTGTTAGCCTATTTTAATTAATGTTAATTTTACTTATAGTACTTATCCTGTACTTGTTCTCTACCCTTACCTGTGTCTTTATTTCATCTGTAGCCTACTACAGTGCCCGTATCATGGTTGTCTGTCTGTCTGTCTGTCTGTCTGTCTGTCTGTCTGTCTGTCTGTCTGTCTGTCTGTCTGTCTGTCTGTCTGTCTGTCTGTCTGTCTGTCTGTCTGTCTGTCTGTCTGTCTGTCTGTCTGTCTGTCTGTCTCAAGCAGTGTATTGCTGTAAAAGACGATCTGTGCTCAGTTGAGTTACAGTAAATAAAGATTATTTGAGATCTTAAAAGTGCTGAAATGTGGTGTCCAATTATACGTGCCATTGATTGTCTGGTTTTCAGTACGGACAAAACTATACACGTGTGATGTGGTGTTTTAATGTGATGATCTAAAGGTATAGTGATTTTCTTTAGTTAAAATAAGTTTTAAATGGCTCTATAGTAGTAGCCTACTCATTGTGAAATTGTACTTTTCAGATCGGATATAGCTATCTAATCAGGATAGAGAAATCAGACAGGATACAGGTTAAGTGAAATTGGGAATGTTGGCACATAGAAATGAGCAGGCAAATTGGAACCCCCTGTTTTCTGTTTATTGAAGAGCTGACTGTTACTGAACAAACATTCTTGATTACCGTTGAAAAAAAAAAGTGTTAACCAACAAGATATCCATCCATCCGCTTATCCGTAGTCGGGTTGCGGGGGCAACAGCTCCGCCAGAGTGTTCCAGATGTCCCTCTCCAGAGCAACATTAGTGACTTCCTCCTGGGGGATTGAGTGCGATTTCACTCCAGTCGTGACCCATAAAAAGTGGTCCCTGACCCACATGGGCAGGGACCCATTTGTTTGGGCAATGTTTGGACCACTGTTTGGGCAATGTCTTGGGGTAGTGGTTCAAACTCCTCTGGGTTTTCTATCATAAGTTCATAACTGCTAATTAACTGCATTCAATGATGTTCTTGTCGTTCTAGTAAGCTATTCGGGAATTGCTAGGACCAGGACCCCTTCCTTCATGTGGACCCCATCAACGTGCCCTTGAGCAGGGCAACTCCACACGATATGCCTCTATTTACTGACGCTTTATGTATTATGCATGCCTGACCAGCCCAGGCGCAGAGGGCCATGCAGGTCGGATGTATCATCATATTTTATATTGTCTTTTATGTTGTTGTTAGCCTATTTTAATTAATGTTAATTTTACTTATAGTACTTATCCTGTACTTGTTCTCTACCCTTACCTGTGTCTTTATTTCATCTGTAGCCTACTACAGTGCCCGTATCATGGTTGTCTGTCTGTCTGTCTGTCTGTCTGTCTGTCTGTCTGTCTGTCTGTCTGTCTGTCTGTCTGTCTGTCTGTCTGTCTGTCTGTCTGTCTGTCTGTCTGTCTGTCTGTCTGTCTGTCTGTCTGTCTGTCTGTCTCAAGCAGTGTATTGCTGTAAAAGACGATCTGTGCTCAGTTGAGTTACAGTAAATAAAGATTATTTGAGATCTTAAAAGTGCTGAAATGTGGTGTCCAATTATACGTGCCATTGATTGTCTGGTTTTCAGTACGGACAAAACTATACACGTGTGATGTGGTGTTTTAATGTGATGATCTAAAGGTATAGTGATTTTCTTTAGTTAAAATAAGTTTTAAATGGCTCTATAGTAGTAGCCTACTCATTGTGAAATTGTACTTTTCAGATCGGATATAGCTATCTAATCAGGATAGAGAAATCAGACAGGATACAGGTTAAGTGAAATTGGGAATGTTGGCACATAGAAATGAGCAGGCAAATTGGAACCCCCTGTTTTCTGTTTATTGAAGAGCTGACTGTTACTGAACAAACATTCTTGATTACCGTTGAAAAAAAAAAGTGTTAACCAACAAGATATCCATCCATCCGCTTATCCGTAGTCGGGTTGCGGGGGCAACAGCTCCGCCAGAGTGTTCCAGATGTCCCTCTCCAGAGCAACATTAGTGACTTCCTCCTGGGGGATCCCGAGACGTTCCAAGGCCAGTGAGTCGATGTGTTTCCTCCAACTGCGCCTTAGTATGCCCCGGGGTCTACTCCCAGTGGGACGTGCCTTGAGGACCTCCCTAGGGAGATCCTAACCAGATGCCCGAACCACCCTAAGCTTGCTCCTTTCCAGGCGAAGAAGCAGCTACTCTACTCCGACTCACCCCAAGGTGACAGGAGGACAGGAAGCGACTCCATGTTGCTCCCTGGAAGGAAAGAAACATGCACAATGGGCTGTATGCAGCCAACTCTTCCGCGTTCAGCATCCTTGGTCTCAATTGCGCATGTTTCTTTCCTTCCAGGGAGCAACATGGAGTCCACCGTACGGTCTTCGCTTCCTGTCCTCATTTAATAGTCCTTGACTCACCCTAAAGGGAGATGCCAGATCACTATGCCATCACTGTGTAGTTTTGGCTCTGTGGGCAGGTGCCATGGAAAAAAGGAAGATCAGCATCAACATAAAGCTTGTCAATGTACGGAGGCACATTGTGCTGTAAAATAGATGGTTGTGTTCATACTAGTCTGGACATGACAAAACACAGTTCCATAGTATACTTCAGCTGCATCCAGCAGAGAGAGGGGGGTTTCATACCCCCAGTGTGAAACCATTATGTAGTGTCTGGGAAACACAGGCAAATCTGTATGAATTCATTAATAAATTAATTTTATTTTCGTGTCCCATCCTTTATTGGATTATAAAACACCAAAAACATGAATAAACAATCTCACATTCACTTCATTCTGAAAATACACATGGCTTGTTCTTCGAGTCCTAGCTGTTTCTGCCCTGTTATCATGACACAATCCTTAACAAAAGCAGTGATATACCCCTTTTTTGGTGCCATAGATGAGAAATTCTGTCTTCCTGAATGGGTGCCAAAGCCGAGATTTTGTCTTTTCAGTGTTAAACTGTATAGAATGTGAGAATGGGGTCTCTGCGTTATTCCGTTGCTTAATAGATTACGAATGAGTGCGTTTAATTTATTTCAGATTTATTTTCCCATGCTGTGTTTTTGGTCAAAACAAGCTTTTTTTTCTACGGCCCCTATAACTCATGAACCAACGGTTGGTTAGATTTTTTGAGTGGTGCAGTGCAACCACTCCTTTATGGTGCTATGTGTGTGGCTGGGTAGTGGGTAGTTGGCTGGGTGGCTGGGTATGAGCATGAAAACAGCATGGCTGTTTTTCACCACCTGTGCGCAACCTAACACACACACACACACACACACACACACACACACACACACACACAAACACAAACACACATGTAAGAGCCATTTGAGCCACCATATTGTTTCTAGGTTTCATTGTCAATTTGCCAATCTACGTTGCCATGGTTACAGGGAGGGTATTTAACCCTGGCCCTAATTAGTCTCAGGTGTTGTCAGTGGCAGAGAGGTAAACCAGTTTTTGACTGTGTTCATGAGGGCTGGTGATCTGTATCATAGCCTGTGCGTTTGATGATTTATGTTATGTTTATTTTGTATGACAAACTTTTGGACATCAGTTATTTTGATCACACGTCTGAACTTCCTCGGCAACCAGTATCACCCAAGTATAGGGACTTGGGCGTTACAACACATTAACTGTATATATGATGATTTCGGGTGTGCCAGTCCTACAGTACAGTGACAGTACAGTACAGTATAGGGTAGGCCTACAGTAGAGGGGACCCCCACACGGTAACTCTGTCATTTCTCAACCATTTCGGATGTGGGGCGGCTCGCCGGATTGGTCCCGGCCCCCTGGGCGCGTTCCTGGGGGTCTGGATGTTCTGGGGACCCCTGGAGACCCCCACATGGTAACTATCACTCAGCACAGTACAGTACAGTAGAGGGACACCCACACAGTAACTATCATTTCTATATACGTGTATATGTGCTATCTTTATAGTCTAGACGAGTCCTTGTTTGATTTGCACTGTGCACTGCACTGTGCATCTTGACTTTGGAAACATCCATTCCCAGCATAACAATCTCGATCTGTGTAATTTGGTTTAACGGTCGTATCCAATGAAGCCAGCAGATGGTAGTAACGATAATCAAATAAATAGCCTACAAATTATTTCAGCATCATCATAACAGGATACTAAAATACACTCAATTTGATTTCGTAGTCTATAGGCCCATACTCGCCTTTTAAGATATAGCTAGGCCTATATGTAGGCTATAGTATCGACAATAATAATAATAATATGTCACACAGTCTGTGTGACTTATTATTATTATTATTATTATTATTATTATTATTATTATTATGTGTGACACAGATATGCACTGCAAGCGTTATGTGAACAGTTGTACTTGTGGCTAAATCATATTTTATTTTGGTTCAGATTTCTGTTGTGCATGGGCTCTTTGCTGAATACAATATGCAAGGCAAAAAGTACCCTATAAGAATACTTTATCGGGACAGGTTGGCCCAGCTATCATGGTGGGTAATGAAGCGGAGAGGGCCGGCTGAATGTCTTTTATCCGTCTGATTCATTCTTTCCAGGCCACGACTCTAGAACAACACCTGCTGCCCTCGTGGTTCGAACAATACAGCTGCCACCACCTGTTCAACCATCATATCGACCAATTCACCATCTTATTGAAAATGGTCACTCTCTGAATATCCCTGAGTAGATTTGTGAGCCATGTGTGTATTGTCGGCAGTCCTGGAGGTATTTTATATGCTCAGCCTCTGATGTATAAGCTATATGTTATGAATCCAATTTGTTTGGGCGAGTGACCTTGATAGCCTACATCTGAGCCTGAGAGTGAAATACGAGCCACAGTTTGTGTAGCAGTTCACTTGTTGAACCACGAGGTGGCAGCACCGGGCTAGGATTGGTCAATGTTAAGTGCGTTATACTAGCAGTAGCGAGTATAGTATTAGTAACTATTATGCGCTGCATAATAGTTGCATAATTATGCGCTATTAACACTCCTCGATCCTGATCCTCATCTCCTGTAGGACCCCCGCATTGCCATTTCTCCTGGATTCCCCCTGGATAAGTCCCCATATTCACCAGAGCACAGGAACTTACAACTTTATTTATGTTAAAGGACTACTTGAGTCTTTTTCAACCAAGGTTCATGTTTTGGGTTGTTATTAGAGAAGGTAAAAGATGAATGTTATTTTTGTTTTAATTTGCTGCTTTCTTTCGTTTTAGTGATTTTAGCTATTTATTTTCAGTGGGCGGGGGCCTAAATATGTATTTTTTCCCCACAATTTTATAGCGATTTATGTTTTTTTTATTCATATTTACTATACAAAAAGCGATATATAAATCCCAGATATTATTATAGTACCCCCTTTCACATTCAGTAGGCCTAGAGCCTGTGATCTTTTGTGGCCAGATGTAATTGCTGAATGTTGGTGTGCGACTGCGTGTTCATTGACTGCATGGCGGATACGACAGGAATAGGCCTTCGCCAGATGTCTACATTATGACAAGTCAATCAATTTGAATCCATATCTGGATTGAATATAAACCACAGCAAGTCTGGTTGTCTAGTCTAGTAGTAAAGTAACACGCTATAAGAACTTGGGCTTGATATACTTTGTTGAGCAAGGTGTTGGGCACCCCAAATAGCTGATCTACAAGATCAGAAGGCAAGGACTTGAGGCTTGAGAGCTAGCATGATCTATATATGTTCTGTTTGGTGCACAAGCGCCACACCGGCGAGCAACTACGCAGACAGATGCCATATGTTTGGAGACAAATGTGACTTTGTTCCAAGGATACAGTCTTATTTAAAACAGAAAAATAACAGTGTATACCAGAAAATGCTGAACGCGGAAGGGATGGAGGGGGTTGTCAATTGGGATGACGAATGTTCCACACTGGTGGTCAAGGGTACAGGACTGAAGCTTTATTAAAACACTTACATCATCACAGTTTCCATTCCTGCTGATGCAAAGGACAGCATCTTAGCTAGAGGCATATGGATCAAATGTATTCAGGTGAATCGTGTGACCAGTCAGTTTCTCAACATCAGGTCCAGGGACCACCAGGGGTCCAAATGGACCCGCACAAGTGTAACACCCAGAGTTAAAATAACACTGGGGACTTTACAGTGTAAATTGGGGTCCCAGACTGAGATAAAATTGGTAGCCTATCAAATGGGGATCCGTGGCGTAATGCATATATCAGGGGACAGCTCTGTATATAAGATGTAACACTAAAGAAAACCATGAACCTTCAGGGCATTAAGGCTTGTCCACTTGTCCGGGACAAGTATTAAATCATCCCGGACAAGTGCATTACATTTTTACTTGTCCATTGGACAAGTGACTCGCTTTTTCTGTGACGCTCCTACCAGCCAACAATATTGTCTGGCATTATTGTCTGGCTTTCCTAATCATCACCTTTCCAATATTGTTATTAGCCCTAGAATGTCTGTAATCTTACATTTCATGTATTCCAAATGCACAGCCATCAGTCCTATCAGAGCAGTTAGCAGACTGACCACGTCAGCATGCATGTAAACTTGTGGCACTGTGTGTGTACTCGCCCAGTAATTAATTCCCAAGACTTTGAGTCAGATATTGTCCTCTAGTTTCATATCCATTTGAAAGTTCTGGCAGAAAAACAAATGTTATGTAAAATATTGCCACTTTTACATGAGGAAAAGCTAGCATGAAAATATAAAAACTTCCTTTGGGAACAGTTGATGTCTGAACTTTCAAATGACAACAAAACGACTCCAAGTCTGACGACGTCAGTCTGCTAACCGAGCGTGCACAGATAGGACCGATATATGGCTGTGTATTTGGAATACATGACATATATGTAAGATCAGACATTCTCATCTAGGGCTATTAACTTGCAAACTTAGAATATTCACCTAATATTCAAACATCATGTATTCACCAAGTAAAACCAACTTACAGTTAGTTGATTGAAAATGTAGGCCTATTTGTGTGCTCGTGCTCCGGACAAGTGACTTTTGTGCGAAGGACAAGTGCCTCAAAAAGTATCAATAATATCAAGCCCAAAGAATACTTAATAGGCCAATAATGTGAAATCCTTACACGTCCATTTGGTTCCATTTGTACACCCTATAAGGTTTACAGACCTGCAAAGCTGGTCCCAACGTTGAGAAACAGTGCAGTAAATGACCGTCAGTCAAAAATACTGCTCGTCTGCTACAACTCAATTATTTTAAAGGGCCACTTCACTCCTTTTGCAACCAGAGCTTATTTTAATGCCATTTAGGATGTGTGTAATATTGTTTTTCTTTAGATATTTTAGTCATGACACCATGTTCATGACCAAAAACCTGTTATGGAAATGTGGTCTCACTTCCTTCCTGGACTACAAAGTCACACCTCCATGCAGCCTCCCCCTCTCCATTTGTACATTACAAAATGCACAAACTAACTGAAGCAACATGATTGCATGATGCCCCACAGACAACATGATGTGTGATTAATTATGTTGTCTGTGGGGGCATTGCACACAGTAAAATATGAACCCAAATGGACCTGTAAATTCCATTTCAGTCCACTTACACTCTCAGAGTTAAATGAACCCTGCAGGATTATTTTATATTTGGAAATTGGGACCCAGTGGTGCATGATGCCCCTCATGTTGTGGACATTATGGAGATGTCAGTGGAACGTAAAAGGGAAAAAAGAGGAAAAATCTGTCAATTTAATGGACAGTGATTTGAAACAAACAAATACCAAATAACAAGTACCTTTTTCTAGTTGTGGCTGTGATCTAAGATCAAGTTATTTTTATCAGTGATTTTGAAAGGCTTTCGGCCTTCTTCAGGCATTCTTCATGCCTGAAGAAGGCCGAAAGGCCGAAACGTTGCTACGACTCTTAAAATAAACTTCTTGAACCAGCAAGTGGCGGTGTGCAGGTCTCTCCTCCTTCCTTAAAACGTTTGCTGTTCTGCCAGGACCTATACGCGCCTGCTATAAAATTGAACCGCGTGTGCGGAATTAGTCATCCCTCGAATAAGTGTACACTTTGTAACATTGCATGTCAGGCTTCTGTAAGATGCAGAAAGACTAGTCCATGGTTACATTTGTTACCTCCAGGCTGGATTATTGTCATTCCTTAACAACAGGCTGCACCCAGTCTCAACACTGGGGCACATCATGTGGTGCCGTGTCATTAGTCAGAAGGTTCATTGTTCCGAAATTACTATCCCTATCTCTAACCCTAACCTAAATCTAACCGCAAGCACGGGAGCAGTGCATGTTCGGACTAACGGGACTTCGGATCTATGGGTAGTTCCCCATCATGTACAAGATGACGTGCAAAGTATCTAATAATACCAGTTTTCCAATATGTAAAAGATTACTATAGAGGGTATGCACATGACATCATCTTACCTGGAAGTTATGCGGGAACGCCCACTGAGTGGCAAAAAACTACTTTCTGGCCTTGACAGCCCATTCATCCAAACAGATTGCATTAAACAATGTTAAACTCACCAACATTGCAGCTGTATGAAAAGCTTGAATTATCCTCTTTCTATCTGCAAAGTATTTGTTTCATAAAAATCCACCATAGAAATGTTATGAGCTACTTTCTGTCAAGAAATGCCCAGCATTTGATTATTTTTCTAAGTGTCAGAGTTTGGAAGTGCTTGTTTTCAGCAACATTTTGCTGCCTCCTGTATTATGTGACATTTAGAAACGGGTGGTACGCAGGACGGTTGAATGATTTCCAACGAGCGCTTCCAAACTCCCAACACTCGATGCTGCTCAATGTTTTGCCACTCAGTCTAGATGAGGGGGGCGTGTCCTGATGGGAAAATTATGCATGTGCATACTCTCTATCTGCTGGCGAGTGGTGACCAAGCCTAATGTAACGCACGTTCTGATATAGGCTGAGGACATAGACATAGACAATAAGGCACATCTGTCTGTTTTTGTCCCTTTTAGATATTTTATCCTATAATTATATAAGCCCATGTTTGGGTATGCCCATATATGGGGATATTGGACAACAGGATCTCCAGCCTATGAATATATGGTTATATCGGTCAGATCGGCGTTCTGGACAACCCCCTAATTGACCAATAACCATTGTCCCTGTCCTTTTATGCCCATGTATGGAGATCTATATTTGTCTGTTTGCCTGGGTCTGTCACGGTCCGTGACACGTTCTGTACTTAGTTAGTGCTTTTCCTTACTGTTTTCCTATGTTTTTGTTATGTGTCTTAGTTCCAGTTGGAGTTTCCTTTGCACTTGTGTATAGTTATTTTGTAGTACGTTTTGTCTCTTGGTTTCCTCTGTTGCTTTTGTTGCCTGTGTTGTCTCACCATGATTAGCCTAGTGTTTCCACCTTGTCCTGTTAGTTCCCCAGCCTATCCCAGTGTTGATTATTTGTTATGTTCACCTGTGTCCTGTTTTCCCTGTGTATTTATACTCCCCTCCTGAGTTTTGGTAATAAACTGGTTGCATTTGAGCTCATCTGTCTCGACTTGACAGTCTGCGTTTGGATCTTGACTCTCCTGCCTTGCACTGTGACAGAATGATCTGACCTGTTGGACCCAGCGGACATGGGTTTATTTTTAGATTTTTGGCTTTTTTAACTTTTTGCCAGTTTTGAGCATTCTGCTGAGGCTGTCCACCATGGCTGAGCTGCCTTTTTCTGCAAAGGACTTTGGTGTTGCTATAAGGACATCTTTGATGAAGATCCACAGTTCCTTCACCAACTGGCTATTGGAGGTAGGATCCAGAATTTGCCCAGTACATGGCATTCTTCAGATAGGAGAGCCTGCAGCCCCATTTGCAGCCCCGCTTCCTCTGCCTGCAGTCCTGCCTGCAACCCCGCTTCCTCTGCCTGCAGTCCCCTCTGCAGCCCTGCTTCCTCTGCCTGCAGTCCCCTCTGCAGCCCTGCTTCCTCTGCCTGCAGTCCCCTCTGCAGCCCTGCTTCCTCTGCCTGCAGTCCCCTCTGCAGCCCCGCTTCCTCTGCCTGCAGCCCTGCCTGCAGCCCCGCTTCCTCTGCCTGCAGTCCCCTCTGCAGCCCCGCTTCCTCTGCCTGCAGTCCCCTCTGCAGCCCCGCTTCCTCTGCCTGCAGCCCTGCCTGCAGCCCCGCTTCCTCTGCCTGCAGTCCCCTCTGCAGCCCCGCTTCCTCTGCCTGCAGTCCCCTCTGCAGCCCCGCTTCCTCTGCCTGCAGTCCCCTCTGCAGCCCCGCTTCCTCTGCCTGCAGTCCCCTCTGCAGCCCCGCTTCCTCTGCCTGCAGTCCCCTCTGCAGCCCCGCTTCCTCTGCCTGCAGTCCTGCCTGCAACCCCGCTTCCTCTCCCTGCAGCCCTGCCTGCAGCCCCGCTTCCTCTGCCTGCAGTCCCCTCTGCAGCCCCGCTTCCTCTGCCTGCAGTCCCGTCTGCAGCCCCGCTTCCTCTGCCTGCAGTCCCGTCTGCAGCCCTGCTTCCTCTGCCCGCAGTCCCGTCTGCAGCCCTGCTTCCTCTGCCCGCAGTCCCGTCTGCAGCCCCGCTTCCTCTGCCTGCAGTAGTGCAGTCCCGTCTGCAGCCCCGCTTCCTCTGCCTGCAGTCCCCTCTGCAGCACCGCTTCCTCTGCCTGCAGTAGTGCAGTCCCGTCTGCAGCCCCGCTTCCTCTGCCCGCAAATGGTTCACGGACTGTTCCAGAGGAGAGGCAGGGGGACACTCGGCCTGTGTCTTGGGGAAGGTTGTGTATATCTATGGAGGAAATGCCCGCTTCCGCCGACTTCGTTGCTATATGTTGTTCCATTGGTGGGGGACCGTGTCATTCTCTGTGGAGGATACAGATTCAAATCTGTTCCAGTGTGGGTTGGAGGATTACAAAAACCCACACCCGCTAGCCGCTGATGGCCTGTACATCTTAGACTTAAAACCCATTCTGACCTGAGATCAGATTCATACGAGGTTTCCGCCGGACACACACTGGTCCTGATGAACCCATTCTGACCTGAGATCAGATTCTAAAAATGTTAGTCGCTCTTCGATTTTTCAAAAATAGCAGACCTACAAGCTCGTATCGCGCCACTCGGTGGCGCGATATGAGCTTGTAGATCTGCTATTTTTCAATAGCTAAAGCACAACATGATGCCGACACCAAAATGGGTGCCCGATCAGAATGGGTTAAGTCTTAGTCTGAAGACATTATGTAAGCTAGCAGTTATTGAGGATGGCCTGGAGCTGTCTGGACTCCCATACAGCATTAGGTGCGAACTTGCATCCATGACCAACAAGCTGAAAAAGAATAAAATGCGTGTACTGTATATGCTGCCAGCATTTTTCACAGGATGTTGAAGATCTATCTTGAAGATAAGACGAAGATAACCTAAAGTTACTGTATGTCATAAGATATAACTAGAACTGCACTCTGTCGAGTGCATACTTGCTTGTTGCACACTAGTAGCGCGCAAGTACTTTCGACCACTACAAACTGTCAAATCTCAGTTTCTCTGTGAAGAAACGTTTGAAATGTTGAATTATTACGTTTAACTATTTGCTACCTACCTACTTTATGCATGTAAAAAAGTATTATTATTAAGTATGGTACAAGTTTCTATCTAGAAAAGAAATACAGTTTTTATCGATTTAGAACATGCTGATGAATTGTCCACTCTATTTAGAATACACCTCTATGAAAAGTATTTACCTATATGACACTATCTGATCTGGTGAAAAATGCTTGCGCAAGTAATAATCTTAGTCCTAGTCTGAAGGCATGACACAAGCTTGCAGTTATTCAGTGCGGTCTGGAGGTGGTGGGAACTGGCAGCCATGAGCCAACGGCAATATAATAAATCACACCTGTGTGAAGTGAGGGGTGCTCTTATCATTGTACATGATCATGACGTAAAACCAAAACAAAGCAATTGTCAATGAAGGGAAAATTTACATCATTTTGTAACTCTTTGTCATATTGTCTCTTTATTGTTAATGGCATTTAATGTTTGTGTTGGTACAGTTTGTTTTACATCACCATACATCTCCTAATCAACACGAGTTAGACTTTAATATATTAGCGCCCCTCACTTCACACAGGGGTCATTTTTAAATTCTTAAGGGGCGCTAGCCCCTTCTATAAATCGCTTTTGTCCCCACATGTCTCAAGATTTGCCATTGACAATGAATGGAGAAATTATGTCAGAATTCCGCTAAATATGACGTAAATTAAACATTAAACGCCATTGACATTGAAAACTTACGTCGTATGTAAACGGGCAAATCGGCTAACCAATCACATGTTGGTGGGAGCGCTTGGCCAATAAGGGACCACCGCTGACATAAATTGATGTACGATGACAAGAGTGCCCCTCATTTCACATGGGTGTGATTTTTTTTTAATCACCCGGTCTAGCCTAGACCGGATCACATGGGCAATATAGGGCGCGTTCGGAAATGCGCCCTGAACGCACTGGTGTGCTCTCTTGTCGTTCGTTTATTCGGTGCACTCAGTGCGTTGTCGTTCGAAAATCCAGTGCGCAGCGCACCGGGTGTGCCGAGTGCACGCACTGAGCAACCCTACCCTGAGGGTAGGGTTGCTCAGTGTGAATGGTGTGTTGTAACTGGTCGTTCGTAAATAAGGCACACTGAACGCACTCTGTGACGTCACCGCCCACCACACTCAACAAACTGACCACATTCCCGGTGCGCATAGCCGAACGCGCCCTTAGTAACACAGACCGCTGAGGTGGAAAGTCTGATGACACGAGGTAACCTGCAGGCCACCCAGTTCTTATCCAACCCCCAGCTGATTTCTATAACGCTTGAATAGTTTGGTCTTCTGCCACTGCAAGGGAATTTATGTCTTTTATAAACGATTGTAAAACATAGATTGGGTTACGTAACCAACATCAGCTACTACAAATGGTATGCAAAGCTCGGCCAATCACAGCGGAAGTTAGGTAGGTTACTCCAGAAAAAGTGACAATAACTTTAGTCTGGTTACTAATAATAATTATACACATAAATATGTGTTAAAAGGCCCTGCTCGATAATGATGTATTGAGTCCCACATGACGGCCCTCTGTCTTCCTATTGGTTGACCCCCATGACATCACAGCCCAGCAGGAAACTGGGCCTGGACTCGCTACTCGAGCCCACAATCATTTTAAATCCTTCTCCTAAACTACAAAACGCAAAATGCTTAACGATGAGACACCATCATATCTTAAAGAGTTCAGTGTAGAACAAGTGCACTCCAGACTACTGGTTCCTACTAGAATGTCCAAAAGTGTGCAGTATAATGGGAGGCAGAGCCTTCAAATATCAGGCTCCTCTCCTGTGATTTTAGAACTGGACGCAAACACCCTCTCTACATGTAATACTAAGAGTATAGGCTTAAAACTTTCCTTTTTAATAAAGCGTATAAAACAAGGCTGGGTCAGGCTTGCCTGGCACTATACCCCTATGTTGCTACAGGCTGCTTACCGGTATACTGCTGGAGGAATTGATATCTTCCCTATATATTTTGTGTTTCTCGTCTCGTTGGTTTCCATGAATCGTGACTGCAGATTGAGGGTTTCCATAGTCTATGGCTAGTGGCTACTATGGTTATTATTTTCTCTCTGTGCATCTCTGTGGCCGCCCACTTTTATACAAAGATGCTGCAATAGTCAGATAGAAGATCGGGATCCATCATTAATGCTGGCTTTGCTTTGTTTTTTCCCAGAACCAAACAAAGCCCACTTCACTAGTAGGAATAAACACGCCATTGGGGAGGTTTAAGGAATTTATTGACAGTGAATAAATGGAGGGATGAATGAATGCGGATGTGTAGGTTCCGGGGGGGTCGCCGACCCTGGAGTCTTTGGGGAGGAGGTCGAATGGCACTCGTCGTGTGGCGTTCGTCGTAAGGCGTTCGTCTTACGGTGCACATGGACGACATCCCCCCGCAGGAACCTGATAAGGAGAGGAGAGAGTTTTGTTTTAATCGTTTGATCCACTTTTGGTGAGGTGGATGTAGTAGCTCCTTTGGGGGGAGCGGGGAGAGGAGCTGCTATGGAGGTGAAGGGGTGGGGGTGGGTTGCGAGAAGCCTGTAGGGAGGCGGCTGGTGTGCGACGCAGCGAGGCGGGCGAAGCATGGAGGATTCTGGGTGGTACTGGGCAGGTATAAATGGGGGCAGGTAGATTGACGTGGAGGGCGGAGAGTGGCATGGAGGGCAGGGCCAATGCGCGTTTCTCCTCCTCCTGAACATCAGTTGTTCCAACTCCATTTCATGTGTGCTTTTTCCGGCTTTCCAGAAACGGCATGTAACACAACAGCCACAATCGTCTGTTACACTATGGTGCTTGACAGCTCTTGTCAGATGCTATACATTTACAATTATAGCTTATGCATTTGTTTCACAGAATACCTTATTCAGATACTCCCACTTTTGATCAACACTGTATATCAGTCTCGTTTGACTGTAGATAGTATGTATGTATATTGTATACGTTTACAGTATATATTCATTAGTGATTGATGTACATTTTATTGATAGTATTTACATGATCTTTGTTAAAATAAGTGTTAGATAGCTCTTCTATCTTCTATTTTTTAAAGATTTGTTTTGGGGCTTTTACGGTATGCCTTTATCGATAGAGTTAGAGAGATGAGGACTGACACGCAGCAAAGGTTGTTTGGATCGGGAATCGAACCCACGACACACTGTCAGGCTAGCATTCAGTAACCGTCTCCCTGTCTCTCCAGCTTTTTGGAAAACAGAAAATGGGCCCGGGCCGCTGGCCTAGCGGTCCGACCATGTCATAGCATAATATGATAGCATCTCATGGGTTCGAATCCCGTTCACGACGACCTGAGCTATGTGTGTCACTCCCCATCCCCGTCCCCATTTCCTGTCAGTCTACTGTCCTATAAATAAAGGGGAAAAAATAAATCAGAAAATGCATTTTCAGGTCAGGTGACACAAATAAATGAGCAGACAAAATTGGAACTGGAACACTATGAAATTGATAAATGGATACACTCTCTTGTTTGGATGAAATTTGACCGCCCACATGAAAACATATTTTCTGTTTATTCAGGAGCTGGAGAGACAGGACATCTGGACCCTTGTTACTGAACAAACACTTTTAGCAATGATTACTATTAGAATAGGCTATAGGCCTTTAAGCTTTAACTGTTTATTTGTTTGTTTTAACCAAAAATATCACTTACCCTACCTTTAACTGTCAGACCATGTGCACTGCATGTTTAGTGTTAAACAAGTTTATTTCATTTGATCTTATTCTTATCGCTCTACTCTTATGTACCTCCATGCATGTCACACTTACTGCTGCTGCCACAACACCTACAGGGATCAATAAAGGTCTCTAACTTATCTCATTTGTAGCAGTTTCCATGTGACATTAACAGGCTGGGTCTGTGATGCGTTTATGATGACGTTTTGGTGAAATACATGTTATAAATGTTTGGTGGATTGGCGTCATGTCTGAGTCCGACAAAGGGACTGTGTGATAAGGTATCAGATAATCAGAGAGAGGAGAGTGCCATGGCAAACACTTTGCTCAACTGTGACATGTTGGACTGTAGGAGTTGGCATTCTGGTGGTTTTCAGTCCAATGTTCCTGTGCAAAGGGAACAGTCACTTTGGGTCAGTAGCACGAATGTGATCACACCATGTGTCCACGAGGCAAAGGGCAGACTGATTTATCACAGACATACAGATGAACAGCGACTGAAACGCTCTCAGCAGCATGGTCTCATTTCAAAACCGGGCCTATTTGGGATACAAAACAAATTAACAAACAAAAACAGTGTGTGTGAATCCGTGTCAGTCTGTATGAAACTATATGAATATGTAAGCATGTGCATGCATGCGTGCAGCGTGTACCTGTACGTCTGTGTGATGCGTGGCCTGCATGATTATATTCAAATATCTGTTTCATGTGTGCCATTACCGTATGCATTGGCTGTGGGTGTGGTAGGTGTGGTAGGTGTATGCATGTGCACCATGCATGCAGATGTGCCGGTCTTTCTGGATGTCATTTATCGGTGTGTGCGTATAGTTATGTGCACGTGTGTGAGTGGAGTGCTGATATATTACTTACCTTTTGGCATGATTACAACATGAAACATTACAAGAGATTTGATAAGGCTGCATGTTGCATCATGCACATGTTGCATCATTAGTCACAGACAGAATTGACACATGGCCTGTACCTGCCTTAGAATTGAAGCTGATTTACAGAACAAACACTATATAGCATTAGCAATGAAAAGGTTTTGTTTAACCATCACTTTACAGCACCTTTGATTTTGTATGAATATGAATACATGATTATTGCCAATATGTAGAAGGACTGATCAAAACATAAAGATTTTGTGCAACAGTCTCACCGAGACAATATTTAAATGTGTCAACGTTCCATCCTGAATCTTAAGGAATCACGGAGCTGGAAATGCTTTTCTTTGAGGTGATTGACTTCTGTTTTACGTTATTATCTAGATCACCAAATCTCCTTCTATCTGCTTCAGTTTTTCCATACTAAGGATGAAATCAACTCTGAGACGCAGGTGTTCTCTTAAATAGGAATAATAGTTTGTTGTAGAAATAAATATCTGTATTTATTATCCACCTCAATTTTTTTTTAATAGATGGTATGCGCATGCTTAAAGCGAATGGCACATCGAGTGGCAAATCGAGTGGCAAAGCAACATGCAAAGTGAGTTTAACATTGTTTAACGTTGTTTAATGCAATCAGATGGGACTTCTCTGTTTGGATGCATGGGCTGTCAAGGCCAGAAAGTAGTTTTTTGACACTCAGTATAGGCATTCCTGCATAACTTCCGGGTTTGATGATGATGTCACGCGTATACCCTCTATTGGTCTGTGCCACCATAAGGCCGATTTTTGCTAAAATAATATTGTTTTGCTACTACCCCTACAGACGTTGTCCAAACCTCATGCAAATCATGATGGCGCTATGAACAGATCACAACACAACCCTGGGTATATAGGTATCCCAGCCTGAGCCTGAGCCTCTGCACTCTGAGAAGACCACTTTTCTTTTTGTTTCTGCCTTTACAGTAGGCTGACAGTAAATGGGATTGGGAGTGACGTGCAGCAAAGGTTGTTGGGATCGGGAGTAGAACCTGCAACACGCTGTCAGGCGGCATGAGCAGCACACTTTTCTAGTTGCAGATTGTATTGATTGGCATTGAACCTCTCTAGTATGGCCTTTGTGCATTAGGGCGGAGAGCCTTGCTGTAACTACTTGCATAATACAAGGACATCAGTGTCATCAGACCTGATGATGTTTCTCTTGGCGAGGTGGATGGCATGTCAGTATCCTGGCCTCTTTCCTGGATTACTCATAGTAAAAATGGCTAAACTCTCAGTCTCAAAGCTGTCTGATGGTTTTGACGATGGTTTTAATTTCTTCCGCATCTTCAAACATCTGGCCAGGATGATCATCTGTTCCTTAGAAGTGGACCTGAGCTGAGCTGAACGGTTATCTAATTGCAAACAGAAGCAGAAAGCATAGCCTTTGTAGCCACTTCTTGAAGTTCTTGTTAAGTACATCTTGTAATTTGGCACTTATTTGTGCTTTGAGATTACAACATGTGTGCACCCCCATTACTTCTCCACATCTTTGTCTCTTTTGTTGCTTGATTGAGTTCGGGTGGTCGTATCGGTCAAAAACCATGCCAGCACAATTAATTTTTTCCTTTGCTGTTAACAGTGAAAACTAGAAATGCACTCTGTCGAGCTGCCAACTTGCGCTTTGCACACAAGTTGGCGATGAATGGCCTACTTGTGCATGAGCAGAGCGTGGACACTATCAGCATCCATGGACTTCCCAATGCAAGCTTTTGCAAATGGGTAAATAGAAACAGAAATCCATGGAAGTTATATTTTAAGATCCCTATATATAACTTTGAAATTCAAATTTCTGATGGCATCCACATATGTCTGTTTTTAGATAAACATACATAGTTACATCATCACCCAATCCCTGATTGGCCGAGCGTCGCCACCAACACACGGACCCAATCCAATTGGTCGAGGTACCACCGACATACGCAGCAAGCTGTCAACTTACGCTCTGATTGGTCGAGCGACGCCACCAAAAACACACAATCCCTGATTGGATTGGCCGAACAAAGCCACCAAAGACAATACAATATACACAATCCCTGATTGGCCAAGCGTATCACCGAAAATTCATAATCCCCCATTGGCCGAAGCAGTCACGGAAATATGCAGCTGAAAACAGTACTTGCGCTCTGCTCGCGCAAGTAATAATCTAAAATAACGTTTTCTGCCAGCTCATTGACAGTTTGAAACCCTGTTTCTTTCAGACTAGTAGGCCTAAGGCCATACCATCTTGATATGTTACATCAGGGAACTCGTTTGTCGTCTGTCAGTTTTGGAGGTTTGTCTCCTGCATGAGAACATGAGACAATATGTCGCAGTACTGCAATGCATTGTGACTTGTACATCGGCTATTTTACAATACCTCGTGGGAAAATAAAGGGCATACTTGTTTAAACTGTTCCTCATTTAGCTTGGGACCACTTGGAACCCCCTTAAGGACCCCTGGGAGTCCCTGGACCTCACTTTGAAACATTTTCATGTCAAGGACCCCCACACTGATACGTGATTAATGTATTTGGCCATGGACTACTCCGGCCATAAGGGAAGAAATTCTGTTCCTGTTTTTTGTACAAGAATAGCTGATCGACACGCTGTGAGAACTATTTTCAAATCAAAACAAAGCAAAACCAAAACATAAAATAAATACGTTTTCCTAATTTTGATGGGGACCCGATGGAGCACCATCAATGACCCCTGGAGGTCCTCGGGCCCCACTTTGAGAACCACTGTCTGCTCTTACTAGACCGCCTGCCGCCTAACCATAAAAAATACTGGAGGGCAGGTTCTAGGACCCGGGGGCCTCCTCCCCGTGCAGAGGGCGTAGTCTGTCAACCGGCTTGAAGAGGAAGGAACGTTACAGCAGGAGCAATGCGAGACACGCGCTGGGAGGAGGAAACCCAATAAATTTAATATAAAATAGCACTTAACAATATCGTCGTATTTTTTTGTATTATTGTTGTTAATTGTAGTCATAAGTGATACCGCATCATGTCGGTACTGGCCCTGCAAGAGTATGAATTCGAGAGACAATTCAACGAAGACGAAGCCATCCGATGGATGCAAGAGAACTGGTAAGCTGGCTGCTGCTGCTGCAATGAAATGAAATGCATTTTATATTAACCACTTCCGTGTAAATACTGCTACTTGGCATATAGACTGCGTCATTATAGTAGTATTTTGAGGCAAAGGTGGTAAAGGTAAACGTATTATTATCGTATTCGAATATAGGTATTATATATGGAATACGAATGAGTACAATGCCGCCTCACGTGCTGCTTTAAAGCAAGGATTACATCTCGCAGTGTCCTCTTATTTATCCTATTATAGTCATCATCATCCGAAAATTGTTGTTTGCTGTAGCCGGCCTACATGACCGATAATTCACCTTTTATCTGGCCTAGATAAAGCGCCGTTTTGATGCACTAGCTTGCCCATCTGAACCCAGATGATGTCTGAGTCAGACAGTCTGAGAGCTTTAGATCAGTCACAGAACACTTCTGAATTCCCTCTCGGACAGCTCTGACCTTCTGTTGTGATCCGCACGTTTGCATTTGGTTTTTTTGTCAGTATATTCCTAACTATTCCTGTGGCCGCTCACCAGCCTTGTCCTGGTATTGTTAAAGGTGATGGGTTGTTGTTTCCTGGGCGAGGAGAGAACCACATCCCTCCTTGGTTCTCCAATGTCTCGACTCCATGTATATGTGTATAATCTAATACTGAAATTAATGACTGGACATGTGTTGCAATGCAGCCTTGTTTATCAGATCATCCTGATAGAATGTACTTGGGGAGAAAACCCCCTTCTATGCTGGTACACTGTGAACCCTTTTAATTTGTACACTCTAGTTCAAGTTCGAGTTACAAATGGATACAACCCTAAGGACTTTACTATGTAGGCTGTACCCTCCATGGCATGGCTAGTAACAGCTCTGACTGATTTATTCTGAATTAATCATGACGTTTAATGTTCTGAATTAAACATCACGGTCTGGTTTTGTGTGCCTCCCCACAGGGTCATAAGCCAGACTTTTAGTTCCCCATCAAGAATTATAATTTGGAGCATGAAATCGGCCATAAGTGTAATTTTGATCCATGAGGATGCACTGTCAGAGAAATGATAGCTTTAGGCAAAAAACAACCACCAATAAGTCATAGTTAAAATGTTGCTGATTTCTGTTGCTGAGCATAGACCTATATTGACACAGGATTGTTTGGAGTTCGCTCAATTACGTGGGAGAATATCTATTAAGTTAAACAATGCCTTTCATTCTACTGTAGCTTGTAGCAGGGAGCTGTCCATAACACGGGGTACTGTCCATGATAACATGGGGTACTGAGAACTAGCCAATGAGATTCATCTTATGATGTCTGCTGACAGAGCACCAGCCAATGGGGTGGAAGCTGAGCAGCGCTGTGGCTGCGTGTTAACTGGGGTGTCAGAGTGAGGAGCAAGCACATGGCTGCAGATGGATGGAAAGACTTTCTGGGACAGGAGGACTCATGATGTTTTACACTGTCAGGGTGTCCTGGAATGATGGGATCTAAAATATTATGTGTAATTTAACTAATTTTAAAGCTAAAATCTGGCATGCATTTTAACAACCCTATATAGTTTATCAGCGAAAAGGGCTGATCTACAACTTCACAAGAAGAGAACTAAGAAAGTTCTTATTTGAACCAATCTGTGTGATGGAGTATGTTAACTCAATATGACTAGCGTATCTGCAGTTCTAGGGGGAGGTCTACTCTACTCTTCTGGTGTCAGACACTTACTACTTTGACAGTGTCAATAGAATATGGTCTGATTGCACACTCGATGCGTTGTTATTGTAGTTTGGATATCTTTGCCAACTGCGTAAGCCATGTTCATTTATTGAACAGATTACGTTTTTTTTCACCAGGCCAATTGGGACATGGGGAAGCATTTCTCTGCTGGGCGGACATAAGACTGATTGTAGCTTTAACTCATCCAATACTGTGCTGCTCTCTATCAGTGCTACAGGGTCATTCTCTTTCTCAAAGTGCAGTTCTCAGACTAGATTGACACATTCATTAGCCCTAGAAAAGCAGCATACCACAGTGCAAACGCATAGTGGGATGGCATGCACACTGCTTTTTCTGCTACAGTGCTGTGTCGACATCCCAGTTCAGAGCTGCTATAATGTCTCGTAATGTTACGTTTACCGTGTGCACATTAAAAAAAATAGGAGGTGTGGATTGAAGAGACTGTGATGAAATATAGTTCAGTTTGCAGGTCAATGCTTGCACATGATGCGTGATTTGTGTCCACATACAGCTGCACTACAGATGACCTTAACCAGCCTCCAACAGAGCAAAAGGGGAACTTCAATACAACCTAACAGTGTGGGTGGGGTCTTTCTGTGTGTGTATCTGTCAGTCAGATTGAGAATATGTGGGCGTGTGCATTTTCATGCCATCCAGTGAAGTGGGCACCAGGGTGTGGCTTCCTGGTTAGAATTTGTCATGTAAACTGAAAACTCAGGTTAGATTTCTGCCCCTGCGTGGTGTTAATGGCCAGCTTTTGCTATTTTAACCACTTTAAGCCCAATTTGATACGTATACTACTAAACTAAAATACCTGAGTGCTGCAAAGAGTTTTGAGATCTGTTATTTTTAAATGTAATTTTTTCCCCCTGCCATAATTTTGTCAAATATGGACGCCAGGTTGAAAGTGGTGATTGTGAAAGCATCCAGTTTACTACATTGTGACAGTTTGTGTCAGAAACAACTATTGAGATATATACTGTATATATATATATATATTTTTATTTATTCTCCTCCTTCTGCCAAAAATAGCAGTTCTGGCTGAACCTTGCAGTCGGTTTTGGAAACGCGGGAATCTGGTAGAGGGCCAAACGGTGACTATACGAAGCCCATGACGCTATAGCAGTCAATTGAAAATGCAAACAAATGTGTCTCCTCATGCCAAACAACTTTTGTGCTCTGACCATTAGAACACCTGTTACACCATTATATCAAAAACAGTTCATATCTATCTCCGCCCATCTTTATCTATCTTTATCTTTATCCGCCTATCTTTATCTAGCTTTGATAAAAATGCACGAAAACTTCTACACGTGAACTTTATACCTATACGGGCAAAAAATTGTAAAAAAAAGTTTTTATGAGCCAATGAAAATTGCTGTTTTGTGAAAATTCTTCTTCTGCCCCTAATACATACATGGCCAAATGAAACCTCGTTTGGCCAAAAGTCATGGCACTTTCCAAATGTTCTTTGACTCACGGAACACATCTGTCACTTTTGACACTTAGACTATTTTAGCCAATTCATTTTATAAAGCTAAATTAAAACGGTTCCCCCAAAGTCGATTATTGTTATTCAAATCGTCTATTGGTTATTTGTATTTTTTTTTACAATTGATTAGTTTGATTGCACCCCTAGCTGTACGTGATGCCCAAGGCTGAGTCCTACTGTACATTTGCTGATAAAATGAGGGTCACACGCATGTCAGAGATACTGTGGTGGATAGTCATTCAGGTCACTGGGAAGGGGCAGAGTCCTACTGTACATTTGCTGATAAAATGACGGTCACACACATGTCAGAGATACTGTGGTGGATAGTCATTCAGGTCACTGGGAAGGGGCAGAGTCCTACTGTACATTTGCTGATAAAATGACGGTCACACGCATGTCAGAGATACTGTGGTGGATAGTCATTCAGGTCACTGGGAAGGGGCATGGAATTGATGGGTTCCATCTGTGCATTTGCTGGGGCATGAATGCACGGCTTGCACGCACATCCAAACTATTTAAACAGGTGACAAATCAATTAAATGGTAAGATTTGACAGTATACTGTACACATTTGTACATCAATCTGTCATCTCTGTGCATTCTTTCCTGGTGTTACATGGTCATAGGAGATGAACAGTAGGGGAGATGACCAGAAGGACAGAAGAGCTCAGTTTGCTGGCCAGTGGCCACTACAAGTACATTCATCATAATTACAAGACGTTAGATGTTTGGTTGCTCTTCATTGTCACAATTTAAAGAAATGAATAATAGAAAATTCACACTTGTGTGAAGTGAGCGGTGCAACTGAATTGTTATAGACAGTTAGTGTACTGTGCTCTGTATTGTGTACTGTGCTCTGTACTGTACTTTCATTATTTTGGGAAAAAATCTTTAAGAAATGACAGTTACCGTGTGGGGGTCCCCGGAAATTCCAGACCCCCAGGGGGCCGGCCCTGTTCCGGCGATCCTTCCCACGTCCGAAACGGTCGAGAAATGCCAAGAGCTACCGTGTTGCAGCTTTCCGTGCGCTGACACGTATAGGGAGGGACACATACGGACACACATAGCCACGTTTTATATATATATTAGAGATGCAACCGATCCGATATTATATCGGTATCGGCCTCCGATCCAGCTTAATTAATGTATCGGAGATCGGATTTGATGCCACCGATACACGCTCCGATACAGGAGGGGGACACGTGTTTAATGTTTACAGTCCGTCCTGCACAGACAGTGCAGTGAGCGAATCCAACTCGTACAGACTGCAAACAGAGACTATAGAAAAAAGCCCCACTAAGGTGCAATATGCAAGAGAATGGAATCACTTACAGACTTAACAGTATTAAAAGTATAGTTTACCCGTCGTCGCACGGATCAGTCAAGTGCTTGCGCAGTTCAGTTGTGTGGTGGAGCCTATCATCTAGCTGCGTTCTGACATTGTTGTGATGAGATTGCTCTTGTAATCCATTCTTCTGCTATATATTTACTGCACACACGTGCTGTTTAGCGCTATGTGATTCAATCTTTGTAACTTTATTATTGCCATTGAAAAAAATGCTGCTGTGATGACGATGATGATGAAGAATAAGCGCATGTCGTCGTCGCGGTAAAATCCGTCTTTATATAATTGGCTCAGTTATCAAACCATGACATTGTTGTCAGAAGCTCAAACACTGATTCAGATTGTAAGTGTAGTGCAATTCTTAAGACAAAGACAGAGTTTGCAAACTGAAGTAGCAACACAACACCAGCTAGCACCATAACAAACGTCCCGAGGTATTTTCTTTCTCCCCGAGTTCTGTCGTTAAGGCTCAAGGCTTTTGTCACATGATAGCACAGCTGATTCCCGGCATCGCATTAGGGGTAAAAAGGTACCACGTGTATATAGCAATAATAATAATAATTACTATTATTATTATTATTATTATTATTAATAAACCATAGAATGAATTAACAGGTTACATGCAGGCATCACTTTAGGGGTAAAAATGTACCTTTGCACATAATAATAATCCATAGTATTAATTAACAGGTTGCCATTCCCTTAAGGTTTACAGGTTAAACAGTTCATATTCTTATTTTTACAGGTTAAACACTTAACCATAAACCATCCCCTCTTTGATTTTTTTTGTATTTATTTGTTTTGCTATGTAGCCTACAGCAAATATCGGATCGGCAAATATCGGATATCGGGGAAATTTCAAAATGAATATATCGGATCGGATCGCAATTGAAAAATCAGTATCGTTGCATCTCTAATATATATATATATATATATATATTAAGGTTGGGCGATATGCAAATTTTTTTCAACCGCCAATCGTCTGACCAATATTCGGCGATTGACGATGTATTCGTGTCATAAAAGTAAAGTGAGAACAGCTCACTGCAGGTCGCAAAAAAGCCAGATCTACAAGCTCTCAAGGCGCCGCGTCCTGCCTGTTTTCGCAGCTCCGTTCGCTAGGCGTTGAGAGCTTGTAGATCAGTCTGTTTCTGCAGACTGCAGCGCAGCCAGGGTAACTTGCTCCCTTCCCTCCCCGCACCGGTCGTCGGAGGCTCGGAGCGGAGCCCACAAGCTGCTGCGGCCGCCCCGGGCTGATCCACACAGTCTCTCAAGGCATCGCGTCCTGCCTGTTTTTGCAGTGCCGTTCGCTACGCGTTGAGAGCTTGTAGATCTGTCTATTTTTGCAGCACTGGTGTCGGGGTTCGTTCACGTTGTCAATAAAAATAACTTGGATTACAGGCGGAGATGAAGTTCAATCAGTGGGTTGCACCAGTATTGGCTACACGCTAAGCTAATGAATGATCCCCGTGCCTATACACTAACACTAGTAGACAGTTTTTTTTATTTCCCCCCCGCCACTCACAGGTGGCGCATTGGGATTGTGATGAGACACGAGACAGCAGTGTGCATTCTGTTGTGACTGTATATTATTAAACTACATGGGTCTGGACTCCGGAGCTTAAACAACATGTAGGCTACAGCCTCCCTCGGCTCCCAGCCAGGCTGCCGTAAGTGCCGTGCCGCGGTGCCCGATGCTGGCTGCTGACAGTGCTGAGTGCGGGGACTGTGGGAGGCTGGGAGCATACCATTATAACGGGGGATTTCCACCCGGCCGCTGTTACTACTTTGCTGATTCACATGTTGCTCACACTTTACATGTTAATTGGGCTAAATCGTCCCGAGAAATCGCCTAATAAAAATATTCGGCGATTGGATTCGTATATTCGCGATTGACGATGTATTCGTATCGTCACCCAACCCTAATATATATATATATATATATATATAGTTTGAGATGTTTGCATACTGTAGCGTGGTTGGCGGTTGCACGATTGATTAATTCCATTCTTGCCCTCTGACATATACGGCACTCATACTAGATACACCACGTGCAACCATAGAACACTACAGTAAGTAATTACAACTGTAGAACACAGGTACACACACCAATTACAATTGCAACATCAAGGACAATTGTAGAGCAACTCCTCTAACACCAAGTACAACTGTAGAACAAGCTCACCTACGTTACAAGAAGTAATGAGAGGTCGGCTGCCTGGAGTCGACCGGATAGTGCATTGACTATGCACTGTAAGGTGCAAACGTTCCCCCTGTTCGATTCTGGGTGGTGTTGCCTGTCCTTGACTCCATCCCTCTCTCTTCCCTCAGTCTCCTGTCAATATAGCTAAATAAAATGGCAAAAAGCTGCCTCAAATAAATAAATGTGTAATAAATGTATTGCTGACAGTGACAGCTCGGATACTATTTCTGTGATCATAGAAGAGGTAGGCTGTACTGAAACAAACACATTTCCATATGTGATAGAATCAATCTGCTAATAACCATGCTCTTAAGTTCAGGGAGTAAACCTGATATACTACATCCTTGTGTGTGTGTGTGTGTGTGTGTGTGTGTGTGTGTGTGTGTGTGTGTGTGTGTGTGTGTGTGTGTGTGTGTGTGTGTGTGTGTGTGTGTGTGTGGTGTTGATTTACAACACTACTTTAAGCTGTCTGTTTTCCTTTCAGCAGAAACAAGATCTAGTGCAAAAATGAGCCGCTGTGCAAAGTAACTTCTATTTGTTTCAGTCTTAAATCCTCCGTTTTCAATGATTTACAGCAGAGGCTCTCAAATGATGGGTCAGGACCCTGAGTAAGGTGGTGAAGGTGCACGTTGACAACTGGAGAAAAGCATTTTTGTCCTTCCTTACCGTTAAAAGGTTATTCAGCTGAAAATTATGTTTTTTTTTATTTTATTCTTTACAAATAAGACTATTAGTATACCTCCTTTACTGCACTTTTCTTTTGTTATTGGCCCTTTCTGTGGACCTTCTAAAGGTTTTTATGAACATTGTACTTGGTTATTGTAATGAAGGAGGGTTAATGTATTCCAGACGCTGAGTCAGTTGTCGGTGAGAAAGCGTCTCATGTGGCGAGCGTCTGCAGTCTGACGAGGCTGGAAGTTCAGGTGTCGCATTGGGAGGAGATGGCTTTGTAAGATTAGTCCACTGTCTGAGTGTCCAGTTTCTTAACCCATTCTGAACGGGCACCCATTTTGGTGTTGGCATCATGTTATGCTTTAGCTATTGAAAAATAGCAGATCTACAAGCTCATATCGCGCCACCGAGTGGCGCGATACGAGCTTGTAGGTCTGCTATTTTTGAAAAATCGAAGAACGACTGACATTTTTTAGAATCTGATCTCAGGTCAGAATGGGTTCATCAGACCAGTGTGTGTCCAGTCGGAAACCTCGTATGAATCTGATCTCAGGTCAGAATGTGTTAATTGTCCACTGGTCCAAATGACTCGGTGTTCCTACAGCTCTGCCAGAGAGTGGACCATAACACACCCTAATTATTATCAGTAAGGAATTACAAGCTTACATTCCTAATTTCCCATGTTAGATAATAAGCATCCCATAGTAACTAAGTGCTTCTGACTTGACCGCCTGCTCTAACGAACACAGCTGGTGTTTGCAGGTGGGAAGCCAGCAGAGGATTGTGTCCATGTTGCTGCACTCTGACTCCTACTGGTTGGTGGGGTGCATGTGTTGGTTGAGGGAGGTTAGCCTGGGAAGATACTAGTTTGAACCTCTGTGTGCAATGTGCATTACGCTGAATTTATGACAGGACTCGCTATAAACAGATGTTGGTCGCCTGGGAACTGAGTTTGACGTATTGCGTCTCAATCTCAGTGTCTGTGTGTCTGCTTGCATTGGCTTTATTCCAACCCTCGGACTCCATTCACAGCAATTTCAACTCTAATGGCACACTAGTCGGCGACGTGTGAGGCCACCAACTGCTCAGCCTGGGCTCTCGCTCACCTGGTAGTTACGAGCCTCAAGGCCTCGTACAGTATGTGTGTGTGACTATGTGTGTATCAATTTTTTTTATTTTTACTACTGGTTCCGATAGTCAGTCACTTAAGTATTATGTTCATAATCCTTTGGACAAGTTGAATGCCATGAATTCTAGACTGGCATAAAGGCCATGTCTGTGGGAGACATACTGTACTGCCACATGCAGTTGGTTGACGGTGATTGGTTCTGACTTTGCCCTATGGTCTGCCCCGGACTCTGCCCCGGGTTCCAAATGGACACTTACTTAATGGTCTAACTCTTGACTGTGTACAAATGGAACACAATTTGGTTCCATTTTGTACACTCTAGGAGTTAGGCTGGTCTGAGAAATTAAAAAGGTTGAGAAGCACTGTTATTTTTTATTGTATAGAGCAGACGTGAAAGTCCACATATCAGCTCTGACAGTGTGATAAACCAGTTCTGGAGACAATTCCAAATGTGATGGAACCCATTCCTGTTCCTTAATGTTGGATCCGGTTCCTCCGGTTCTGGATCCCAACCTTAGCTCTAGCTTGCGTCTGAAGTCCTCCACTTTTGCCTACAGAATAATATAAACATGTGTAAGCACATTAACCATGATGTACAGTATGTTCTGTCTGTCAGATCCTGTCAGACTGGCGAGGAACAGACATAGAGAAAAGCACGTTGGGTGTGTGCAAGCACAATGCACATACTGTATCTGAGAGTATGTGCATCTTTCTGCATGTCTGTAATATTAATGCGTGCAACAGGAAACGGCACTAGTGGGAAGTTACAGTGTTTTGTGTAGAGATCATTCTGCTGTCATGTGATTTTTTTTTAAATCACATTCTGTTCACTTTGTTTTGAGACACATCAACGTCAACAATGATGGTTACCACGCTAGCACCTAACAAAATGGGTTTAGGTTTACTGACTGGGCCTAGATAAACCTGTACCATTTTGACCTGTGAGTACTTAATCAGTACTTATCATATCAGAATGTGACCTTTTAATGTTATGGTACCTTAAATCTGTGTAAGAGGAGTGGTTTCAGAGCTTTGTGTTAACTGACCTGTGATCAGGGTGGGTCTGTGTAAACACTGTAATCTGTGGTATCTCATATTTACATTACAGTATTACTGTAATGTAAATACCGGTATGTAGGTAAGTAGTTTGAGGCATATTTTATCTACACGGCAGCACAGAGAATTTAGGTTTTAGTACTGGGCTACTTCCGTCCGAAGGACGTAGTCACAAGTCCTAGGGAATCCAATCGAGGGATGCATTGGACATGTGAACACGTCCTAGCGCATCCTCAATGATATCAGGCGAGGGGAGAATATTCTGAATTATTTTTGTCGGACACTAACGGCCACCGTTAAGAGTAAAAGCGGCCATGTCTTTCCGGCACCCCAGAGCTTGATTCCCGGCATTGATTGTGTTTAAAGTTGCATCATTTAAATGTAATTATCGCCCTAAAGATGCAAATTAAAAAAGATGCAAACTTGAGTAAGATTTCAAGGCAAGCAACGCATCACTCTTCCATGGGAGACTGTAAGGCTATGAAGCAATAGCACTGGGCATAACAGCTATGGATAAGGGATCTCTTAAAGGCAATGGAATGTGACACAGTGATTGGTTTAATTATTGTAACACACAAACCACACCTATGCATAATGTAATGGGTAACGGTGGTGTTTTAGGGATTTAGACGGGTAACCAAAATACCAAATACTGTATTTAGAAAGCTCAAACGAAAATGATTTGCAAATTTGGGCGTACACCGCGTTGATAAATGAGGGCATATTATACCAGCTGCTCAAACATCTTATTTCTAATGCCTCATGTACCTTATGTTTGAGTAGAAACTAGATGTACTATGTTTAACTAGATACCTTGTCTTTCTTTGTTGTGTTCATTTTATTATTCCCTTTCTTTTCTTTCTGGAAACAATCAAAACCGATGGAGCTTCCCCAAAAAAAAATCACCCACTGTTTTACACCTGTAAACCTGTGATGTGACAATATAGATCATTCTGATCTGTAACAATCTATCATTGCCTATAACGAGGCATTTTCATAGTCATTTACAAGGCCTATATATATATATATATAATATATATATATATATATATATATATATATATATTATATATATATATATAATTAATTTATTAAACCTGGTCCGACCAGGTCTCGGGCAGACGGACAGAACATTTCTGCAGATTTTATACTTTCGTCCCCGCAGATAATGGCCATAAACATGCTCGACACAGATGATATTTCAACTCTCATCTTCCCCGTGGCTTTTGTTTGTGTTTCACCTGGCTACAAAGCACTCATGGTGTTCAGCAGTGCAGTGCTCATGATATTGACTACAGTTGGAATAGGTTAAAACGTTAAAAAGCTTGTCGCCGTGTCCTTATGGGTCCATCCATTTCAAATGGACTGACTGAGACCTGTGGCTTTTAGTCCTGGCTCGGTTCGGGACCCGCGTCTTCAGTTTTGGGTGGATCCGTGCTACCTACGAAAGTATGAATCTTTAAATGGGTTGGCCCCAAACTATCAGTTGACCAGTTGCTTCTTGTTGTCCCAAAGTCAAGGTTGAATCACAGGGGAGATTATGCTGTTGCACTCCCAAACTTAACAACTTCCCTCTATGTTGGGCTTATCTTTGTGTTTTTATAGTGGTGTTTTGTGGGTTGTTAGTCAACTTTATTATAAATTATACATTTATAACGTGTGTACACAAAGTGCAGTGTGCACGTTTGTGCATGCAATGCATACTTAAGCATGAATTGTTTAATTCTGAATTTCATATAACAGTTGAAATTATTTTCATCATTATTTCAGCTGACTGTCGATTCTGCCTTCAGAACATTTTAGACTAGTTGGAACCTGTAATTTTACACCAGGATGACTCAACACTTTAATATCACTTATCTTCACTCTTTATACACACACACACACACACACACACACACACACACACACACACACACACACACACACACACACACACACACACACACACAACCATCCTTACAGTGCCAAGTGTTATGTAAGAGGCAGAATCTCCATAACCGTTCATAACCGCACAAGATAGACATTTGAACAGACGGACGTACAGACAGACAGATGTGTGAGCACAGCAGAGGTAATAATGAGAGGACTTGTCTTGCGGGCCAGATTTCACAATAATTTAATATCCTGTAGTAGTGGGCCATGGTCTTATTTGGAAGGCCATTCGCAGTATAGTATGGTATAGTAAGGAATGAGAGACCCCTACCTTACATAAACCTTTTATTACAGCCTGTCGCAGAACTCCAGTACTGTGATTTGAACAGTGGCTGCTTCAGTTTAACTCTTCCCAGTGGTTTTGTGTTCGTGCGGCAGGCAACCAGAGGGGAAGATCTCCAGGCAAGCATCACATCACTGGCTCTGTTTGTTTAACACACACACACACACACACACACACACACACACACACACACACACACACACACACACACACACACACACACACACACACACACACACACACACACACACACACGGTCATCGTCAATGTCCCGCCTTGTGAAAAGAACCATACATAGAGAGCATTTGGCTCCTTGCTGGTATTTCACAAACCACATTGGAATGGTTGGTGGTTTTGATTGAGTTTAATATTTGTATTAATTGATTGATTGATGAATTAATTATATGTTTATGTAGGCTATTTCAGAATACTATGTCCATAATGTCACAGCTTATAGGAAATGTATATACAGTTCCTATAAGCGTACACAGGGGTCATGCAAGTCAGGAATACACCCCCACCCGCTGTGCAATACTCATGTTATCCGAAGTATATAGTAGTATATAGTAGTGTAATAGTAAGGTTGGGCGATATAGCAACATTTTCCTATCGCCCATCGTCTGGACGATATATTTGTGCAATGTGATTACAGTTTATAGCGGGTCGCGAGTAAAAAAAAAGACGGATCCACAAGCTCTCAATGCGTCGCGTCAGCAGCGTGTTGAGAGCTTGTGGATCTGTTCTTTTCTTTGGCTTTCGCCTTATTTTATATTTTTTATAGAGGGACAGACAGTAGCCTGACAGGAAATGGGGTGACATGCAGTAAAGGCCGTTGGGATCGGGAGTCGAACCCGCGGCACACTGCCAGACTTGGACCACCGGCCAAGGTGCCCGGACCGCTGATCCACGGCCCAGGCCAGATCTGTCTTCTTTTTTTGAGAGCTTGTGGATCTGTCTTTTTTTTCTCAGCGCTTGTGGATCTGTCTTTTTTTTCTCAACGCGTTGCAGACGCGCCCGTCTCTGTGGTGCCGTTTGCAACGTGTTGAGAGCTTGTAGATCTGTCTGTTTTTGCAGCGCTGGTGTCGGAGTTCGTTCACGTTGTCAATAACAAAATAACCTAGATTACAGGCGGAGATGAGATGAAGTGAAGTACAATCAGTGCGTTGAATCAGCACCAACAAGCTAACACCACCACCATCGTTAGCTTGTTGTTGCGAATGATTTGTCACTCCATCTTTTTCCTTTTCTCTCTTTTTTTTTTTTTTTTTTCCCCCGACTTCATGGGTCGCGCATTGGGTTGTGATGAGACACGAGACAGCAGTGTGCATTCTGGTGTGATGTGACTGTATATTATTAAACTGCATGGGTCCGGACTCCGGAGCGTAAACATTACTGTACAGTAGGCTACATTAGCCTCCCTCTGTCCCAGCCTGAGCCTATGTGGCTGCCAGAGTGATAGCTGAGCGGACTGAACTTCCCCCCGATGCTGTTGCTTTGGACTCTGGGAGCATACCATTATAACGAGGAGGGGGTTTCCACCTTCCACCCGGCCACTGTTACAACTTTCCTGCATGGGGAAATTGATTCGTATTTTGCTGGCACTTACATTATTTCGCTGTAGGTTAATATTATTTAGCAAAAGAAGAAAATCGCAGAGAAAAATCGCCTGATAAAAATAATCGGCGTTTGGACTTGTAAAATCACGATTGACGATTGATTTGTATCGTCACCCAACCCTAGTATATAGTATGCTACTCATCATACCAGTTGTCAGCTCCACCACGCGCATTGTGCTTTGCGCCGCCGCTTTCGTTGCCTTCATCCATCATCCATGAGCAAAGAACTTGTACTTCTTGTTCTGTTCCATTGCCACCCACTTACATTGGCTAGAGGCTACACAACACAACACAAACGCAACACAAATCTCAACCAGTTAGTGAAGCTGACAGACGGACCCTTTTGGGAACCGCTGCCGTTAAGATGTAGTACTGTGGCTATACTGTTGCATGTGACGCATGCTATTTCTCTTTAAGGCATTTTGTTTGATGTGGTTACATTATGTATTTAATTATAGATTGTCATCACCCAGGCATTCATTGATGCGCACCCACCCAGTGACCATTCAAGGCTGGTTTAACCTATAATGTATTCATCACATGATATACTCAGTCTAGTCTTATACTGTATAGTGACATCAACAATAAGGAGAAAATGGAATTGGATCAACACAGCAGAGTTGTGGCAGCCATGACGGTTACTTGCAGTGGTGGTCACTGGTGATGAATTTTGTCTGCCCTAGGGCTGATATCAGTTATCACCCTAAAGACTGGCTATGTAATTACAATTAAGCCATTTACGTCATGTTTCAGGCAATATTTGTCCAGGGACCGTATTGGTTTATAACTTATTGAGCAGATACCAGTTTACACAGTGAATACTGGACTGTGTTGGCGCTGTGTGTCTGTGCCTGGGTTAGTGGGTTTACAGGAGGACTCGGGGCTATGGGGGACATTCAACTTCTCACCTCACATCCCCTCTCTCTACTGCTTCTGACCTTCTCTTCCGCACCACCCCTCCCTCGCCCACTCCATACTTCTTGCATCCTCGCCTTCACGTTCTTCCTCTCCACAGTTCACAACGTCTTCTCCTCTTCCCGTCCTCCTGCGGTCCTCAATCCCTTTCCTCACTTCCCAAATGAAGAATCTCTGACTTAGTGCTTTTTCATTTTGTGCACAGTCGTTAACGTTGGGTTTAATTGTTTTTAATGGAGACAGACTTTAGGAACGCTGTGAGGGAGAGAGTTGAAGGGAGACCGAAAGACGGACAGTAAGAAAGTTGAGAGGGAGACCGACAGACAGTAGGAAAGCTGAGACGGGAGACACATGAGAGACAACTCAGGGATTCTGTGCTAAGCCAAGAAAGCTCATGTGATTCCAGAGATTGGGTGTTGTTGATGACAGAAGTTGATGACGTTGGCGTTCATTTTGTATAGCAAGAGCAGTTGTGGCTTCTGTCCAGTGATGGTTCATTTTGGAAAACAGAAAATCACAATAACATTTGCAAAACGCAGTGGAATCTAAATCCCATGCTGCAAGACTCCTCCTGCTAGATCAGTAAATAAAAATAATTGTAGTTTGTTTGCTCATGTAAAATCCAATCACCCACAATTATGAAACCTTGTCACACGAACGCGCATGCACCCCCTTACCACCACTTCCTAACCTTAATCTCAAAGTCCTTAGAGGTCTTCTACAATAACTCTAACCTTTGCCCCATACTCTAATCCTAAACCTTACCCCTAAATGGCTACCCCGACCTTCAGTCATTGGCCCCCTGAACAATGGTCCCTTTTGGTCCCCACAAGCATAAAGATAGTATAACAAGGTAGACATGCACACACATGTTCAAACGGAAGCATGGTCGCTGAGTACATGTGACTTCTGTCAAAATGAATGAGTGAATTAAATTAAGCGGCAGACATCTTCATTTGCAGCAGGCAGGGCAGTGTAGAAGGCTAGAAGCAGCCCAGCTATGACTGGCCACAGTGGAGCCATGATGAGAATTCACACTGATGTCTCAAATAGACCTGTGACTGGGGGGCATAGCTAGGCTCTGCAAAGACAACAGCCCTCCCTCCCTTCTCTCTCTCTCTCACTCTCTCACTCTCTCACTCTCTCTCTCTCTCTCTCTCTCACTCACTCACTCACTCACTCACTCACTCACACACACACACACACACACACACACACACACACACACACACACACACACACACACACACACACACACACACACACACACACACACACACACACACACACACACACACACACACACACACACACACACACACACACACACACACACAAGCGCACGCACATTTACCATTTTTGACCATGCCCCAGGCTCTTTGCACCTTCAATGCAACACTTTATTCACCCCAAGAGTGTAAAATTTTACTCTTGCAGTGCTGGTCCATTTTTGTTAACCACTTAAGCCATATATATATTTATAAATATTAGTACAGTATATTGTGCAAATATGGGGACCAAAATAGGGAAGCCAGACTGAAAGTGGTTAAATGAATGCTCCGGATTTTACTATGTTCTCCTGTGACTGTTCACTCCTATTTTAAGTTTTAGTTTACCTGCCAAACGTATGTAGAACACAGAGGACAAGGATAGAATTGAAAACCCTGTGTAAACAAGAAAAATAAACTGCCAGGCGTGCCAGCCGGGGCGCCCCGCCTGATGGAGGGGAAAGGAACTAGTTGGAATAACGTGTTCCTTCCACGCGCTACGTCCAACCAGGGAAACCCCCCCCCCCCCCCCCCCCCCCCTGTCAGCTGTAAAGTAGCAACTTGGACACTCAGACATGAAGGAAGCATGAGTTCAAGTCCGTTGCTCTCCCCTTGTCCCCCATATATGAGGACTAGGTTGGTGGAGGGTGTGTGTACTGTAGAGCCCAGGATCACATTAGATAATTTACACAGGGGTGAAAAATGGGTTACAAAATTGTGGGATAAAAATTATAAAAAAAGAAAAAAACTCTCCCAAAGACGTAAAACAAAATGAATTGTTTGTCTGAACTTATTAATGAGGAAAATGTCCTTGAAAAGCGGACATAATTAATGCTTTTCAGTTTTCACACAAGGAGAAACATGCAAGTTAATGATGTGTGTAAAATGGTGCTTTTATATAGCGCCTTTATCCAAGGCGCTTTACATAGATTGTGCATTACATTCACACACACACACATGCACACATTCATACACCGATGGCGGCGGAAACCATGCAAGGCACCAACCAGCACATCAGGAGCAATTAGGGGTTCAGTGTCTTGCTCAAGGACACTTCGACACTAACTCTGGGGGAGCCCGGGTTCAAACTGGAAACCCTGAGCCACCGCCGCCCTCTAGTTGAAGTGCGTGTTTTTAAAGGGAAGATAATGATCTGAACCCTGCCACTGTACTGCCCTCCGTGACATCGCACATCATGCCATGTAGCGCACGGTGACCCTGGCCTTTTGTTGTTGTTGTTTTCAATCAAATTGGAGGACGGTGTAAGGAGGAATGCAGGGGACAGTTGTCCAAAGGCCCCCCTGTCTTGTCCCGTCCTCCTTGGCAAAGTAGGCCAGCGTCCCTGACTCCCTGTGTGTCCCTCTGTTCTCCTTCTCCCGACCAGAGTGGCCGGGGAACACTGATGTCATTCTGCAGTGCTGGCCCCGTTGTCATTCTGGGCTTTTGACTTTGACTGGGGCGTCTTTGTCCTTTGTTCAGTGGAGGTGGGAGGTCCGAATGGCTACTGTACAGGGACACTGGGGGACGTCCACCTACATCCTGACAGTACAGATTCCACAATGGGATACATTGTCAGCCGCCGGTTAGATCCACTGCTTGGGTACTGTTTGGAATGGATAAATTACAGCTTAACTCATTTGTTGCTTCACTGTAGTTTATTCTCATGATAACGAGTAAGGTTAACTGTTCTTGTTACATGCGCAGTGAATCCTATTCATTCAGAGGAGGACATTGGTGTCCTTTGGAGAGAGGATTGGATGTTAAATAGACCGTTCGATGCTAAACTGAAACCATTCTTTTGTCCCATTGACCCTCAGATTGTTTTTAACAAGCTTTCTGCAACATCTTATCCATAGTCGACAATAGCTGCAATCCAGTTACTGTACACGACTTCAGCCCTGGGAAATGCCCAGTGTAACCAGTGTAACCACAGTCCTCACTGGGTAGTCTTGCGTTACGTCTTTACAGTCGCAGAAATGTATCCTAATATAAATAGAAATCACCTGAGTATATATAGCTTGATGCTTAGCAGGAATGGAAATAAAATCCTATCCTAACCCTAAAATAAAATGTAAAGATATTTTAAAATATATATTTTTGAACGGAAATGACAAATGATGGATTACTCAGATTTCGGGAAGTGTAGTTCCAGACTCTATATAGCATATTCCACAAATGGGAGATTGTGGAATAGTTGTCTGGCTATGCAAGACTAGTCACTGGGAGCTGCCCAGTACAGCAACCGCTGTTATCCAGCTTGCGTGAGTCATTTGTGGGTTAGGTGCCGTGCTCAAGGACTCATAATAACACCCTTCCCAATCCCATCACAAACTACCTTCACTAACCTTAAGGCTACTGCTGCCCCAATGAATTCCTTCTCGGTCTGTGAAAGTGAAAACGGTGAAGCAGTGTTTGTTTATTGGTTGTTTTTGCAGCATTTAGAAGACAGTCTCAGCATCTAGCCTGTCAGCTCACACCACCTGGCTGTCAAGAGGCTGCTGAGTGCTGGGACTGCATTGGTTTTTATTCTGGTGGTTGGCAGGTGGCGTTTCACTGTGGCTCCGCATGCTCATGATGCACAACAACACTCTCTGACAAGTTAATACAAACAAACGCACCACAGTGCGGTGGAACTTGGTGCTGATGGCACTCATGGCAGCAACCATTACGAAGTTGTCATTTTGTTCATTTCGAGGTTTCAAGGGTTTTTATTGTCACCTGCTTACAATACAGATGTCATTGCAAGTGGAGCAGTTCTTGTGCTTCCTCAATATTGTCGAATGTCGATACAACAATTGTAATTCAATAAAAAGAAACGATAAGAAAATTATAGGTCAGAATAAAGTTAAATAAAATAATAATCAAGGTATGGTGTACAATTGGCATACTGTATAGCTATTTATAGTGAGAATAGTAATAAAGTCAAATAAAATAAAATCCAATAGCACCCTACTGCTCCAGTGCAGTGGAGCTACTGAAGAGCCAGTAATAAAACACTGTGGTTGTACTGGTTAAGAGAGCAGGAATTAAACCAACAGTCCCCACTGAGACACGGGACATGAGGTGTCCAGACTTGAGCACATAATGGCATGCTTGCTTTATCTAAAATCACCCCTGACTTTAATTCATTCTCTTCCGTACACGTTTGATCACAGGAAGAAGTCGTTCCTGTTCTCTGCACTCTACGCTGCCTGCATCCTGGGAGGACGCCATGTTATGAAGCAGAGGGAGAAGTTTGAGCTGAGGAAACCTCTGGTGCTGTGGTCCCTGACCCTCGCCGTCTTCAGGTGAGGAGGTGTCCGACACGGTGCAATACTCTTCCTCATTTAACCCGTTTTGACCTGAGATCAGGTTCTAAAAATGTCTTCTACATCCTGACGGTTTTCTGAAAAAGCCATGTTTCTATGTCAGTCGTTCTTCGATTTAAAATTAGCAGACCGCGCTACGAGCTTGTAGATCTGCTATTTTTCAATAGCTAAAGCATAACATAATGCTAACACCAAAAGGGGTTCCAGCCCAAAATGGGCTTAAAACCCCTTTATTGCCCTTGACGTTATTGACGTAGTTAATCACAAAATCCCCCACTACCGTTGACATAATTGACGTAGTAATTATTATTTATTTATTTTATATCACACACTTTTTTTTTGTGGCATTCAGATAATTATGTCGTCTAGAGCTGGCAGAAGTCAGCTGCTATTAGGGGCGGCAATAAGAGGGTTAAATAAATACGTAGGCCTGTCACAATGATTACATAATTGCCAATCATAATTATTGAAAAATGTCAATACATTTTCCCCAAATCTGCTGGAAATGGCTGATCTACAAGCTTTACGCATTGTGTTGTGAGCTTGTAGGCAACATTTGGTACACCATCTGGGACATTGCTCCACGTGTCCCAGACTATTCTGTCTCCCAAACTGTGGAACAAACTTCCCATTCCACAGATTCACTCCCAATTTTCCACCGTAATCTGTAGAATCGCCACTTCAGACTCCACCTTAGCCTGTGGCACTCGATCTAGCCTTGACAACCATGCAAAGGTGCAAAGGTGGCATGTTATTTAGACAGATGCATTGCTACGTTCATTTGTTTACCTGGCATCCTGTAGTTTCTAGTTTCATTCAGATTTTTATTTTGATACTATATTGTTTAGGCCAGTGGTTCCCAAACTTTTTCATGTCAAGGACCCCCAAATTGACACTAATTAGCCCGCGGACCCCTATTTGAAAAGGGGGTCATCCATAAGAGGACATCCATAAGAGAATTTTTTTTCGGCTCTAGCAGTGATTCTCAACCATTTTTATTTCAACAACGCTCAGTTTGATATGCAATAGGGCGGCTAAGGACCCCCATTTAATGGCATTTATTTTCTATCTTTGGGATCCTAATGTATATTGTAAAATCAATGTTAATTTCACTCAGTGAAACAAATGGAACCAAATAGACCCTAACACGTCCATTTGGTTCCATTTGTACACTCAGAGTTACAGACCCATACTGGTCCATTTGGTTCCTAAATAATCCGCAGCCAAAAACAGATAATTCTAGGGGTCCTTGACGTGAAAAAGGTTGAGCACCACTGACATGGAAACTTTGTTTTCTCAGAAAAAAAGATTTTTTTTAGAATCATCGGGTCTAATGGGTTAATTTCATTTCTTATTTATTAATGTACATGGCCAAATTATATTTATGTTTGTATTCTTATTTCTTATATCTAATTACTTGCGCAAGTATTGTGGTCGGCTGGATCAGAAATGTATGGTGGTCGTGCCGTTGTAGTCATGGTGGTCATGGTGGTCATATTCTATAACTTATAATTGCTGTTTATGGTGACGTAATTAAGATAGGTCTCAAATGTCTGGTGGGCAAAAGTTTATGTATGTACGTATACATGTATGTAATCGAGTATAAAGATGAAAGTAGTATACTGTGGTCGGCTGTACCGAAAGTGGTATTTATGTATGTCATATTCTATAACTTAGAATTGGCTGTTGATGATGACGTAATTGGCTGTTGATGATGACGTAATTAAGATGGGTCTCAGATTACATACAAGTATACATACGTTACCTGTTACCCAACAAACATTGAAACATATCTTAATTACGTCGCCATCTGAAACCCGTAACCGTCAGCAGTACTTACTCACTCTGCTTGCGCACAAGTAGGCCATTTATGTTCAAGTTGGCACTCGACAGAGTGCAGTTCTAGTTGTGGTTTGTGTGGACAAGATATGGAGAACAACTTTAAATGACTTGTGTGAACGTATTGAACGGTCTGATTGAGTCTCTCTGTGTGTTCCTGTTCCAGTATATTCGGTGCCGTGCGTACAGGAAGCTACATGACGTACATCCTGATGACCAAAGGACTCAAGCAGTCTGTCTGTGACCAGAGTTTCTACAATGGACCAGTCAGCAAGTTCTGGGCATATGCCTTTGTGCTCAGTAAAGCACCAGAACTGGGTAAGTTAATTTACACACATTTATTTTAGTTTAACCAAACCTTACAAAGCTAGCCCGTTCTCTCACTTCTGGCTACAGTATTGAAATGTTTGAGACATCCATCCATTCAATTTCCGGCCACTTCAGACCAGAGTCGGGTTGTGGAGATAGTAGTTCAGCTAGAGAGTCCTAGGCTTCCCTTTCCCCAGCCACGTTAGTCAGCTTTAACTGGGGGATCCCGAGGCGTTCCCAGGCCATCAGAGATTTAATCACCCCACCTGGTCCTTGGTCTGCTCCGTTGTCTCTTACCAGCTGTGTGTGCCTCCCTGGGGAAGCACCCAGGAGGCATCCTTGCTAGATGCCAGAAGTACCACCTTAACTGACTCCTTACATACGCAACGCTTTACTCTTAATTGACAGAATCTTTACCTACTAATTGACAGCTTCTCACTGTATCCTTTAAGGAAATGCCAGCCACACTCCTGAGAAAACAATCCTCAGCTCACTGAACAGTAGATCCTCTCTCCTCTGACTTGCGCTTTGACATTCTATCCATAAATATCACAAAACAGGATAGGGTGACATTGTGCAGCCCTGACAGAGGCCAACCCCCCACCATCTTAGGATGAGTCCCAACTTTCTAGTGGGCGCCAAGCCCCCAGTGAGGCTCTCCAACGTTGAAGCACTGGGCCCTAGTGGTAAGAGGTGGGACTGCAGGCGGACCCGTGCAGTTATGACGAGGAAACCAAAGATACAGTATAGCTACAAAGCAAATCCGACGTTTGTAGCTGCTGCAAAAGATACAAGGATACAAATTGATGTTGGCTGGGTTCAACTTCCAGCTGTAAAGATACAAACCCACAACTGTGCGAACCAATCAACAACCAATTATAAAAATCAGCTGTGCTGATGTGACTGAGCAGAGCCGGCTGAGAAGCTAGGGTAGCAGTTTTCATGGGACATTTGTGGTAGTGGCAATTGCAATATTACCCTCGAGGTGTGCTTTTCCTAGATTATAGCAACTTCAGTGACACTTGCAGAACTGAGCGACACATATACAGTGCATTTTTCTATCTTTGCATTTGCCCGTGCCCGTGTTGTTTTTTGACACTGTTCGGTGTTCAAATATCTCTTTGGCGTCTCACTCTCTCTCAAACACCCACTAACTGTGTGATTACATTTTTGTCCGTCCCTCAATCTCCTACAAATGCCAATGTCCTCCTTTTAGTCCAGACTGCTCGATGGGGGACGTGTACATCTTTCCTCTAGCAGGGTCTGGAGGGACTGTAGGGATTTTGTGTCTCAGACTTGATTTTCTGCCTGTGTAGTTCTTTTGTCTTTGTCCATTGCTGTGTTCACTGGGGGCACTGCACCCTGCCAGCTCCCTGGTTCAACCCTGAACAGGACCTCTTCATATGGAGAGAGGGGGTGGGACAAAGCATGTGCTCAGTAAACCCCCCAGTCGACACATCTAATATCTCATGTATCTTGAGTTGAGTGCTTGTCAGAACTCAAGTCTGTGTGACCATTCTGTGAAATGTACTGTGATGAACGCAAAAGTGTTTATTTCAAATTTTTCAATAAACATAAATACAAGTACTGTACGTCTTCTACACCAAATTGTCAGCTTCAGTTTTATAGTGTCCCAATTTTGTCTGCAATACTTTTGGTTTCACTTCCACTATCCTATGAGCTCCCGATTGGATGAAATTGGTATCCTGACCTGAATGTATTTTCTGTTTACTAATGGCCCCTACACACTGTAGGAGTTTTAAAGTTGTCGGCTCGTCATCAGCTCGTCATGTATTTCACACTACAGGAGTCTTTTTTTTTAATCGGCTGTCATTATATCTTTGTGGCTTTCACACTAAACGATTGGTTGTCGACTAGGGATAACACACTGCAAGAGTTCACCAAGATGCGATCCAGACCCGATATAGGCTACATAATTTGTTTTTTATTCCAATTCATTTTGACATCTCACACACGTGCAGGATGCCGTGATGCAAGCGTGAGAACGACACAGGACACCTCTCTCTCAGAGGGCGCACGAGGTCCAAAAGTTTGCTCCGATGCGGTTTTATCAACATTATTCAAGTGAAATTAGTTGGTTTTATAGACTATTTAATAGCAACATTGGGCTAATATAGCTACCATTGTACGACACAGGATAGGTGTCCAAGGAATAAAGGTTATATCATCTGATCTATCGATACAGTCGACACGACAGACAGACAGACAGACAGACGGTGTCAGTGAGCACAGCTGTCATGTGCTCTCATTGGCTGTAATAAAGGACTTCTCTGGACGCGATCGCAACGCATTTCATACTGTACGATGTACAGTCGGCGACAGAGCCAAATATCAACCCTGGTTGATATTCAGAAACGGTCGGGAAGGTGTCTGCGAGCACTTTTATCGGCGCTATATCTTCTCGCCGAGCCTTTCTCAGACAGCGAGCAAAACCTTGGCGATCAAAGCCCGATCTTGTGTCAGATCGGGAGTTTTGTCGGTGAGCGCCAAAAATGGTCCCCGACAACATAAAGGGAGCAAATATCGTGCAGTGTGTACGAGCCATTAAGAGCTGGTGATATGGGCAGATTTCTGTTGCTGACCAAACACTAACAATGATAACTATGGTTATAGTGTCATACGCTCACACACACACAAGTTATGCCACGACTGGAGGCCTGGTAGATTTCCACTAGCTCATCAGTCAGTATGTTTGCTATCCTACAGTAATTACTAGTCGACACAAAATGAAGTGCATAGTTTAGCAGCCTGGTGCTGCATCCCTCCATGACCTAGATAGTCTCTAGGTTTCCCAACTACCCTTGCTTTTTAGCTGTTTAAGGTTTTATCAGTTAATATCTGGAGTGTTTTTGTTTGGTTCTACAATGTGGTACACTTGCACTCATATATGAATTGCATCAGGGCAATATTAAAGGGGACCCGCTAGTAATTCCAACGGAGCATTATTCCGACAACGTGGCTTCGCGTGCGGTTAGGGACAGGGTTAGTAATGGGGCGAGTCAGACCAATGCGCCGTCGGAATAATGACGCTGACCCATATTAAAGAGACCTCAGTAGACTGGCTAAAGTGGGTATCCACCTAGGGGCGCTCGGGGAGCAGTTAGTCATTGTCTTGCTCAAGGACGCTTCGACACAAACCCGGCAGGAGCCAGGGATCAAACGGGAGGAAATACATTGTTCATTCAGGCCAGCATAATGTTTTTCAATGGGAGCGCCATATCGTAGCAGCCCAATTGTCTTACTCTTAGTGGGAGAATTTCTTTTTACACTGTGCGTACAATTGGTGGACACTCGGCTCATGCTTAAAATGTATCAATTTGTTATTGCTTCAGGTTATAGAGCGTCGCAGTCCCGCCCCCTACCAGGGCCCAGGAAATTATTCTCCGTTCATTTTCCTCAGACATTTCAAAAAGTATTTATTTAAAGACGTTTACGCCGCGGACAAAGCCAACTCTTGTCATGACAAATCATGACGACAAACAATTTTTTGGGCCGAACAAATAATTAGAAGAAATTAGTCCAAAATATTGTGTTTGTTGTCATGAGTTGTCACGACTCGAGTTGGCTTTGTCCGCGGCGTAACAGTCTTTAAATAAATACCTTTTGAAATGTCTATGGGGAAAAATGCATTGGGAATCATTTCCTGGGCTTGGTGTCGTCATGAAAGGCGGTGGGACTGCGACGCTCTCTATAGTCATCATGGCTTGGATTGGCTGCCATGAGATTTGTGCATTCCAAACATTCCTTGTGGTTTTCTGGCTAAAGTACACACCCAGGCCTTTACTACTTCTAATGGATTTATTTTCTGCTCCCCCCTTGTCAAACCCCCATCTCTACACCCCCCCCCCTCCCATCTCCCTATACCTCCCTCCACCCCCCCCCCCCCCCCCCCCCCCCCCCCCCCCCCCCCCCTCCAATACTCCTCCAGGTGACACGCTCTTCATCGTGCTGAGGAAACAGAAGCTCATCTTCCTCCACTGGTACCACCACATCACCGTGCTGCTCTACTCCTGGTACTCCTACAAGGACATGGTGGCGGGCGGCGGCTGGTTCATGACCATGAACTACCTGGTGCACGCCGTCATGTACTCCTACTACGCCATGCGCGCCGCCGGCTTCCGCGTGTCACGCAAGTTCGCCATGTTCATCACACTGACGCAGATCACGCAGATGGTGATGGGCTGCGTGGTGAACTACTGGGTGTACAGCTGGATGCAGCAGGGCCAGGAGTGCCCGTCGCACATGCAGAACATTGTGTGGTCGTCGCTGATGTACCTCAGCTACTTTGTGCTCTTCCTCCAGTTCTTCATCGGGGCCTACTTCAGCAAGACCAGAGCTGCTCCCGTCATGGCGAAGAAGGGCCAATAAATGTTACGAAGTTATTATTTTTTTTTAAAGTGGAGAAAAGAGAGAGAGGGGGGGGGGGGGGGGGAAGTTTTGCCATAGGTGGGAGGAGAATAGAAATGGATGAAAGGGAGGTAGATGCAATGGAGAGCAGGGACCAATGACTGCAGCAAATCGGTGAGCAGATGGAGGGGTGGTGTTGGTTGGGCGAGGGGGGGCCCTAGAAGTGGGCGTTATGGTGGGGTTTGGGGGGGGGGGGGGGGGAGGGGGGGTTCGGGAGGGGAGTTTTATCGCTGATGTTTTGTGCTTTTAGCGTCATTACTAATGAGCAGATCCAAATCCGAGGGGGGTGCAAGTGCCCAGCAGGGGGTCACCTGAGAAGACAGCGCCCCCTGTGGTGGGAGGTCGTCACGACTCAGTGAGTTGTCCACCTGATGTTTCCATGTCTCCTTTTGAGTCACATTGAATTTCCTTTTTTTCCCCCGGAGGATAACAATAAAAAAACAAGTCAATTACCAGAAAAAGAAGGAACTATGTCTGCCAATAGTGTATTTTTACTTGATAAATAAGAATGAATTGATCATATGAAGACGGTTGAGTGTTCTCATTTTCTTGTATGCGTCTTTCTTCAATGTTGTTTGTTGGGTCTGTTTTTGATCTGTCAAAGAAAATGTTTGAGACACTGGCTGAGTGTTTTGGCAGTTAAAGCTGCTATAAGTAATAATGTCCACATTTTAATTACCTTTTTATTTGTATTGGACAGCCAGCAATGGGTAATGGGCTCCCACAAAAAATGTAGTCTTTGTGACAAATCTAGGGGTCACAATCTTCCTAGAAGCTTTGTCATTGATTGATTTGCCTGTCTACTTCCTGATTGGTTAGTAATTTCGACCTAGGTTTTTTTCGGCCAATGACAAAGCTTCTAGGAACATCTTTGAATGCAGATTGTGGCCCCTAGATGTGTTACAGAGACTAAATTATTTTTGGGAGTGTCATTAAAATTTTACATATTGCTTATAGCAGCTTTAAACAGCACTGAACTGCAAAACATGATCTTTTCTCAGGTCTTAGGTTATCTCTTTCTTTATATAATATGCATATCAGAAATGTTAGACCTGTTTGACATCAGTGCCGGTTAGCAATATACATTAAAGGAACAGCCAGTTCATTACATCCAGATGTTAAGAAATGAAGCAGTTTGGAGGAAGACATGTCTTGTGACCACAGTGGACGTGGTGCATGATGGGAAACCGATGCTGATCTATTGCTTATTGTGACAAAGGGAAAGTCACCCTGGGAAGTAACTTTCCATTGATTTCCAAAGACTCATTTTGAAGGAGTAGGCCGCAGAGCGGTAAAGAGGACCAGTGTTGGACACTGAATCATTTGTTGGAAACTGTTTGGAGTCATAGGCCTAAACATATTTATGTTGAGCAACATGTAAAACAAAAAGAAACTTGCAATTGTCAAAAGACGGCTGTATTGACTTTAAAAAATCAAAACACAAAAACATTAATGGTGTCTGTTCTGCTATTGTGCATTTGCACTGTTTTCAATGTATAAAACAAATGTTGGTGAGAATCTTTAACGTCTGAACAAAGAGTGAAAAAAAACATCAAAACATCACTACTTGTGTTGTGTGATTTATTTTTCTTCTGAGCTGTTCGATGACATTGGACAAATGTTATCTCTCTTAATCCAAAGGCTGGAGAAGGAGATTGTTTTTGTGTATGTGTGGCACCTGGCTAATCTTGCAAACCACTGGCGCACTATTGGACTGGTTATGGAGTGTGACTAGGTGGCGACCTACTTAAGTCTGGGGCAATTTAAAGGTATGCCAGGCTAGTGCCCTCCAGTCCAGACCTTCAGATCTGTTCTGTCAAAGTAATTGATATGGAATTCCATAGGTCCAATAATGAAAATAGAAATCCCACAAGGAAATAAACTAAATTATGAAAAAAACGTGGTTATTTCATTGTGGATTTTAATTTTTAAATGTTTGGACCTATGGACTTCCATGGGCTACCGTCCTAAAGTCGGCTCTTCGGTGCTACTGAAAATGTCTGACGAGCCGAAATGTATGAGTATGAATCGGCCCATAGTCTACTCAGTCTTATGTGAGACCGTTTTTACGTTACTTGATTCAGTATTTAGATATTTGATATTCCGTTTAGCTGCCCCGCCCCCTCCCTATACAAACCCATTGTAACTTCTAACTCTTATTTTAACCATGATGGATTCATCAAAAACACCCGTCCTTTTTTCTGGTGATTGATTTTGTCCTAATAGGCCTACGTGAGGTTTTTCAATTACTGTTTTCATTTATTTTTTAAATATTGTTTTTGGAAAATAATGAGGAGGGAGAAAGGTGCTGCAGGACCGAAGAGACTAAAGAATCTAAACTTTATTTAAAAATACATGAAAACAGTAATTGAAAAACCACGGCCCCTCACGTATTAGAAGTACAAAATCAATCACCAGAAAAAAGGACGGGTGTTTTTGATGAATCTATCATGGTTACGGAAATATCCCTTTAAACCAGACCTGCTCCTTGTAGATCTGCTATTTTCACCAATTAATGTTTGCCCCAGAATACTGGGTATGGCTCATGTGGTAATTTGTATTTATTTGATAGACTGACTGATCAGCTGCGGTCCAAAGATTTGTCTCTATAAAGCCTGCCACTCTGGTTACACCTGAATGATGTCATAACATTCCTTTTTATATCCTTTCCCCACAATGCCTTGAGCCTTCATGCATGCTAAAACACTGTCATCACAAGATGATCCAGATGGAGGGAGGTAGGGCATGCCTCCTGGTGGGGAATGGGATTTGCAATATGCTTGAGAGGAGAAGCAAGCACTAAGTTGAGTAGTAGGCCTATAAGAACATCGAGTTCACGGTTCTGGTAGGAATAGTCTGTAGAAAGTAATACCACCAGCACTCCCCTTTTATCCATTTAGGATACTTTGTTTATTTAGGTATACCACAAGCAAGGCTTTCCTCAGGCCTTCCACTTCCATAATATGCTTCCACCCTTGCTACTGGTGGTGGTATACCTTTAGTAAACAAAGAATCCTAAGTATGGATAAAAAAAATCACACCTAAGTAATAAATGTGATTGTGAGTACTTTTTCCACCACTGCAAAGCTACACAGTGTATTTGTAGCTTTGGCAGCAGCTATACAAATGTCGCCTCGTCGGATGCATCTTTGCATCTTCATCACGTTTCTGGCTTCCATTGACAATGATGGTCACATGATCTGGCAACTTCCTCCAGTGAGCTAGGCTTGATGTGTGGGGCAGATTACACAGGCACAGACCCTGTGCTTACACACACCTGCCCAATTGACTATTCACACAGCGGCCATTTTGCTCTCATAGATGTCATATTTGCGAATATTGTACTCGTCTCTACGAGCAGTACGAGGTCAATAGGCCATATATTTATTTTCACTCGTTCAAGTGGAAAAGATGAAGCAGTCTGAAGTGCCCGCACCTGTATAAATTGTATTCAGTTTGACCTAGCCATGGTTCACATGACACTCGTTTCAGGGCTGTTTGACCCTGCATCATGATCACTGACACACATGATGACGTCTAGTGGAAGACGACTCAAAGTAAGAAGCTTTTTTATTTATTTTTGTCATTGCTGCTGCTGTTTGCATTGTATATTGTTGTATTGATGTGATTCAAGCTGTTGTCCTATTGTCATTGTGACTCGGTTGTAATGAAACCTGTTAAGTGATACTGTTTCTGATTTCTGATTGATTACAGTAGCCTTGTGTTCATACAACAGAAAGATTGGGTAGGCCTATTGGTTAATTCAATTTTGACATTCCGTTTCTCTCCAAACTCCAAAGTTGAATGTTTTGCCACCACTGTTGGGCATCTTTGTAAAGTTAGTGTTAGTAAAAAGCAGGTAAAAGAGTAACGTTTGAGCAGACACACTTTACCATCCATTCAATGTAGTTGAAGACCTGCCTGTTTACACCGCATATAGAGATCTCTGTCTGACTGCTGCTCTTAATCCCAGAGCTCTCTGCTATTCTAAATCCTTTAGACCCGTTAAAAAAAGGTTTTAAATACTTCACTTTATGCATAATTAATTGAGAATAATTAAGAAAATACACACACAATACCTACCTGTTGTATGTATAATATGACCCTATACTTTGTACAATCCACCACTGACATCTACTGGACAAAAGAGTGAACTGATCCATTGGATAAAATGACTGGAGGTATAGCGGCTACTACTGGTACAGAAAAATTTAAAATAATTTGAGCAGTTTTCATGAAATATTCCTGGTTAATACAAACTTGTATTAGATAATCAGAATCAATTATATTGTTACCTGTTATCACAGGTTTACAGGTGTGAAGAAGTGTTTGTTATTCTTTAGTTTTTTGCATGCTCAACCAAAATAAGAAAATACATCAAAGATACAGTATACAGGCTACATAAAGTACATATACAGTAGCCTGCAGATGGAATGTGTAGTCGCAGATGTGTGTTGTTGTACCTGATATTCACAACATGGTGAGACACCCTGACTTGACTTATCTCATCTACGACATGCAGAGCTTAAAATACTACACACACACGTAGACACACTCTCTCTCAAGAACTCTGTTCTCAGGGGACATAACACTACCTACTTACTCTGTATTCTTGAGCTTCAGGATCACGTCTATGTCCGTAATGCAAATTAGACACACACACACACACACACACACACACACACACACACACACACACACACACACACACACACACACACACACACACACACACACACGTGCGCACACACGCACACCTACTTGCATGCACATATTCTAAATCTACCTAAATCCCACAAACTAGTTGTACTGGGTGGTTGTGTAGAGCCGGAGGGACCAACCTGTGACCTGCAGGATCAACACAAAGCCTTTGAGTGGCTGACTAATGCCTCGTTTAACCCCCTTCAGCTGGGATCCAGCCCCCCTGCGGCCCCCCAGGATACAAATATACCACAAAGAATTAGATATCGGACTGAATGAGACATCAGACAAAGGCTGAATCAGACAAAAATATCAGACTGAATTAAATATCTAAGAAAACAGAGCCAATGTGAGTTCATTACACTTTGTTGCCAGGTATGATGTTATTTCTTGCTCACAGACACCTCGACCCAGAACCGGGACCGGGAATCTACTTGCGGGGTCTACTCATTCAGCTATGGAAACGAGCATAATATGATCACAATTCTCCTTGAACTACCGATGGTTTACAAGGCTGTATGACAGCACATGACACGTGTGTGGCTTCCTTCAAAAGTTGTTGCTCTGATAATGCTGTGCTGTGAGCTCTTGTTGTATGGTCTGTAGATATATTTGATGATATGATACGCTTTCTAACATCTTCATTCTCCCCGTTTGTCTCCACATGGTCTGTCCTTTCTGTTTCTCTCTCTCTCTCTCTCTCTCTCTCTCTCTCAGGGTGAATTACTACTACTAGCTGAAGCCAAAATGGGAGGCAGGTCTGAGCTCTCAACTCCAAACAATCTACCAGAGACGACAGAGGAGAAGATCACTTCAGCTGGAGGTACACATAATGATGAAAAGACTTTCATTCCCTCTCTGCCTGAGCGCTGACCTCCAGAAGCATACCAGCTCAATGACTATCACATTCAGCAACTGTGAATTTCATAGTGCCTTTGTCTGTATTGAAGTTGCTGTGGTCTTAAGTATTACTCTACACACCAATAAACTAAAACTGATTAAAACTAATACCACTAATGATGCCATTATGAAGAACAGAGTTTTGTGGAAGGAAAACTAACTAAATACTGAAGTATATTCTGCATTGACTGAGCTTTAAACACTTAAAGCTTAATGCTAATTATCCGTTGTAATATTGTTCAAGGCAACACCAAAATGTTCCATATAAAAGTTCCAGTGTTCCTATTAGTTACCAGTGAGTCTGGTCCCTATTGCCCCCATTGAGAAGAGCAATACAAAATAAATTGACGCTGGGCCCCAATTTCATCTTTTGTTTGAGAGTCAATCTGCTGCTGTTTAGAGTGGAGCCCTAACCTCTCTGTTAGCTTCTAATGGGGGCCAATGTGTAGCTAAGTGTGGCTCGGCAGGACAAATCAATATCGATGTGGCCCCTGATGGTCTCTGAGTGAAAGTGGTTTCTGAAACAGAGAGGAGGTTGTGGGTGCCTCTCCATTAAAGATCCTCAGTCAACCTTGAGAGGGGCGCAGACGGGGAGAGAGATGGACTGATGAATAGGTGTGTGTGTGTGTGTGTGTGTGTGTGTGTGTGTGTGTGTGTGTGGGGGGGGGGGGTTCTGGTGACCGATGTCACCAGAGCGTTACGTTTGATGGAGTAGAAGAAACTCCTCCATCTTCGTCCTCCCTCCATCACTGGAGGAGAGAGAGAAAGAGGGAGATGGTGTACTATGATATGTCTGGAATGAGACAGGGTAGGGATTTATCTCTGAATCGAATGAATCAGAATAAAATAAATGATGTTTCATTTATGAGGAAGTAAGGATGCTAGTAAAACAGCTGTTATCTTCAAAATCCATTACATAACTCATGAGGATAGAGGATAAGCATATACTCTACTGCAGTCATCCTCTGTCATTGATGATCACTGGACTATCCTCATAGGAATAGAAGCTTGTTGTCTTCACTGTTGGTTACTTGTCATATTTAGGACTGCATGTAGTGAGAATGAGCAACAGGAGCTGGCGAGAGGACTCTATAAAGGTTATTCAGTGTTTGTGGTTGTAGATAACAGAAGTGATTTTATTATCAGCAAAAATATAAAAGCATCAACATACAACTTTACCGTTCCAGTTCTGTGTGGTTGCTGAAAATTCGACATAATCACAGTTGAATAGATTGGTTTAAAAGTCGCTGCATTGTCACTAATCCAAATATATATATAGAGCACATATACAGCAAAGAAATGAGAGAACAGAGATCAATAGCATCACATTATAAATTTAACCTTCCCTTTGCCAAACCAAACTATACTAACTTCAACCAACCTTTTGACTGTTTCAGTTTAGCATAAAGTAAGAACCGCTGTGTTCACAGCTCTAGATAGGATCTTTGTATAAAAATAAATATAGCATCAACGTTTGACAATCTACATTCTCACAGTTGTCGTATTAGCTTGACAATGAACTTTAGTAAATGCAATACTGGACCAAGTATTATAATACACAATGGCATAATATCAACAGATACATAAACAAAGACATAATCTTCTCCCTCACTGCAGTGGACTCGACCTCTGAGCTTGGTAAAACGCAAAAGATTCTAATGTTCTCACCGAAGCCAGAACCGGCTTAATGCTTAAACACATTAATACACTGAAACCTCGGAAACACAATGCATTGAAGACGGTGATTTCACAAAAATGCCTCCCTTTCTAGCTGAATTAAGCATAACATTTACTGTAAACTACAAAGATATAACCTATCTTGTTGATTTTTGTCTAACTGAACCAACAATTTAATTAGCTGACCAAAGCTTATTCAGAAGATAAAACATACTGTACAACCATATGACATTTTGACCTGAAATGTTATTTTCTTTCTTCAGACCATGTGATACTACAGATGAAATGACTCGGAATGTTATTTCTTACCTAAACCCACATTGTACAGCAGGGAAACGCATTACTACAAACACATTATTACAAAAGACCCCACTGGAGTCTAACATTAAAGGGACACTATCAATAAAAAAAATTGGAGAGCCGAAAATGCATTATCTAAAACTGAGCCGTACCAAAACGTTTACACCAGTGATGTTACTGGAGTACAATTTGTCAATATAAAAACCTTAACCCTTTCTACAAGTTATCTAGTTCAGGGCATGGTCCTAGATAGGCCTGTATGTCTGTCTGTCGCCTCTAAAGTAGACCAATCGCTGCTCATGTCGCTACATGACGTATGATGTTGAAACAGAACCACCGTTAAACAAACGCAGCATGAACAGTCTGCACAAACACGAAATGCCTGAGTGCCATGCCAATATTAGACTCTTGTCTTGTTGCAGAAAATGCTTGTCTTGTCTTGTTGCAGAAAATGCTTTCCTGAGAAATGCATCATGAGAGAAAATGAAAAAAGGTTATTGTGCGATGTTTGCATAGAGTAGACTATGAATAACTACTATCAACAACTAATTGAAGTGCACTTCAAATGCGTGATAGTGTCCCGTTAAGTAAATGTACTTGTTTTCTAGTCCTATAGTCCTTATTGTACCTGTGTCATTGACGTGTTTAGGTGCAGTGGGTCAGTACGTACGCCGTAACCTGCATACAACCCACCTCAAACGTATTTTCTCAACAATCAGGGCTAGGTCTTTTTATCACCATGGTCTCAAAACAGTCACCAAACATATTTTCAAGAACTAATTATTCACTAATTATTCATTTTCAGTGTGTGTGTGTGTGTGTGTGTGTGTGTGTGTGTGTGTGTTATTATTTTTATTCTTTTTCCCAATAGTGAAATAAGTAAGTGAAAAGTTAGTTTAAAGCAAACTCGACTTCAGCAGCTCGAATACAGAATAAAATCTTCGTGGTCTAGTCATATTGCAAGTTTCAAATAGTATTAATCGAAGTAGGTATATTTTCAAAGCCCACCTAGTTGGGCTACTATTTTGTCTCATAGAACTTCACAACAAATCGTCAAATTGTCTGCCGAATTTCTATAAAGGATATTAATTGTTTCTAATTTCTAGTTTACGCCATAAAGGTATGAACGAATAATAACTATAATCAGGGATGCATGAAGCTGCAGGCAGGAGGAAAGCAACATTAAAGGATGAAGGGTAGGGGTAGTAGCACCAGCAATAAGTTAAATCCTCTGTTTACATGAATTGTATGTTGGTCAAATGCATGTACTGTAGTAGGTGAATGTATGGTTCTAGAATGGTCTCTAGGCCTCAGGTGAGCATGGGGCTCCAGGTGTTGGTCGTTGTGGTCCGGGGTTTGGGGTATCCGGGTCGGTTGGCTGTGGGTCGTCCAGAAAGATGAGGTTGTCGATGGATTTGAGCGTTTGCATGCTGCCGTTGTTGGTTTCCATGGCAGCAGTAGGTACCATGGAACACTCGTATGCCTGGTTGTGTCTGGGTGAGGACCCCGCCTCGTCGGCCACAACACCGGCATCACCTGACAAAAACATAGATTGCTTTTCATTTCCGTAATATATCTACACTTTTTTTTAAATTCATTCACAATCAGTAAAATCATGAACTGCCCCCCCCCCATTACTTGATGAATTGTTTGTACCGGTAGTAGAACTGTAGTATAAAAGCAATATCATACGAGAGGGACGGCTGTTATACTGTTTATCAGCATGACTGATTCGGTCCCCCCATGTTTCACAGTCCTTCTCACCGTCAATCCCTAGTACTGTTGGTCTGTCTCATCAAATACACATGGCGTCGCCCCCCTTTCCCTCCCAGTTCCACTCCTTGCTGAACAGGCACACCAAGCAACTTGTAGGATTCTTCACTAATGCAGTAGTGACAGAAAAGTTGTGTTCGGTTGAGTTTGTAAAAGTGCCTTGCCAAGTCCGAGGCACTAGCTGTGGAGGAATAACCACAATCTCCACGGTGCTTTACCTCTGTACCACCTGGACACCCTTAAATAAAAGTGTTAAGTGGGGGTGGAGGTGTGTGTCTGCCATGTACCTGTTTCTGAGGAACACGATGGACACACTGCTCTCCTGGGACAACCCATGGCATGAACAACCTTCCCCTGCCCTCCGTGTTCCAACACCACGTATAACTGGAGGGAAAACCAACAGGTGGACACTATAGGTCTCAGCCTACAATTCCCAAGTTTCGAGTCCAAAATTTCAATGCCAGGGCTACAGTGGTTAAACCATCTGTAAAAACGGAGAATATTATTGCTGAATGAATTGATGTTAGCTTACCCTGGGCGTCGTGTCTGTCACACTGTCATCTGTCGTACTTAACTCACTAATGTTGTCCACTGATGGATGCTTCTTCTGGAAACATGTTCTAGTTCTGGATAGATGAGATGGATAGATATACAGATACATAGAGAAACATCATTATTTCAACTTTTTTGTATTTGGAATTGCCTTCCGAAGACAATACAGTCATAACACCCGTCTCGTGCTGCCTTCTCTCTGAAACTGAAAAACTAATCTCTTCACGTCCCATCTCCAACGTCATTGTCATCCTCAGAATCACATTCACTGTGGCTGAACCGGGGCAGATCCCAGTGGCCAACAGAGGACTGTGATTATACTGGGCCACTTCCAGTGGGGTGAGCTTTTATGTTCTCTCGGTGGTTAAAGTTAATATTGAGCTGCGGGGACCTAAAGCTGAGGGCGCATAACACTGAGGAAACATGGACAGTGGTCCACAGAGGCCTGTGACTATACTGGGCAGCTCCCAGTGGGACCCATTCACAGTATGAGTTGTAATAATTGTTAAGTGGCTTACAGTTACAGCCATGTATATACTGTATCTGATCTCTTTAATCGTCTACTGGACCTGAGGAGATGGATTTTATTTAGTGCAATGCCATGCCATGTCTGTCTGACTGACTGACTGACGTGCATGCATGGTATGGTATGGCTTTGTATTTGTGGGGAGGGACAGATGAACAGATAAGACAGTGTTTTCTTTCTATCTTCTGTCTTCTGAATGAAACCCAAACCGTGCAGTGCAAACACGCCACTAGCAGTGAAGTGCGAAAGGCAATTTAATGCGGCGGTATTGGCAGAGGCCATGTCGCGCCTCCACAGGGGTCATACCTCACCGGCTCCATTTTGTGGCCGAGAAATGACCTATTTTTATGTGTAATTGCTGTAGAACAAGGTAAACCAAGCATGTAATTGAAAGCGTACCACTTCCACAGAGGGAAGCTGAGAGCACAACCCGGGAGAGAGAGAGGGAACAGGAGAGGACGGGGAGAGACAGAGTGGAGAGCAGAGGGGAGGGGAGGAGTGTGGGAGGTTGCTTTGTGAGTCAAAGTAGTGTTAGAATAGCGACAGCCTTGTCCCTAAGCCTCCAAAACAATCGTAAAACAAATCAACCCACTTAGACTCAGATCAGGTGGAAATGGAGGCGAGGAGGAGAAGGGTGGGTGAGGGCAGGCCGTTAGTTTCCCCTATGCTCTCTCTCACTCTGTGGAGGACCAGGGTCGCATGTCGCCATTCGTTCCACGTGTGAGCACTTCTCAGGCTCTCTGCCGTGCCCAGACCCTCGCATTACATGGATCACACACCCCTGTGGGTTTGATAGACACCCCTCAGCACGGTCAACGTGTTGGCTGTGAGAGAGGTTAATCTGTCCCGGTCTTATGATTCCAGCGTCCACAACATGAATGGAAAACATTCTTTCTTTCTTCCTCTCTTACTTCCTTCCTCCCTTCCTTCTGTCCTCCCTCCCTCTTTCTCCCATGTTCTTCCTTTCCTCATCACTTTTCTGTCTTGTCCCTTTTGCCATTGTCCCTTTTGGTTTCCCTCTCCTATTCTCTCCTCTCACCCGTAACAGTAGGCGGCAATGCCAGCGATGGAGAGCAGGGCAATGACCAGCATGGAGGCTGCGATGGCCACATTTCTCCTCTTCTCCTCCTGGGCCTGTTGGAGGTCCCACCACTCTAGGTCACTGAACTGACACCTCTCACCCATGTAGCCTGACATACAGCTAGGATCACACACACACACACACACACACACACACACACACACACACACACACACACACACACACACACACACACACACACACACACACAGAGAGATCAATAGTGACATCTAGTGGCGATAATCTGTAACAACTACTGTACATGTTCAGTACATCTGTTGCTTTAGAATATTCAGGACACAAACATGCACATGGGACATTTCATGGCAGCATATTATTATGATCTGTAAATAATTACAGGTCATAAGAAATCTAGGCTCGTGTCTGACAAATGCTAATGTTTTTTAATTGGCTTTGTCAAATGCTCATGCAATTGTAAGGCACTCATTATTCCAAAACGAACCCCTACAGTAAATGCCCGCTTTGCTGTACATTATGTCTAACATTTGTACCGAACAACAACCCAAAAATTAACTGTCCAGATGTGTACTTCATTGTATGAGTCACGCAGCAAAAAAATAGACAAACGACTAGCTCACAACACGTCGCGATGTGACACTCATGTGAGCTCAGGGTGTTTGTGTTTGGGCGGTGGAGTTTACTTGCAGGCGTAGGATCCCATTTCGGGGAAGTAGAAGCAGACCCCCTGGTAGAGGCAGTAGGAGTCATGGGTGGAGGGACAGCTTTGTGGCGCGTTACTGTTCTGAGTGGTGACATCGGCGGGACGTCTGGTCGTCCTTGGACTCCTGTTCTCTGCCTCTGTAGAGACGGGACACAGTACGGGTTCATTTGGTTCCCTTTAGTAGTTCATGCACTCTCAACATAACATTTTTGTTGCGTAGTTTGAGGCGTATGCAAGTGTAACTTGTAGTGTGTCTGTGTTTATTTTTGGTGGTTGGAGAGGAAATTACTCCAACCCAACCCCCCGATTAAGGGTTAATGCCTTGCTCTGCCCAATGAGCTACATCATGTCATTAAGTGTTTACTTACTGTACAGTTGCCAGCAATATTACAGTTCTTCTCTGGTACAGGTTGTTCGATAGGGATTTTTCAACGGCAATATGGATTCTGATATTTTGTATGCAGGTTTAAAGTGGTTGAACTGATTTGAATGAGAAGCCCCAACGAAGTGTTGATTGCTGCGGCTCTCCCAGCCTAGTGGGAGAGTTGTGCTACTGTACATTGTTAGTAGTAGTAGTATTGTACATCTGACACACCTTGACAGATGTGTCCATCGCCGTGGTAACCAGGCTGACAGGTACAGTTGTAAGTCCCTGGTGTATTTTGACACAGTGCATTTTGGTCACATTGATGTGTTCCTAGTTTACACTCATCGATATCTGCAAGAGGAATGGAGAGCAGAACAGGATGAACAGGATGATCATAGACCTGAATGAAAATATACTTTTATATATATATATATATATATATATATATAAATGTATATAAAGAAATCGGCCTCTGTGTTGAACAAAGACAACATATTTAATATTCTTAAAAAAAAATTTGTTGTGACAGTTTGGGTGCTAAACGGCTGGTTGAGAAAGGTTGCAGTGAAGTGTTGTCTCACCAGCACAATGGTGTCTTTCGCCAGTGAAACCCGTCTGACACTGGCAGCGATATCCTCCTCCTGTATTGATGCACTCTGAGCCCTGAGTGCTGCACAGAGAGAGGCCGAACACACATTCATCCACATCTGAAACACAACAATACATTAGAGGGAGTCATTACGGGCTGTGTGAATCTTCTGCTATCTCACAATTCGATTTGATTCCAATTATTGGGGTCTCACGATTCAATAAAAAGAATCAACCATTTTGTTTTCATCTGGACTTTTCCAACAGCTCAAACTACACATTATATAATACCAGAGAGGGTCGCTTGTAAAAAATATTAGCTTTGACGGAATTTTATATTAGGTCGGTCAGGTGTAGTTGTATTTGATGCAGAAACATAACATCATTTTGTTAATTTGAAGTAACATTAACCGGTGTCAAGAAGCATCAGCTGAACAGTGACACACAGCTGTGCTGTGCAGAAGTGACTGGAGTTAGTTTAATTCCCCCCCCTAAAGCCCTTGAATGTGACTGAAGACATGACAATGTTTACTGTGATTATGGTAAGCTTACATTTCATATCACACACACACACCATAGAGTCAGTTCACCAGCAGAAAAGAAAAAAAATTGGTCTGGGATCAGATTCCACCTGATTCCAATTCTCCTACGCTAGCTGTCTCCATCTCAGCTTTCCTGCTTTACTGTCTCTCTGCACTGTATTCACTCTGCGTTCCTTAAATTTTTCACTGTATTCACTCTGCATTCCTTCTATTTTTCTCTGCTACCTGCCCCCCCCCCCCCCCCCCGCCCTAAGTTTCCCTACTGTTTGTCTCTCCTACAGTACACTGTCACCATAGCTTTCCTACCCTTTGTATCTCTTACATTATGTCGCGCTCTGCTTTTCTATTATCATCCCTTTACACCATCTCCCACTCATATTTCCTGTCTCTCCTACACTGTCGCTCTGAGCTTTTCTTAAAAAGGTTATCTTTGAAAAACAAAGAAGGGTCCCGCACACTGTCAGAAACTTGCCAAAAATGTTGCTCTTTATTGGTCAACGTTTCGGTCGATTAGACCTTCATCAGGACAGACAATCTGAACTTTTCTACCATCTCTCACTCTCTCCTACACTGACCCTCTGAGCTTTCCTATTATGTCTCTCCTACACTGTGTCCCTCTCCGGCTCAAAGAAACATGGCTGCAGTGCTAACAGATGTGCACTGACTGTTGTAAAGATCAGACCGATGCCTTTTACATTACATGATGGTTGTGTAATCCCCAGGCCACCGAGCTGACCCTACAGAGTTTAGAGAGTGTGACACTGACCCACGCACAGCTTTCCATCTCCTATGAAGCCCTTAAGACAGCGACAGGTGGGGCTGTTTCCTGTCTCCTGCTGACACTGGGCGTTCACACCACAACGCAGTGAGTAGCACTCGTCCTGGTCTGAAACGCAAGATGTTCAAATTCAGATTTTCACATTTCACACTTATGGTCCTGGTCTAAAATGCAACAACACGTTCAAATTCAGAATTTCACATTCACATTTCACACTCCACACTGTTTTTAGTTACTAGATCAGTAACATTACAATTAACCAATAGTAAGGAGTACAATAGTCAGATCTAGATCAGTAACATTGCACTCACCAATAGAGAGGAGCACAAGGATCAGATCTGATATTAATAACATTACAATCAATACTAAGTGAGTACAAGGATTCCAAAATGAATAGAAGAACTACATTTAATCAAGAACCATGACACTTTAAATTAAATTAAAATAGCAGTATATGTCTGTTTTTCTTTTTCTTTTTTTTTTGCAGGATGACATGGCTGTAGCTGCTCACCAGAAACCATCTTCTCAGTGGGCTCGCTGCCTTCATCAGAGTGTACAGCCTCTTCTTCTGAGGGCCCAGGTATAACCAAGGGTGTGCTCTCATCGTTGAGTGTTTTGTTTTGGATGGAAATGAGGTCAGCCGATTCACTGTCTCCAGATTCTAAATAAAATACATTAGTTTGTGGCCATGACTCAATTCAACATTTTAAATCTAACAGAAATATCCAGGGCCTTGATATGATACCTGTTGTTTCATTGGATGCCCTGTCGACAGGCAAGCAGCCTTTCCCGTCTTCTGATTGGATGTAGTGTGACAGACAGGAACAGTGGGCCAATCCCAGCCTGTTCTCGCACACGTGGGTACAGCCTCCATTCTGGTGGAAACAAACGTCTCCCCCTGGAGGTAAGCATGGAACATGACACATGGAGACTCAGTCATTAGTATTTTTAATAGTTTTATTGCACAATGAGATAAACCTGGGGGATTAGCTGTTATATCTGTAATATAAAAAATAACAAACAATGTGGGTTGTGTTTTGATAACAGAGGAGGAGTGACCTGTCCTGTCTTCCGTACCCGGTTTTGCGAGAGGATGCACCACCGCGATGGACGCCGGCGTGACCTTGTCGCCATAGAAGCGTTCCAGTTTCTTCCCAGTTCGTTTGTGGATGCTCCTCAGCTGTCTTCCCTCCCAGTCGGACACCCACAGCCTGTCCTCAAACACCGCCAGGTCAAAAGGTTGCCCTGGGACCAATCAGAAGGAAAGCAACTGAAAATGCTGCTACATGAGGACCCGCCTCACCTGTCCTCTTTACTGAAACAGTCCACCAGGTGAGTCCAGGGAGGTTATTAACCACAGGAGAAGCAACGTTTCAGTCAGCGATGACCTTCCTCGGAAAAGTAATCACTGACCAAAACGTTGCTTCAATCCTGTACCGTGCAAGTTGGGCAGCGTGCATGCCATTCTTCTATTGCTACACACCTGCTTTTAAGATTTTGTGTGCCACAATTTTGTATTTTTGAAAGTGCCACAATTTTTGTATTTTTCCGTTTTTTCATGTGTCTATGAGGTGACTTCATTAGACACCCTGGAGTAATTTTTATGTGAAATGGTGTATTAACTTTGTATTTAGGGTTTCTTCCTGGAGGCTGAACCCTTGACAGTCAAACGGTAATATAGTGACATCACATTATCAGCCCCTTTATCGGCTTCAGTTCACCCATCAAAACCCACCAGGCAAACCTGGCATACTTAATGAACTGGTGGCCGTGCCCACATAAAAATAACATTTGAACAAATACTGATTATACTGTACACTTTTTTGAAACGATTATACCTCCTTATATAACAATAAGACCTGATGATCCTGTTTTAGGGGGGGGGGGGGGGATAAACGGCACTCCATCTTTAAAAATTGTGATATCCTGGCTGTAGAAAGCAATACATTAAGCTTAAGGGGAAGTGCAGACTCGGAGGATCTACCACAACTATAAACACGTTAGAGGCTCTTTATCTGCCAGTACCATAATTATTATACCATCTAGACCTGGAACCCCTATTCATTGTTATACCTTTCAATCCAGGAGCCTCTTTTTGCAACATTAGCTGTTGGTATCGGCCTCATGTCTAAATAGGTTATGGCTATCCATACATAAAGGCTGCCTGGGAATCAGAGGATCGCTATTCGGCCCTCGGCTTGTTCAATCTATGTATCAAAGTGTCCCTGTGTGGTCAGCTGAGAAGCCAGCCATCTGCTGGTCGAATGCAGAAAAGTAATTTCCCACCCCCACCCTTAAATACTCACCATTCCCTGACATGCACATAACTGTATGTGTGTGCGAGCGTGTACTTGTGTTTGTGTGCACGCCACACCAGCCTCACCTACTTGGTTCTCGGTCAGGACCCGTCTGTCTGCCCCGTCCAGGGTGGAGGTCTCCACCACGCCCCTCCTCCTGTCGCACCAGAACAGTCTGTCCTCCGTGTAGTCGATGGTCAGACCGCTCGGCGTCAGGAGGTTGCCGCTGGCGATGACCCGGCGTTCCTTCCCCTCCAAAGACGACCGCTCCACCGCAGGCCTTATGCCCTGGTCCGTCCAGAACAACTTCCTCAAAAAGCAAAAGATGAAGGGAAAATGTACTGTTGAATGTACAGTTCAGTTAATCATAAAGTTGTTCGATTCAAAACGGGGAAGTGCTGCTGCAGCGTGTCTTACTCTGCCTGAGGATGAACTGCGATTCCTCTCGGTTTGTCCAGACCTTCACTAACGATGGTTTCTCTGTTCAGTCCGTCTAACGTACAGTAGTCCACGGCAGACCGGCTGTAGGATAGATCATTATTGTAACCATTTTCAACCTGGCGTTCCTGTTTTGGGCATGCCACTATAGACCGATTCAGAAACGGGTCTCATGGTCACAGGCAGAGTATTTCCTGTAGGCGGAGATGACATATCTGCGGTTTAAACCCGCACCTCTTCTACTACAGTGAATGGAAAAGTGACTGATGTTAGTCTTCCTCAAACGTTACTCTTTTACCTGCTTTTTACTAACACTAACATTACAAGGCTGCTGTACGTTATACCTCATACTTTAAATGCTTAGTATGAGGTATAAAGTACAGCAGCCTTGTGTTCCTAAAACAGAAAGATTGGGTATTGGGTAAGACTTATGTATCTTTCAGGACCTTTCACTGCTTTGTCTCAAGTTCTCAACCATTACTCAATGGCTCTGGTCTCAGCCACCGCGGTATATATTTTGACATTCCGTTTTTTTTTTATGTTGCCACTACTGTTGGAGCAGCCATAAACTACACAGGTTCATCCCGATGTTCTGGGCATCTTTGTAATGTTAGTGTTAGTAAAAAGCAGGTAAAAGAGTAACGTTTGAGGCAGACTAACATCAGTCACTCTACAGTTCACTGTAGTAGAAGAGGTGCGGGTTTAAACCGCAGATATGTCGTCTCCGCCTACAGGAAATACGTTGCCTGCGACCATGAGACCCGTTTCTGAATCGGTCTATAGGCAAAATTCTTCCCAAATAGTGGATCTACAAGGTCACATGTGTGTGGGCTTGTATATTGTCTATTTTCGTTGTGCGACTCCCGACCCTTACTACAAAATATAGAACAGGGCTCAAGTGGTTATATAGATGAATGGATGGACGTCTTTTTTCACTCTTGTGAGAATGTAAAATGTATGTAAAGTTCTATATGTATTGTGCATGTCGTTAACAAGCCAAGCAGTAGAACTTTGTTAATCTAATTTAAACAGATATACATTTAGATATGAATTTATATCTGTATATATTCCAAGCACTCAAATTCATATGCAGCGATCTTTGTTAGTGACGTGACAATCACCTGATATCGGTCCAGTACATCTTACGGTTGACCCAGTCGATGGCCAGACCCTCTGGAGAACCCAGACCCTCAGATACCACAACTTCCCTGATCCCACCACTCACATCAAACCGCTCAATGGTCTTCAGAACTGTATTGGCAAAGTACACCTGGAAATTCAAAACAAACACACCAAACAGGCCTTATAGTGAACCTAATATCAAAGTAGATATCAGATCATAATTATGTTTTAATTAGGGTAATGGTTAACTGTAATTTGGGTAGCTGTCAGAGCTACAGCCATAATAATAATCATTATTGTCCTCAAAGGGATATTGTATTCACAGTTGTGGAAATTGTAATGCAGCACATGCAATAACCATTGATGTCCAGTAGGTGGCAGTCATTCAAAGGCCAAATACTGAACTACATTATGTTATGTAGGTCCATTTGGGCCATGGACATGGTTCTTAACTCCTGATGACCCAAAATACTGCTGGTTTCAATCCTAGTCAAAATAGGAACTAATTTATATTCCGGACACCAGGTGAATGCCATTAGCTAGCTGATAAAATAGACAACTAGCAGTAGTTCTTACGTTATGTTGCACTGGGTCATAATCCAGAGCTATTATGCTTCCTCTGGGTTCCTCCAGTAGCGTTTGATCACTTCCATTCAGGTCAACTCTTCTGATGTTCTGCAGGTTGGCTACAAGCAGATAGGGAGGAGGTCCTACACAATAGGAATATATATGTAAAGTTAATGGTCACAGAAATTATTTTGCACGTTATCCATGTTTTGTTCTTGCTTACTGTAAATCGCTCTGGACTTTGAGCGTCTGCTAAGTTGTAAATTGTTATCGAATACAGTATGTGTCTATGTGTGCTGTTTGTATTGGCCAACACCAGGGATGATCTTTTATGGCCTCACCAGAACTGACAGTTGGGTGGGCACACGAACACACAGCTCAAGTTATGGTTCAAGAAAGCACTTGTACAGTAGCTAATACACGTACATGTACATCACTATCTATAATGAGAGCCCGTGTGTGTCAATATGACTCACCAGTGGCTGTGCAGCGTTTCCCATCCTGGCTGAGCAGGTATCCAGGCAGACAGCTGCACTCCCACACTCCTGGACTCACAGTATCACACAGCTGACTACAGCCCCCCCTGTCTGCAGAATAACATCCTGCAACAGACGAACGACGTGATTCACGTCCGTGCACACACACACACACACACACACACACACACACACACACACACACACACACACACACACACACACACACACACACACACACACACACACACACACACACACACACAAGCTTCTGTTTATGATTAACACACTGAGTCAGTGTCAACCTGTGGTTGACACTACTCCCTCCCTCCCTCACTCACACACACACTCATTACAGTGTTATGGGTCGTTAAGAGTTTGATGACACCATTAATGCCTCTACTGACTCATCATAGCTTCTATACAGCTGAGCATCATTCTTGCGAAGGCAATAGTTTTCAAATACTACTCTACTATAACTACTCTAAACGCTTTTACTATATTTAAGTATTTTAGTTTTTGAGTTCATTTATGAGCAATCTAACCCATTCTGACCTGAGATCAGATTCATACGAGGTTTCCGTCGGACACACACTGGTCTGATGAACCCATTCTGACCTGAGATCAGATTCTAAAAATGTCAGTCGCTCTTCGATTTTTCAAAAATAGCAGACCTACAAGCTCGTATCGCGCCACTCGGTGGCGCGATATGAGCTTGTACGTAGATCTGCTATTTTTCAATAGATAAAGCATAACATGATGCTAACACCAAAATGGGTGCCCGTTCAGAATGGGCTAAGTAACGTTACAGAAGGAGGAGACGCCGCTGATGTCATGGTACGCCATGACACTTTCATGGGAGGCACTTTCAGGCAAACCTCGTACCATAAGTTCCATGAATACATGGCCGTGAATGGAGCCGGCTGGACCAGCTTGTGAACATTATTCCTGAACAATTGCGACCTTTGTCATATAATCGGTTTCCGTAATATAAAAGAAGACGTATCCCATGTTTTCTAATCACTTGCTTTTCGATCACAGTATATCATTTTATTTGAGGATCAATACTAAGGTATTGTGAGATTTGGCTGCCAGACAGAAAACAGTGGACAGTCTCAGAAACGTACTTTGTGTCTTTAGATATCTCTATACAATTATGCATAGAAAAACAACACAGCAGACAATAATATCGTGTTATAACTTATGTCTTTTGTTATTTTCCAGAAGGGATTACTTTACACAGACGTCATTCAGAAATAGTGTTTGTTCATGAGCTGGTCACCGGGCTCTCAATGACTCCAATGCATTCCACCAAACTTCCGGGTGTAGTTTGGCTCCCATGGTGCGACAAATCTGCCGCCTGGAATTGCATGATAGCGAAAATTTACGTTGGTGTCGTTACCTTATTTTTCATATACCTTGGAGCGGTCTGGGCGGTGGGAACCCATTGGTCAAAAGACAACAAGGAAAATTACGTTGGTGTCATTACCTTATTTTTCATATACCTTGGAGCGGTCTGGGAGGTGGGAACCCATCGGTCAAAAGACAAAAAGGAACCGACTGTCCCGTCATTGTAAACGTACAGTAGCTTGTACTCTACGTACCCGTACAGGTCCGTCCGTCCTCCTGCAGCCTGGACCCTTCTGGACACACGCAGACAGGACCCTGGTCTGTAGACAGACATCCATGACCACACTGGGTCATGTTAGCTTCACATGGTAGGATCTCTGTGGATGGATGGAGCATGATAAACACCACTATGACCTGAACGTTACAACATTTGTGAACATGACTGTTTGTATATAGGTATATACTGACCCCTTGGGGGGGGGGGGGGGGGGGGGGGGGAGTGTTGGGGGGCATTTAATCTATGCAAGACCAACAAAACGTTTCTCCCTTTACTTAAAGAATGTAATTGCCTTATTTAAAGCACCTAACAACTTTTTGTGTCTTATAATGCATCAACTGTGGGGAAGCACAGAAAGTGTTGCCATTGTCATCTTGGGCCTATTGTCTCAGCAACACCTATCGTATCTTTCCCTCTGCAGACCAGATTACCGACCACGGGCTTGCTGACTAAATAAATCCCTATTACACACGTCACCTGCTCATGTAATCCTATTGTCCCTGTGGTGTGTGTGTGTGTGTGTGTGTGTGTGTGTGTGTGTGTGTGTGTGTGTGTGTGGTTCTCCTAGAAAGTGAGAAATTGCAGTGTGTTTAACCTGGGATTCTGTCTCGATGTAGATGTTATGATACGGTAGTTGTTTAAATCCACACAGTCACAGTGTTTACATTCTGACTCCACGTTACGTACGGTACGTCAGTCTGTGTAGTATGCTTGTGGCAGATGACAGACTGGCATATTATGCGTTCCAACAGAGAAGCAATGTTGTTGTTGTAGACGCAGACAAAAGAGCAGCAGTATGAATCACAACAGACATCCCATACAGAATATACATCACCTTTAATTGGTGGATATAGGAGGTATAGGGCTGCGATATATCAATATTACAGGCTGTTGATTTGATTCGTTGAGACAATAAAATAATAATCTTATAAATGAATAAATTCTTAGTTGCAGCCCTACACATACTGAAGTAAAGGGTAACTACATTTCAAGTTGAAACGGCATAATCCAACATAGCATAATTATTATTTTTTGCTGTCGGGCAGAAACCACCTAACTCCTTCAGGAAATGAAAAAAAAAACATCCAGCTCAAGTTAGGACTAAGTTAGGTCAGGAGATTTTGGCCGAAGTGCTTTTTAATACTTTTCATTGGTTCAATATTTTACAGTAGCTGGTTTCTGCCAGACAGCGACGATAAATGTAGTGCTACATACCTTGGCAGGTTTTCCTGTCCGGAAGCAGAGCGTATCCCTGGGGACAGGTACACACGTAGGACCCTGGGAGATTCTCACAGCCCAGAGAACAGCCGTGGGTCCACAGCGCGCACTCATTTATATCTATGGAACACGTGTCATGTTTCAGCATACCGCTATACAAAACAAATACAATATTTTGTATCCACACAATCCTGCTATATTAATAAATACCACAACCACATTTCCTATATCATGCATATTCTCGGGCCCGAACATTCAGCGAAAATAGAAGATCTACAAGCTTGTATAGCTTGAGCTTGTACATCTGATATTTTTGCTGGTGAGATTTGGTGTATAGGGAAACAGGATGGGGTCAAGTATAGAGCCCGGGGGTCGCCGGTCAACGAAGTATAGAGTTGTGTGGTTGAAATAATGAGTTGGTATCAAGTTGCTGCTTACCTTCACAGTAATTTCCCTGCGTATTAAGGACAAAGCCTTCACTGCATTGACAGACCCCCTGTTCCAGTGGCCCAGAGCAGACATCCACACAGTCCTCAGTGCTCTCGTCACAACCTGCATGGACACATTATCAGTGCTACTGTATGGGTCTGGGCAATACTATACTTCAAATCAATTGTGTTCCAATTGTTCAAACATTTGCCTCGATTTAATGAACGATATTTAAAATGAAAAGATAAAGGTGAGATGGCATATACCGTAAGGACTACAGTTACACTTGGAGGGGAGGTTCATAATAATAATTAAAATGAATGCAATAAATAATACATCAGTACATAATCGGCTTCCAAAGTTAGTGGGAGGGGCCTATTTTACAAAACAAATCGCGAACGGAATATCCAATCCACCCCAAATTTGTATCGCAGGTCAAGGGTGGCTGCCGCAGAGGGGCTGCCGCAAATGCAAAGAATTTAAACGTTTCTTGGACCTGGAAACAAAAAAATTGAGGGATAAATCCCCTCCTAATTTCTTACACATGATCACAGGGGTGACTTGACAGCTAAATCTGTGGGAGGGTCCTATAGTTCCATAGGCGTCTGTGCCTTCGAGCCAACAACATGTTGCAATTTCCCCAGAATTGCACCTTTCCTAAACGTAACCTCAGTAAAACTATCCCTAACCCTAAACTTATTTCTAACCATATTCTCAGTAAAACTAAATAAAGAATATAAGAACTGTCGGACCGTCGGCGTGAGGTCGGCGGATAAATTGAGGGGCGAGATGGTTTAGGGGCGACCGTACCCGATACCCTCGCCCAACGGGCAAGTGCCTCTGACACCAGACTGATTACACCTCAAAATACATACATACCGTAAATAATATGATCTATTAGATCGCATCACAATTTTGCCTGCCATAGGTTGTTAATGGTAGGGTCACAAGAAACCCCTAAAAATAAATTGTTTAATACTGACAGACGGTCAGCAAGTGGATTCATGAATGTACAGTATAGACAACGCGGGAAGTGAACGCAGCTCGTGTGTGTGTGTGTGTGTGTGTGTGTGTGTGTGTGTGTGTGTGTGCTACAGCTGCGCCCTCTGGTGGCGGGCGGGTGGTGTCACAGCGGGACAGACAGACACACACACAGACAGACATGATCTGCAGGGTCTAGTTAGTGCTCAGTGCGTTCGCAACAATATTTTAGGCCAAGTCTATAATACCAAATTTCCCACTTTAAACAAAAGAAGCCTGTCGGCTGCCGGACTACCATTGTAGCAGTAAACAATTAAGATGTTATGTTTTCTACAACCGCTGGAAAAACTAATCTGCTCTAAACTGACTCTATTTATATGACTGGTGGGGATCGGATTCAAGCCAGGATACTGATTCAGGAGGATACTGATTCATCAGCATAACGTATGGTCTGTGCATGCATTGAATGCCTGAACCACCATGCACCCCTCCTGCAAATACTTGACTGCGGTATTGTTGCAGGTTAGAATGTATCGCCTACAAATACAATTGTTTTTTTTTGTATTATCCTTTTGTATAACTTTTGACTGTAGGCCTACTACTGTTAATAATCTTGTTAATAAAGAATTCAATGAGTCAGGATAAATGCATGAAGGGCAGCCTTCTACCATGCAGGTTAGTACTGTAGAGTTCTGATAAAACTGTAACCTGGAAGTGCTGGCTGGGGGTCGTCTTCCATTGGCTGGTTGAAGGGATGCATCACTTTGAGGTCAACGGGGGGTTTGTTCATCCGCTTTGTGTTGACGTTCACTGGCTCTCCTCCATTGTACTTATTTACTCGTCTTATGGCACGTGATGTAATATCAGTATAATACACATAGTCCAGGAAGACTGACAGCCCCAAAGACTGAGATCTGTGATAAGATGAGATACTATTATGGTCCCAAAGGGAAATATGTGTTGTTACAGAAGTTAATAAATAATAATTCTAATATAAATTGTATTTTTCATACTGTAAAGACTTAAAAAAAGGATAAATGAAATAAGTAATGATAAATACATAAGAAAAGAAAAGCACTGCGAAAAAGCTATGTAAAAACAATTCTAAATTGTGTGTCTTAAGATTTATTTTAACGGATCACTTCACCCTTTTCTCAACTTATCTTCATATAAATGGTCCTTACTAATGCTCATAAGATGTCTACTCACAGATTATTAGAGTTAATAAGTAGACGTGTACATAGAAGTGAATAGAAGGAGATGTGGGTGGGGGTGATTTGCTCACCGAAGTGGCTGATCAATGTGGTTGATCAGATTCCCGTCGTAATCACAAGAACCAATGGTGCTCTCTCCATCCGAGCCAAACTGAACCCAGAAGAGCCTCCTGTCTGAGCGGTCGATGGACAGAGCCCTCAGTCCTTCTGGGATTTTTAAGAGCGTTGTCACTGTTGTCTTCCCCGCTGTGTTAGACCTCTGGATGCTGGGGTTCATCCCAGCAGACAACCAGAACACAAACCTGCAACACTGCTTGTATTAGGTAGGGCAAACCAAACAGACAGTGGGATAAAGGTGGTCTAACAACTGCGTGCCAAGAATCATATTGCTTTCATGCTGTAAAGTTAATACACGGCATCAAGGCAAGACTTGACATTCTTTTGTTGACATTATTACAAAAAAGAGAGCATTAAAATGGCTGGCATCTTAAGTGGCCTGGTCAATATCAATATGTCTCCCTGCTGTGTCTCAGTCTGAATAGACCTTGTTGGTATGTGAGAGTCGGTCAAGTCGTGTTGCACCTATGTGCCAGCCACGCTGGATGGACCACCAACATTTCTAGAAACACAGCAACAATATGGCAGGGAAGTTGACACAGAGGAGCTGCATTGTGGCCTTTTGTTGTCTTTATTTATTTTGAGTTCATTTAGTGTTCTGTATTCCCATTGAGATTAATAATTGTCTTTTTCAAGAAGTCTCACCAGGACGGAAGCAGTGTAGCATTATGTCATGTTTTGTGTAACAGACAGTTAGGTCATCATGACAACTAGGGATGTCCCGATGACGTATTTATCTTTGCTGATTCTGATCATTTGATTCAGATGCAACAACTGTTACATAAAACTTCTAAACTTCTATGACGTATAGTACCTGTTATGGGGATCGACAGCTATACAACTGGGCTGGGTCAGATGTCTTATAAAGGTCTTCTCATGTTTCCCATCAGTATCCATTCTCTTGATGGTTCCCTTTTCCTCACTGGTCCAATATATTCGGTTCCAAAGCCAGTCCACTGCAAGGCCTGAGATCCCTTTCTCAGAAGAGTACAGTTTCTGGGAAAAGTTTTCAAAATGAAGCAATTGATTAACCCTTCACCACTTTCCCATGGATTTGTTCATGACAAATAATTAGGGCTTTAATGATACAGTAACTGCATCGAAAAATGTATTTTAATTTCAACAACCGAAGTATATTAATATGTAAATAGCAAACGTATTGTATCGTTTGACTTTGAATCGTATATAGTTTTGCAATGCAAATAATCGGTATCGAATCATTTTCCAATGCAAATAATCGATTGTATCGATGCTAAGTAATATCGTCCATGTATCTATCGTCATTCGTCAACCATGTATCGTGATGTGTATCGCATTGTTACACTGTTAAAATGCATCGTTACACACTTGCAAATAATCAAATTAATTTCCATCTCTAATAGTAGGATTAACAATATCCTTTTGCAGGGCAGTGGGCAATTATTTATTCCATTAAATGATTATGATGCTTTTCCACTGCATGGTACCAGCTCAACTCCATGTACGTGTATGTCTTTTTGTTTTTCTGTTGGGCATACAGTAGGTAGCACCTTAACCTGGTCCTGGTTGGTATAGGTACTAGGTAGCACCTAAACCTGGTCCTGGTTGGTATAGGTACTAGGTAGCACCTAAACCTGGTCCTGGTTGGTATAGGTACTAGGTAGCACCTAAACCTGGTCCTGGTTGGTATAGGTACTAGGTAGCACCTAAACCTGGTCCTGGTTCGTATCACTTTTGGTGAGATTCCAAGCAAAGTTGAGGCACTACCAAAAGAAAACACTGCAGACTATTGATTGGTCTGAGAGAATCATCAATAGCATCATTGCCTCATTTCATCATGATGATGGACTCCTTAATAGTGCTCCCAAATACTAGTCATAAATGTGATATTAGCCAATATTGAGCAAATTTATTTTTGTTTTTTATCCCACGATTTTGTAACCCATTCTTTTCACCCAGTGTCAATTATCTAATGTAATATTGGGCTCTACACTCCCTCTGCCAACCTGGGGAGAGAAACGGATTGACCTCATGCTTCTTTCAATGCATGAGGAGTCCAGGCTGCTTCTTTTCACCTGACAGGGGGGGAGTTTCCCTGGTTGGACGTAGCACGTGGGAGGAACACGTTATTCCAACCAGTTCCTTTCATCAGGTTCCCCGGGTGGCCAGGGGGAGGCTCTTTCTGTTATGAGAAATCTTACCAGCATTTTTTTGGGTGAACTCAGAATCTTTCTATGATAGATTGTACACCTGAACAATCCAGTGCATGGCACTGGATTGTTCAGGTGTCTTTGGTAAATGTGTGAACACCTGTCTCTGAGTTCCTGTCATCGATGCTTTGTAGATGACCCCAGTGTGTTTGTCAGCCCAGTAGATCATCTCCTCTCTGGAATGGAAGTCCAGCAGAATGGAAGTCCCCACCCCTGCCACCAGTCTCCTCTGGTTCCTCCCATCCAGGTCCATGCGGTGGATGGCTTTACCATGGCCAAAGATCAGGTAAGGCTCTGGATTTTTACAAAAAACATTTGTTTTAGGACGGTAGCCAACTTGTTGATGGACTCACACTGGTCGTTGGCTGGGATCAAACCTTTTGTGTGTGTACTTTTTCCCAATTAAAATTATGGGGCGATCTATCTATGGAGCTAAATTCCAGCCTTCTCACCCAATAGCTTAATTAAATCGCTGTCCTTTACATAGTTTGAATTGTTTGAATGCTATTAATCATTTTGTAAGAACAGCTATCATTTTTGGTTATAACTCAGCAAATTGGACCATTGCAATTAAAGCAATAGCCAAGACAGAGCTTTTGAGGTGACCAACAGCTCCAACAGCTGAGTAAAACCTGGGTTGCTTTTTGTTACCGAGGCAGCATTCAACAACTCAATAGCTGCAGCTTCACACTTTGTGTCCTTCTGGACTAATGGCACGGTTAACTGTGTCGAATCAATAAGTCAATGTCGTTCTCCACACAATCTATTCATGGGTGTAACGGGGTGAAGTTCAAGGCAGCTGCGTCTCTTAGCAACACAAAGGTCAAAGCGCTTTGCAATTTGCATAGTGAATATCCTCACATATGAATGAAGATAGTCAGACCATGGCATGGATTTTATCATCAATATACAACCTTTTTGGATAGAAAATCCATCACTTGGTCAAAAACTTTGCAATTTAATGTATTTGTGGATCGTGGCTCTAATATCTTTGCCACTGTTTCAGTACATCTTTAATTTTGTTGTGTGAAACGGTAAAAAAAATATATTTATTTTATATAGAATCTTTTAAATTGCATGTAAGGCCCAATATTTCTACAAATGACACAAATTTCTACAAAAGTAGTTTTTGGGATAAACAAGAAGTTTAAGGATATATTTTAGTCTGATAATAATAATAATAATAATAATTAATAAACTTTAACTTTTATGACATGACATAAATGCAGCGCAATTTGTGCAAAAACCTGCAAAAAAAACCCATGTCCTGTTACAAAAATCATGTACACAAAAAAACAAGACGCCTGCAAGATTTAGGTTCCCACTGGGCCTGTATTCTGTGAAACATGCTGCAACCTTACATTCATATTCTCCCATATGCTGTAGTGACCACTCCCTTTAGTCAGGCTGAGCTATGGATTCAAAACAAACATGTGCCTTGTCTGAGACTATTAGCTATAGACTAAACACTGTCATGTGTCACCATGGCTACTGGTCACCGATGTTCTGGAATGATGAAAACAATACAACAATGAAGCAGACAAGACAAACAGAACAGGGAGCAGTTTGGGTCGCTGGTGACCACTCATGACAAGTTCATATATTGTGGTTCACCTTTGATTGAGGAGACACCATCTTGAATACTGTTAGGCTTTATATAAGGCTATTTTGTATGATGACTATCACTGATCATCACTGGTACTGCTGATAAATTGGGGACTGGATTGTGGTTACTGTGAAATACCCCAAGAAATACAACATGCAGACTAGCCATGCCTCACATACATTAGAAATACCATTGGTATACCAGTGGCTTGGCTGATGTTCCGTATGACTCAATATTCAACGGTTCATAATGATATCTTGGGAAAGGTTATGCACACATTTTCTGGGCATAATCCTACAAACTGTCCATGTTCATCTCCAAAGGCAAAGTCAACCGCAGACGACACGTCAAAATAGAATGATCGACTACATACCTGGTGCTATAGTTCAACAAAAATAGTTTGATATGATTTTGTATTTTTGAGCTCTCTGAGGCGCCGCACTGAGCGGAATGATGGCCGCACAGTCGACTCAGTGCAGTCCAAGTTGTATACCAATAGGGTTAGAATCTACATAGTACTTGACAATGAAAGTAAATTAGACCAGGTTGATGTTGTTGAAAACTTTGTCATCTAGAAATGTTGGTATGTATGTATTGTTGATATGTATGTATTTATGCACCCGAATATTTTTTAACAACCTTTTCTAAATGTGAAATGTATCAATATTGAGCAACTGCATGGCCTATTTCTCCACTTAAATGCTATCGGAACGTATTTTCCGAACACATACTGGGCTCTGTGCCTGTGCTCCCAAGTCTGCAGTCTCACCATTCTTGAGCTGCCCTAATTAAGCTACCACTGTTGTCCAACTGGGATTTACAAGCACTTCCTCAACCAGAGTCATACTGGGATACCTAAGCCATTTTAAATAGAACAATTTGGAATAAGAATGCCGTGGCTAGATCATTTCAGGATTTCAAATCGAAGCATCACTACTGACCACAATCAAAATATGTTTGGGTCTACAGAAAGCTGGGACCGAACAGTTCAGATGTATATTATGGTTAAAATGCATCTTTGAATGCCTGACAGTTTGGTGTGTCCATCTGTGTCCACCTGGCAAGAAGTGTGACCCGGTCAAAGGTTCTAACCTCACTCTGGACAACCAGGCAACTCTGTCTGTCTGTCTGTCTGTCTGTCTGTGGTCATCCTCATTGACCAACACCCCTATGGAGCAGGCGGCTTGGCCTTGTGTACATCACACTGTCTGGTCAGCCAAGCGAGGAGTGAGATGCATGGAAAATCTTGTACTCTTTCAGGGGTGACCGAGGTTTTCCTTTTGTGTGAAAACGTTTATTTGTTTGAGCAACCAAAGCCGAGCAGTCGACACTAGGGTGTCACTATGATAATGCAGATGGAGTGGAAAAAATTTGTTTTGTTTCACGTTGAGGTAACCATTACTAAACTACCATGTAATTTTCTCAGATTTCCTCCTGTAGAAATCAATGATGAATTGAATCTTGTAGTGAATGAAGTTAACCGTTACAGACAGAAGAACATAAAGTAGTGAATAACATATTGCCTCTACACTTTGTGTGTGTGTGTGTGTGTGTGTGTGTGTGTGTGTGTGTGTGTGTGTGTGTGTGTGTGTGTGTGTGTGTGTGTGTGTGTGTGTGTGTGTGTGTGTGTGTGTGTGTGTGTGTGTGTGTGTGTGTGTGTGTGTGTGTGTGTGTGTGCAATTAGTTTACATATCTGTGATTGACTGTGTAGTTTGTCTTCAAATATGTCTTCATTAGGGGACCCCTAGTGATATAGACATTCAAATATTAATTGTGTTCCATAATTTATATGAAAATAGATACTGTTCCCAGTATATGACAATTTAATATTGCCTATTTGTCAAGTATTGATGATGTTTTAATTTAAACATACCGGTAGCTGTTAAACCACTTAAGTGCTAATTAAGTAAGTATACATTACTTTGGAAGTCATGCTTTGACTTTATAATATAAAGTCATTTTATAAAGTAAATAAATAAAAGTTGTATTACTTCCTTGGCCAGATTCTTCTGGTTAAAGACTTCTGTTTTGAAATGTAATAGTCAAGAAATCGATCATAAAGGATTGACTGTCTCTATAAACAAACCTTTCTTGGTGGTGGACAGATACACAGGGTGACATGGTACAGGGACAATATACAATATATTTCCTTGCTGTCATTACAGTAATCATCTTTAGTTAGTTATTCACAAACCGACAGCGGCGCGAGGCACCAAACCCGCTCATCAGAAGCAATTACATGTTTAGTGTCTTGCTCAAGGACACTTCCACACAAAGCCAGCAAGAGCCTGGGATCCAACCGGGGACCTTTCAGTTCCCCGACAGCCGCCCTACGTCCTGAGCCACTGCCGTCCCCAAAGTTTAGATTTGACAGTAGACGGTCCGTTGCAGAGTGTCAGCATACACACTGTACTGACACATATGACCCAGGATGTCACCTGTACCTTACTGAATATCTCTGTAAAGTAGACTTGCTATAGTGTACCGTACATACTCACCCACACAGCTGCTGTTTCTGCCAGCATCCGACGGTGCACGTTCCCAGCATGCTTTGCCAGGGGTCGGGGCTCCTAAGCTTTGCACCATGAAACAAATCAGCACGGCCACGAGCGTGGCAACCAACATAATCCTTGTGCTCCGGTGAGATGCACCACCAGGCGTGTCACTTCTTCTCAGGCATTCCCACAGTCGGAACCAGCACACACAAATCCCCCGAAACCATGTGGCACTCGCTGATGGACCAATGATGACATCCTTGTCCAAGGCTTCGGCCAGCAGAGAGAGAGAGAGAGAGAGAGAGAGAGAGCAAGAGTGGGCAAGAGAGAGAGAGAGAGAGAGAGAGAGATTGAAGGCCGATTTTTACATCACTGACTTTGAGATAGGCGCAAAAACAAAACAAAAAAAGGGAAAAAGGAGAAGATGCCAGTGAGCGATGAAAGTTGTTGATGTCTGGACACTCACAGGTTGTCTGGGTCCCTCTGGATCTTCACTGCGGCCCCCGTGCAGCTTGGCTGTTTTGGAAGCAAAGTATGAAATTCCTGACACCCGTGTGGTGAATTTGACACATCCCAGATCAGCTTCTAGTAGAAGGACTGGTCTCTCCGAGTGGCTGTAGTCAGTCTGAGATAGAATGTGGAATATGCACCTAATGAGGCTGGCTAGAGAGAATAACAGTGAAAGTCACCCTCACCCCACCCCCTGATCTCTGTCCTTTGTGTGTGTGTGTGTGTGTGTGTGTGTGTGTGTGTGTGTGTGTGTGTGTGTGTGTGTGTGTGTGTGTGTGTGTGTGTGTGTGTGTGTGTGTGTGTGTGTGTGTGTGTGTGTGTGTGTGTGTGTGTGTGTGTGTGTGTGTGTGTTATTGGACGCATATATGGCATCTTCTTTGGGTCTCACAGAATTCTGTTGATTTGTGGTATCCCTAGCTAAACAGAACATTTACAAACACACATCGAAAGACCACACACACACACACACACACACACACACACACACACACACACACACACAGAGCGTGTTGAGTGATGTAGTGCTCACCTTGACTCCTTGTATTTGAAGCCCAATAAAGGCCAAGCCAGGGATCATGGTATAGTTATGGATTCAGATCAAAGGTTGAATAGCCAAATCAAGTTCAAAATAATCTCATTATTATGAGTTCTTGTGAGTTATGTATTTTACACTTAAGTCTACTTTAAGTTTGTTGTTTGGTCAGACAACACATTTGCTTTGCATTTTGGGTCGTCTAACTATTCAAGGTTGTACTTTATTGTTAAATCTTGTGTACAGTACAGGTACTGTAAGAGTAAAGCTTATTTTTGTTTGGCTTTTGTTTGCCTATATGGTATACAATTGGGTCAACTATGTGGTATACAAATAATAGTGATTAATAATATAAGTAATATAACTAGAACTAAGAAAACAGTACACATGATACCAATTCTAAATGATATCTATATCTATATGATCTTTTAAAATAAATCTGTTTTTAATTGTACCATCATTTAATTATACTTTTTGTACCTAATAGAAAGCATCTTTCTGTCTGTCTGTCTGTCTGTCTGTCTGTCTGTCTGTCTGTCTGTCTGTCTGTCTGTCTGTCTGTCTGTCTGTCTGTCTGTCTGTCTGTCTGTCTGTCTGTCTGTCTGTCTGTCTGTCTGTCTGTCTGTCTGTCTGTCTGTCTGTCTGTCTGTCTGTCTGTCTGTCTGTCTGTCTGTCTGTCTGTCTGTCTGTCTGTCTGTCTGTCTGTCTGTCTGTCTGTCTGTCTGTCTGTCTGTCTGTCTGTCTGTCTGTCTGTCTGTCTGTCTGTCTGTCTGTCTGTCTGTCTGTCTGTCTGTCTGTCTGTCTGTCTGTCTGTCTGTCTGTCTGTCTGTCTGTCTGTCTGTCTGTCTGTCTGTCTGTCTGTCTGTCTGTCTGTCTGTCTGTCTGTCTGTCTGTCTGTCTGTCTGTCTGTCTGTCTGTCTGTCTGTCTGTCTGTCTGTCTGTCTGTCTGTCTGTCTGTCTGTCTGTCTGTCTGTCTGTCTGTCTGTCTGTCTGTCTGTCTGTCTGTCTGTCTGTCTGTCTGTCTGTCTGTCTGTCTGTCTGTCTGTCTGTCTGTCTGTCTGTCTGTCTGTCTGTCTGTCTGTCTGTCTGTCTGTCTGTCTGTCTGTCTGTCTGTCTGTCTGTCTGTCTGTCTGTCTGTCTGTCTGTCTGTCTGTCTGTCTGTCTGTCTGTCTGTCTGTCTGTCTGTCTGTCTGTCTGTCTGTCTGTCTGTCTGTCTGTCTGTCTGTCTGTCTGTCTGTCTGTCTGTCTGCCTGCCTGCCTGCACGTCAGTCTGTCTGTGTCGTGTGTCTGTCTGTCTGTCGTGTGTCTGTCTGTCTGCATCTCTGCCTGCACGTCAGTCTGTCTGTGTCGTGTGTCTGTCTGTCTGTCGTCTGTCTGTCTGTCTGTCGTGTGTCTGTCTGTCAGTCTGTGTGTCGTGTGTCTGTCTGTCAGCCTGTCTGTGTCGTGTGTCTGTCTGTCAGTCTGTCTGTGTCGTGTGTCTGTCTGTCAGTGTCGTGTGTCTGTCTGTCAGCCTGTATCTGTCTGAGTCATTAGCAGAGAACTGGGAAGGAGCGGCGGATCTGGTTATCTAATGTCATGTTTTTCCTTTTTTTTCCTCTTTTTTTTTTTTTTTTTTTTACTGCTGAGAACGGCTTCATTCACAGCGTCCATGACTGTCGTATTGTCAGCAGCAACGTCAGTCAGTTAACCACCTCACAGAGGAGTTACACAGACTGGCTGAGAAAGTTGTCCTGTCTCCAGGCTATAATGCTCTCCGCTAACGGCAGGGCATTGACCTTTTCCCATGGTTTCACCCCTGGCAGACAAGTGAGACAACAATCACCATCCTGGAGTCTGTAAATAGCGGTACGGTGACTTGGTGTGGTCCAATGATAATGACTCTCCATGACAGACAGCGAGTCTAGATTACGTTGTCTAGGAAACTGAGTGTAGAGATGCTGGAGCTCTATGAATGTGACGTTATACTTCACATTTGTTTCGTTCACATTTTGCAACGTACGATGTATGTCAGAGGATCTAGTAGCAACTCCAAAGTCTTTGAAACTTCCATCCACAGTTCCTTGTGTGTGTGTGTGTGTGTGTGTGTGTGTGTGTGTGTGTGTGTGTGTGTGTGTGTGTGTGTGTGTGTGTGTGTGTGTGTGTGTGTGTGTGTGTGTGTGTGTGTGTGTGTGTGTGTGTGTGTGTGTGTGTGTGTGTGTGGTTGTTGTTGAGGACAGTAGAGAAGTGACCATTTTGGAAGTATATGTACATTTGACCACAGTCTGGAAGAGGCATTCCTTACCAAGGTGCTTAAGTACCAGAGACTTAAGGATGCTATTATACAGCTTGGCTACAAATGTAAACTACTTGTGTTCATATTTGGAAGCCTCGGTAATGTCCATAAATCAGTCGTGAGGGGCCTGCAGATTGCAGGCATGCCCAAGCCGAGAGCTAAGGCATCGGCAAAATGTCTGCAATAATTGGCAGTCGCCATATATGGAGAAGGCGATGCTTTCTGTACCCGTGATCTGTATCCTGAAGCACTTGTTGTAGAAGACATTTCTTGTCAAATGTGAATGCAAATAAAGATTGTGTGTGTGTGTGTGTGTGTGTGTGTGTGTGTGTGTGTGTGTGTGTGTGTGTGTGTGTGTGTGTGTGTGTGTGTGTGTGTGTGTGTGTGTGTGTGTGTGTGTGTGTGTGTGTGTGTGTGTGTGTGTGTGTGTGTGTGTACTGTATGCAGAGATTGATGCATATGTTGCTGAAATCAAATATACAGTTATATAATAATATACATGTGTCATATCGAAAGCTTACGTCAGAAATACATCAGTGTAACTTCACGGCTATCGTTTCTTTGGTGTCAGGTTGTATTGTTTAGGAGAAGCAAGTTCACAGATTCATATGTTAACCTATTAATTGTTTGATTAGCATACATATAACCTTACATTTATTTATTAGTTATTTTGGGGCAGCCTTAGTTGATTTGTGTTTTCTCTGATTAGATGTGGTAGCACAGCACAGGTATCATTCATGAGTTTACCAAAGGTATAATTCGTCAAATATTCAGTTTATTAAAAATAAATTCACAACATTGTTCACGTACAAATACATTTAGTCGGAAAGACCTGGAAATATATATTATTAAAAAAAACACGTCTGGTTTTTATAGAATAAGGCAACAATTGCTTGAAGCAACCATGAGTTGTAACCGATAAAGATCAGTGATGTCATGACATGTTTGTAGCCAGTGTAGAAAACCACTGATCTGGGCTCAGAAGAGGTCGATCAGTGAAGCACACGCATATGGATATAAAAGCATGGATGGGTCATAGAATGTGTGTCATATATGTCCTACAGTATTTTGCTCAGGGATTGATGCTTGTTGTTATGGATACCATAACCCAGTTCAAACATTCTTTGCTAGTGTACACCCGCTACAATACCCCTTCAGCCGAGTATGCCCTTCAACAGCACAATGCATTCTTCCTGATACTGATGAATTGTTGGTGCTTCTGCTTTAGCTTTTTCAACACTGTTATTTTATTATTATTTCATAACAAAATATATATATTTTTAATATTAATATTCAAAAGTCACTAAGGCCAGGTCAGAAAAGTATGCAGTGAGCTAGCGGGCAACTTGTTTTTATTGGCGGGTGGCTGACTTATTGGCAACTGGTTGTATTGAAAATATATGGCATATGAAATATTAATCAGTTTACAGATTTAACTGATTTCATGAATTTGAGATAAATAGTTAGCCAGTAAGACGCCTGAGGGCGAGAAGCGAGCGTGCATGCATCCGCCTCATTGACGGCAGGCTGCTGGGCGAGCGCTGGCGCTTTGGCTTTATGGGGGGTCAGATCAACATGGAATTAATTCTGTACTTCCCATATAAGAAGCATGTCTTGAGTGTACAGGGTTTGATGAGGACAGATCAACATATGGATTGTCAGTAGACACAGAGAGACTTGTGGCATTTATAGATAGATGACCACGCCCCACTGTGCATGAATGTCTTGTGTTTACCACACCAGTCGGTTTGACTTCTGACGGTTTAATAAAACGTTTGGCATTTAATGTAATAAGTCTTTCTTTAAAAGGTTTTGTTGAAGTCCAACAATAGTGTGGTTCTATGATGCCAACCATGTCAACATATTGAAGAATGTAAGGCTCCATAGGTACATACAAATAAGTAATTGTATTGACTGAGTTTTATCAAACCAACAAACCCCATCTCCACAAGTGTACGCAACAATCTTTACAGGCTGCCTTTGATCAGTGAATTATTAACATGTTCGTTAATAACTCAGCAATGTCACGTAAAAAGGCTTGTTGAAGGCAGTGGGTTTGCTAGATGGCTGTCGTCCCCTGATGTCAACAGAGAAACTCAGACCTGGAGCTGTCACTCCTATAGGTCTCATGGGAGTCAATACTGGACCTGGAGCATAGCAACAATCGATCTGACTCTGACTGAGTCGGTCTCCTGGGCCACATCTGAGGTGGGGTTGGGTGAGAGTTCGAGTTCGAGTTCATTGCCCTTTGTTTCAATGTAATGGTCTCAAACGTGACATAGCTGTCGTTCTGCAACTCCAGTGGGTCCGGAGGTGAGCTGCTGCTCTGGCTGTACAGACCCAGGATCTTATAGAGCAGTAGGGCGATGAGAGGTAGCACCACGATGCAGGCTGCAGTGCCGATTACCAGCAGGAGCCCATTATGATCTTCCACCTCTATGATTTCCAACGTGTAGAAGTCCACACAGGGGTCTTTACCCACAGTGTTTGTTGCCACCAAACACACAGAGTACTGTAGTCCAGATACCAGTCCTTCCAGTAACACCTTGCCGGTGCCGGCGGTGGTCTCTACTGTGTCCTTGATGTCCTCCTCACCGTACGCCGAGTACACGACGGTCAGTGGGGAGTCACTAGGCATCCCATCGACTGTCCAGAGCAGCACAGCGCTGTCCGACGTCTCCTCCACGACGCTCAACTCTCTGAGCGACTTCGAAGCGTCTATCTTCTGGCTCTTTTCGTCCGCAGCCAGTTTTCTTCCATTTACTCCTTGCTGGACCGGGGAAGGTCTACTAACGGGACCTTTCTGTTGACTACTGCCGTCGCTGGGTTTCTTCTTGGGGGGCGGGGCGGGTGTGGCGGGCGGAGCGGGCGGTGGGGCTGGGGGTGGGGCGGGGTGTGTGGTGGTGGGTGTTGTCGTCGTGCTGGTGGTGATTGGGGGAAGAGGGGTCGTGGTCGACGAGGGCGAGACGGAGACGTCCGACGAGGTGACGCTTGTTGCGGCTGCATGGCCTGTTGGGCCCGTCGGGCCGGCCGATGTGGTCCCGCTGCTGGCAGTCGGCGGGATGATGGTGGTCTCACTCTCAAGGCCAGCAATCTCAACCGTGATGGTGGCAATGGCTTTGCCCGCAAAGTTCTTGGCCGTGCAGCTGTAGTTTCCAGCATCTGTAGCCATGACCCCATTTATGCTCATGATGGACCATTGCACACCGTCCGCTGGAGATTCCTGCACTGTTAAAATGACATACAAACATGGAAGTCAAATAACGGCAAGCATTATCAAATGTCTCAATTCCTGACCTGTTCTCTAAATGATTTAACAGGGTAAACTGGGCTATTAAGGACATTTTAATGTATAATATTTCCTACACATCAGTCATGGCAGTACTTTATATATATATATATATATGGCAGTACTATATATATATATATATATATATATATATATATATATATATCCCAATTTAATCCCAATTCCTGATTACCGGTGTACTCAGTGACTGCTAAGTTCTAACTCTTACAGTTGTGGGTAGCGCCTCCAAAAAAATGGTTGGTATTCACCCTTGCTTTGAGTTGCTTAGTGGATTGGATGATTGCACTCTCCCAAAAAAAAACAACAAAAAAGACAAATACACATATTGGCAATTTTACACTCGGAGGTAGGGAACCCAAGCCAGTAGCGTCTGGAAGATCCATTCGCATTACGCAGCCACAACAGCTTGGTATGGTATGGGGCAGTATCTCTCTCACAGGCATGTCATCGTCAATCTCAATGCAGTGAGATATCGGGATGAGATTCTGGAGCCAGTTGCGATCCCATATCTTCAAAATCTGGGACCTATACGCCATCCTCCAGGATGACAACGCTTGCCACCACAGAGCTAGGGTCATCACAGAGTAGCCTACCTCCAGAATTTGGGAGTGGAGAGGATGGAATGGCCTGCCGTGAGTCCAGACCTCAACCCATTTGAACACTTATGGGATCAGCTTGGACATGCTGTATGTGCTAGAGTGACCAACAGAACCACGTTGGCTGACTTGCAACAAAACCTGGTTGAGGAATGGGATGCCACAGCAAAAAATGTGGCTAGGTTCGTTGACCAGAGAAGAAAACCAGCATTTACGGCACTGAGGTTGGTTGACCAGCATGGTATTGGTGCCAAGCTGTTGCAGCTGCTTTTGGATCTTCCACCCGCTACTAGGGTTCCCTATCACTGATATAATGTGTGAAATTTGCCAATAAGTGTTTTTTCCCCCCCTTATTACTGTGGGAGAGTGCAATCATCCAATCCACTAAGCAACTCAAAGCAATTGTTGAATACCAACCACTTGCCATTTTGGCATTTCTTTTGGAGGCGCTACCCACACGTTTAGCTGTGTTGCTCATTCCACGAATGCCCGAACCTTACAACCTATACCTCGTTGTAAAGGTGACTAATCAACAATTTAAATGATATAAAATACAATACCAATTGGTATTATTTAAGTGGAGAAATAATGGACCGAAGTTAAGTTTCCAAACTTTTGTAGCTGAGTTTATATACAGTACTTAGCTAATCTCTCCACAAAGATAATTTACAAACGCAACCTTTCCCCTATGGTATTGGTTTCTTCCAAAGATTGTGCAACATAGGTAGCCTATGCAGGAACTCATCATTGCCTTATTTGTCTACAGCTTAACAATGTGTTGCTGAAGAGGTTAGTAGAGCATCAATCAACCCTTTTTTAACATGTGAAAATGAAATGCAATTGGCAATATGCACATGTCAGCATATGTCAGCAGAAAATTGCATGCACCCCGACTGATTTTTGGGGTGCGCGGTGCCCTTGGTTACATGCTATTCCTTCAAGTTCCACTGCCCACTAAACAGGTTTCCTGACTAACCTGTAAGTCCTAGTGCAGTGACAGAAATCACCCTTCCCACCCGGAATTCCCTCCTACAAACAATTCGCGCTGTGCTTCCGTAGGATGGCCACTATCCAATCCTACATTAGACATCGTAAATATAGGTGCACAAGAGCGAATGGCGATGTGGTGTGCATATGTAAATGTTCAGGTCGAAAGCAGAATTTAGAGAGGGTGTCGTATTTCTTTCCGCTTTTCCGAAGCCAAAAGCACAAGAGGAGAGGTGTATGATATGTATTACACAGTGTGGAAGACTTCACTCAACAGCTTAACTCATGAAGATCAATGACTCCCTCTCTCTCCCTCCCAAAATCCCATGCAATATTTTTCTGTTTGTATTCACTCTCGTTTTGAGCTTCAAGTGCTGGCAGGTGTGCGACTGTCACCTGAGCATGGGTTCTGCAACTTTGTTTAGAGTGTGTGTGTGTGTGTGTGTGTGTGTGTGTGCTCCAATCATCCCTTCAGGATAAGTCAAGTGCAATAGAGCAACTGGGGTATTTTGCTCATTGTTTGGGGGGCGCTAACCACATGGTTAGCTGTGTTGCTCATTTCACGAAGGCGTGAAATCTCCTTTGGAATCTCACTGAACTAGTTGAAAAACGGCTGACATGCCAATATCTGGTGTTAAAAGCTTGACAGGCTTAGCAATGGGCTAATTGTTTTAGTTGAGACGACCCCCCCCCCCCAAACCGGAGGCACCACAGAGGATTCAAACCCGTAGTCCCCGCAGTGATAGGCAGGAACTTTACTCCTGCACAATGTGAGCGCCTCAGTATTGGAGTGCATTTTCTATGCATATCAAAAAGCAATTACATTCAGTCAAATCAGAAATTATTTTAAGACATTGAGGTGTACTCTGCCATTGTTTATGCTTTTCAAAAATATATACAATAGTTAGTTTATACGTGAGTATATCCTCTGAGAGTATGCTGTCGGTGTGTACTAGTGTATTACTTGTGTTGTCGACAAGAGAGCCATTTGTTGTGGTCCAGACGAGGTTGGGGTTTGGTAAACCCGTGGCATCACAGCGCAACAGGACGTTACTGCCCATGGTAGACGTGATCTTTTTGGCAGAGACCATGATTGTTGGTTTGACACACTGGTCCAGTTCAACACGTTGGAAAGGGACACCAGACAGATTTTCTGGTTCCACACAGATCAGGACCCGGTCCATGAGAATCACAGGTGTGTCCGTCATCTTGGAAATCTCGAGCAACTTAGAGAGGCGGCAGACACACTGCCAGGGGTTGTCCTGCATACCTGATGATGAGAGATATGATATAAAGTATATGGTTTGGTAGGATTACTTTGGAATCAGTTGAAGTGGCTGTCTATTCAGTTCAATTCAAAGGGACTTTATTGGCCCATGCAGGAAGCATGTTTATATTGCCAAAGTAAAGAAATGTACGTACAGTTTCAGATATAGACCTAATAAATAATGAATAAATAAATGTGTAAACGGATATGTAAACAGAGCTGTGTCATACGGTAATAATTGCAATCCCACAAATGATGCTTTTGCTGTTTAAAAACACATGTAAACACAGTATAGTATACATGTATATAAGTAAAGCTTAAATAGGTTTTAAATTAGAAGAAACCGCAACCACAGTATGGGCCTGGATTGAGAAAGGGGTCCCAGGCTGTCCTGCTGAGCTCTTATGGTGGGGGATGAAAATTGCCATATTTTAAAGACACTCAGAAAATCAAGCTTACTTGACAAAGTAACTATACTATATCTCTACATGGGCATATTTCAACCTACAACACCAAATAACACAGGAAGGCTGTTTGAAAACACCTTACACGCCAACGTTCCAATATAGGCCTATAGGCCTACTCTTCTCCCTCCTGGCTCCCAAGCTGTGGGATAAAGTCCCTCTCCACCTCACCCCCTACCACTCCTCTCTCTTTGTATTCATTCCTGTCACCCTTTGATAGATTCTAGTTATACAATGAATACAGATGTTGGTTACTTAACATATGTTTTTGTCATTAGGTTTGTTCTTGCTTGACCGCAAATGTTAAGAATGTTATTTACAGGATTGTTCTACATTCTTCTATTTGCCTTTTATATACTATATGTGACTATTTACCCTGCCATTTGTTGACTGACATTCATGCTTACTCTGATAATGATTTGTACATACAACGGAAGTCCTGCCCTAAAGACAGGCAATGTATTGAGCGGTCCCTAAACAAGACAGTTAACTGCTCAAGTCTGACCACTGGGTGAAGCTGAAAACTGAATAGTATTATTAGGTCTTTTTTCTTTTTGTTTTATACCCTTACCTCATTGACTTCAACCGCTCCTGTACACACTGTGCACATGAAAGCACGTGTAGGAAAACCGTTAACCAGATTAGCATGTTCTTAACGGCGGCCAAACACCAAAGCTGGCCTTCGTCCACTATGTGGTATTAAGTCCCTCCTTCCATCAGCTCCCTCCCATGTTGCCATGCACTTTTATAAACCAGTAGTATGGTTATAATGCACTACAGCAGTCTTCATACAACACACTGAACTCGCTTGCAGTATGCATCCGTTTAGATTCCGCTTAGAAGTCCTTATGATGTTCAGAGAAATACCACAATTGCTTCCCCTGGGTTCAGTTAATTGGTGAATGTAACCTTTATAGGCCTACTAGAACAATATATTTATATATTTTTTTAGTTACGAGTTAGATACTTATAGTTAGTTAGATTTAAAAAGTTATCAAAGACAACAGGTGTTTTTGCTACAGTGTAATCTGTTTCTCCTTCAAGTAGTACGGCCAGTGCTTTTTCAGTAGGGATTAGCTCTCTTGGCGTTAAAGACCCTCTTAACATTATCCCTCTCTCCTGTTTGCAACAGAGCTAAAGAGGCCACACTTTCATCTCCATTGGCATGTTGTGTATCTCTCATGCAGCAGCAAGGGCTTGAAATTAATCATTCTCGGTAGACTTTATTCAAATCACTTACTAAATAAAAATAAGAGTCCTGGCATTTGAAGGTGGTCAGGAAGGTGGCTTTGTGAATTTATGATACCGCTATTTAGTTCTACTTGATAGTGTGAGGATCGGCTACATTTAACCACTTAAACCCGATATACTTTGTTGACCGCGGACCCGGGGTCCCCTCAGCTAGCGGTCCGTACTTGGTACCCTTTTTGCCAAGAATAGGCAGTCTTATCTGCTGTTTTTTCACAGAATGTTCACATATTATAACATGTCCAGAAAAGGGACTCTAGGGTTCATGTAGTTAATTTGAGCCGCAAATCATCGATTATGGTGATTGTGTGCATGAAACGGTATGCATGCATAGAGATGAGTACTTTTAATAAATCCCATGGGTCACATGACTTAACATTTGTTGTGGGGTTAGTTCAGATTTTTCGACTTGAAATACTTGCCATTAATATAGTGGTTGCAAAGGTTTTAATTGATTGACTGAGTCTGGGGTCTTTTTTATTTTATTCACCGGAACACCTATTGAAGAAATATCACTAATATTTGAAGTTACATCATGACAAGGTATCATGAAGATCCAACCAATAAATCAGTGGAGCTGAGTGTTATTTACCAGAGTTGCGGACTCAACTTTTTCTTCATCAACTACACACAACCCAAACCTTTACCAAAGTGTAATTATGCATTAAAGAGCTATGAGTGTTAATTGCATGGCTCCAGATTCAGTAGGGAGACTAACCCCTCATTCAGTATTATGTTAGAACCCTGTTACCAGATCACTGTTCTATAGATACATTATACATACAGTATATATCCTGTTCCGATATAATCCAAAATCTTATGTCTGTTGTCGTCCTCTCCTGACAAAGAAAGCTACAGTAATTGCAACGATGTACATTAAGTATAAGTGTGCTGTCTGGTGTCTGCCCGACACCAGGGTCAAGAACCAGCTCCAACCACTGCAGATGTTCTAGTTATTAAGCACATATTTGGACCCTAGCATCCCTTTCCAAATAGGCTCTGTGCATAACATTACAAGGGTTTCCAGATGGCGGCATACACATTTCCTGTTCCGGTTCGTTTGAATTGCTCTGCAGAAGATTTGGAAACACAAATCTCTGCTGTCGCACTGAAACCAGCTATGTTTAATATATATGTTTATAGCTATATAATAATAATAATAATAATAATAATATAACGGTATATATTTTTTTAAACATGTTTTTAGAACACAATACTGCCTTATCAAAGTTGGTACGGTGACTTTATACATTCTCAGATACTTGAATGTTAAGAAGTTAAGACGTTTTTGTCCATTAATGTGGAGATAGGATTTATTTCATTCTGATTTCATTATTCTAATCAATTAAGGAAAAAACAGCTGGAGTTATGTGGCTTTACAGACAGTTTTATGAGTTAGAGTTAGGAGATTTAGTCAAAATCGCTTTTTAATACTTTTCATTGGTTCAATATTGGTAAAACCCACACAGAGATGTAAAGGGTGTCCAATAGCACAGAAAAAAGAATGAAAAGGTCTATATAAATAAACTTGACTGATTGATATGTGGGTCAATTCGGCTACCAAGCCAACGCAGGCATGGGGAAATGAACTTGGAACAGAAAATGACTTTGCCAACTTCTAGAACCCCCTGGAGTACAGTTATGCACAGACCCTATTGTGGGCATGTCGTAACAGGTGAACATTTGGCAAAAGTAGCCGATCTACTAGTTCACAACACGTGAGCTTGTAGATTGGCTATTTTTTGCAAAGAGAGACCTCTGCAAGTGCAGACCTCCGCAACTCTATAAACAAAATTGAGTCGTAATTTCGCTGTGTACAAGATGTGATTTTTCCATGTTTCCTGCACAAAATATGTCTGGAATATTTCCCACTGAACTGGATTATTATAATATAATATGTTATTAAAGACAGCCAATTATTTTATGATTATTATTATAACAATAAGTGCAGACAAGCACATCAGATTATGTATTCAAAGTGTGACATTAAATTAGCATAATGTTGTTACCGCTCCCAATAGACCCAGAGCAGTGGTAATACGTCATCCTCACTGCAGTCGCTACCTAGATTTATGATGCACTTCTAATTAACAGCCCTATGTAGGAACATAGTTTCTACTTGCATCCAAGACATGCATTTGTGATGGACGAGTGGAACACAAATGTATCCCCCTTGTAGTGAGACAGGCAGTAGAAGCGCTAAGAGGGAGCCCCGGAAACAACGGATCCAGAGTGAATGAAATCCCGGTCCTGGAAAGATGAAACGCAGGTCCAAAAGCCAAGAAGTTAAAACTTTACCCCCCCGATTATTGCTTACCTAGCACAATTTTCTGCGAGGTATTGGAGCTGACAGGCATTCCATTGTAGGGAGGCCAGAGATCCATAAATTCAGGGGGCAGGGTCTGCAGTCTATTGCTGGATAGATCCAAGTATGTGAGTTTGGAGAGGTACTGGATGGCGTCCATGGGGATGTTGTGCAGCCGGTTGTTGTGGAGGTCCAGCGTTTTCAGCCGAGGCATCTCCTTCAGTGACTCCCAGGGGAAGTAGGAGATGCTGTTCCCGTCCAGACGCAGTTCGTGAAGGACCTTGAGGTTGTAGAAGCTCCCGGGGTCCACGTAGCTGATGGAGTTGTAGGTGAGCCACAGGAAGCGCAGCTCCGACAGGTAGTAGAAGGCCGTGGCCGGGACGCGCCGCACGGCCGTCCGCTCCACGCGGAGTTTGATGGCGTCCACCGGAACGTTGACGGGAATGAGGGAAGTGTCCGGGTCGTTGCAGAGCACCGTCCTGAGAGGAAGCAAAATGTGTACATGTTTCATGGGTTAATCACTTAAAATGAAGAGAAGAAAGTAGTCCGTACACAGGCTTGCGGACTTTTAAGCTGCCCTGTGTGCTGTTTTAATTTTATTATAATTTTTTTCTTTTACATTTTTCTGCCTGTAGCACGTTGAGATTTGTTTCAAATGTAAAGTGCGTTATAAATAAAATGTATTATTATTATTATTATTATTACTTTCTTCTCTTCACTGTATTTACCTTAGTCCAGCACCAGCCAGGAACTGGATGTGCGCAAGCCACCTGCTTTTTAAATGAATCACTTAAAACCCTGTAATAATGATTTGACTTTGGTGACTCTGTACTTAGTCCTCTCTTTTTCCCCTCTACACTACACAATCTCTTTGCGGAAAATAGACACCCCGACAATCTACAATCTAACAATGTGTCTCATGACTCGCATTGCAACGTGCCTTGAGCTTTATAGATCTGCTACTTTCGTTCCCCCAGAATAGGGATGCTACTGTAGGTTTAAGGTGGTAGGGTATAGTGGTGCCAGGTTACGAGTTTATTCTCCTAGAATTCTCTTACAGAAGAGCTTTCTATGATCGCTACCAATTGACCAGTCCCTGATAATATTGCTATGGGCCTGGCACTGATTCAGTACTGCAGTTGGTAAATCTGTTCCAGTTCCAGTACAGTTTGTTTTAGATTATATTGGACAGTGCAACAACTGTCCCAGAATTAGCTTTAGAATTACATTTAGGGTTAAATCTGTAGTCCCTGTAAAGTAAGGAGGCACACTGTAGTAGCTCTTTGAACATTATGTATAGTCAATAGTAGTCATGTAATGATTTAATTTAAAATATATATATATATATATATATATATATCATGATGCAAAGCATAGCCCAAAAAAAGAAGAAAATACAGGATCTAGGAAAACTGTGTACATAATGGTCAGTCATTTGCTACTGTATTTAAAAAAGGATAAGAGAAAATACAGAATTGTAAAAATAAATAAAAATGAATAAAGGAGAAAATACTGGATTTGTTTAATAGAAATAATTTGGTCGGTCATTTGGTCTTTTGCTGGTTGGTTAAAGTATGTTTAAAGCCAACATGATGTTCTGCCACAGTGAAAATGCTCAGGGGTTCTCCGCCAAGTGTACATTTCCTGGCAGGGAATCAATCCACTCACCCCCAGGAGTAAAGATCTAATTACCACTATGGAAAGACCTAATTACAGACCATACGTCTGTGTTGGCAGCGTGTCTGCTGTTGGATTAAACAAGGAATGAGTATTTATGCACGGTGGCATTTCAGGATGATGCGTCATCTACAGTACTAGAAAAATGACCCAATTGAGTTTTGGTGCGCAGTGCGATGTTTAGGGAGATAGAAGCAGATCTATATTAATAACTGAGTCCATACATAAAGACACGATAGGAGTTCTTGGCACTGTCTTGTTAAAGGAACACTGTGGTTTGTTTGTAAACAAGCATGCAGTGAGTCTCCTGTATTGGCTTGAAGCTATGGTGTCCAGTTTTAGGAGAACGTTGTTCATTATCACAAACCCTGATGGGAATGTTGAGTAATAACTTAAGTCAAGTCTTACGTTGAGTGGTATTGCACTTCAAAGCATTATATAACATTGATCATAAGGAGTCCTCTTAGCTAGTCAGCATTACAGTGTTCCAACACTGTAATGCTGTGGGCCCATACTTTCATTCAAATGTTGTGGTAGGCGATATTCTTGATCTTGAACAATGTTCAGCTTAATTTAATAATGTCCCACTATAAATAACGTTCAGCTATATGGGCTTTTAAGGACAAAAGAACAATGTTGCCAAATAGATAAAGAGTTTAAGAAATTGTACATTTGTCAGTGTAAATACCTCAGTGCCGCTCCGTCTATGCGTCCGTAGAAGCTACACGTACATCGGGACGGACAAGAGGAGTGGACCAGGCCGACTAGCCAGTAGAGCAGCACGGAGACATAGAGGACACGGAGACGCATGGTTCCACCGAATGAGGACAGGTCAGGAGCCGTCCGGATGATAAAACATCACCACAAACACCCACAGATGAAGCAAACGTAGGGAGAAAAAAAACACCCTAAATAAGACCAAAAATAATAATTGTTAGATAGCAACGGGACACCTGCTGAAGATCTCCTTGCAGGTGACCTCTGGGTGTGATGTGTCGCGGAGGGAGGGGGTGGGGAGGATTAGCAGAGGATTTCTCAAGGGTTGACTGGGTCACTCACCCCGGAGGTGGGGCTGAAACGCTCCCTTGGGCATGGCGCTAATCGTCTAGTTAGCAGCTACCTGATGTGAAGCTACAGGAGAGGATTCCCCTCATGTGACATAGCCACACCCCTGGATAACACGTGGTTGTCAACTCCATTCTCTCTCTCTCTCTTCCCTCACTCCCTCCCCCTCTCTTATATTAACCTGGAATGATCTGTACGAGGCCTGCAGAGCATGCATGTTAATTCCGTCGCAGGAAAGTAACGTCGCATTGTCTTCTCATACTGTACGTCCATACTCACACCCTCTGTAACGTGACCGCACCTACCTGACCGTCTTCTCAGCTCTCTTCACCATATCTCCTGCACAGCAATGCTTATATCACCTTCTGTGATTTGGCTTCTGACCCTAACACTCTTGCGTTTACCGGTTGCAAACAATATGTTTAGTGGTTGCTTGTAAAGTTGGTGAATTTGGGATTCAAACTTATTCTGTGTTGCATTCTAAACACACAGAAGTCGGGATGGAACGACGGAAGTTGGGAATTCATACACCACTGCAGTGCACATTATCACTTACATTGGTGCAGCAACAGCACGAGAGTGATGCAAAGCTTGGCCAATCTGTGAAGCCTACTGTACAGTATGTGTTGGGTTTGTGACGTCCTCCACAGACCTGTGGACAGACGGATACAGACACTTGTGGTTTTTGAGGGCCCTCCAATATTCAGCTATAGTGTAGATGTAGATTCTTGTCCTATAACATGAAATGCCATTGACATTCTTGTCCTATAACATTAAATGCCATTGACAATGAATGGATATAATTTACGTCATATGTGTCTGAGCAAATCGGCTATTTTGTGTATAACACAAACATTAAATGCCGTTGAATGAATGGAGAATTTACGTCAATTTACAATTTAGGCATTTATAGCAGACCCTCTTAATCCAGAGCGATTTACATTGAGCAAGAACAAAAACATGGCGATACATCATATACTGTACATAAAGACGGAAAAATACGGAAGCTACGATCATAACAGTGGAATATATCTATATAATGAAACTGCATATATACTATATAGTGCTATGTCTACATAAAATGCTATCTAAGTTACATAAGTTGAGCCTTTGCATTCGCCTGTAAGTTCGTTGGGCGAGGGCGAGTGCTACAGCAAGTGCTAGTAGGGGCCAAGATGGAGTCTGAAGAGGTGGGTTTTCAGACTGCGGTGGAAGATTGGGAGAAGAGTTTCAGACGTGTGGAGCGCTGTCCCGGCGTTTTTAGTGAAGGTACATCCAGCTTCCCTGCGTTGGCTGATCTGAGTGAGCGGGAGGGTTTGTAGGGTTCGATCAGACGTGCAAGATATGGGGGTGCCATGCCTTTGGTTGCTTTGAATGCCAGCATCAGAGTTTTGTATTCTGTGCGGGCAGCGACCGGGAGCCAATGGAGGGAGCGGAGAAGCGGGGAGACATGTGAGAATTTTGGCTGGTTGAAGACCAAGCGAGCTGCGGCATTCTGGATCAATTGGAGAGGCTTAAGTGTGCATGCCGGTAAGGAGGGAGTTACAATAGTCAAGTTTTTACATGACTGATGTCTGGATAAGGAGCTGGGCTGACTCCTGGGTGAGGAAGGGTCTAATTTGTAAAATGTTATAGAGTGTAAACCCACAGGATGACAGCAGTAATGTGTGCTTTGAACAAGAGCTGACTGCATGTCCAGGACAACACCAAGGTTTTTTGCCGTTGGGGCTGAGGTTGCTGAGGTTACTAAGGCGTTGTCTATGGAAATAGTTAGCTCCCGCATGGGGCAGGACTTAGCTGGGAAGAAGAGAAGCTCAGTCTTGTCTGGGTTCAGCTTGAAGACATCCACTGTGAGATGTCAGCCAGGCATGCAGTGATGCGCTCTTCCACCTGAGTAGCAGAGGGGGGGGGGGGGGGGATAGAAACAGTTGCGTGGCATAGCAGTGATGGGATAGATTGTGAGCAGTGATGATAGTGCCAAGAGATTTAGTGTACAGGGAGAAAAGGAGGGGGCCAAGTACAGATCCCTGTGGGACCCCAGTTTGTAGGGTTCGGGGGGATGATAGCAAACCTTTCCATGAAACCTGGTAGGTCCGGACGGTGAGGTAGGACCAGCAAATCCCTATTTTTGTACTAACACAAATATTAAATGCCATTGCCAATGAATGGAGAATATACGTCATATGAAGACGAGCAAATCGGCTGTGTTCCTCCTACACGTCTTGGCATGAAGCTCGGATTTGCTTGATGCCAATATGTACAGACGGACAGACAGAAAGGCAGACAGACAGACAACAGACACAGGTTTCCTTAGATGTCACTTAGATGCATTTAGATGGACGGCTCTAAATGCCTTAAATGTTAATTTGTTGCAGAGGGCCGTGTTGTGGTTGCGTGAGGCCCTTCTGTCTGGCACTATGGTGTAAGTTGTAACATGGGGTGTGATTTATAACATGACAGAGAGTACTAGAGGGGTGGAGTGGACAGGGGCCGCCTCTCCCTACAGTGTCTGAGAGCCCTACAACAATGAATCATTCCTCCCACCCCCTCCACCTAGAGATAATGGGGTATACTGGAGCAAACGCGGACGACAGATTCTCCCTAGGGAAGTCCTTTGTGCCTGTTGCGCTGAAAGGTTACAACGAGACACACAACGGCCGCTTGGCTACAGTAGGACAATCAAAACATAATTTATTTTAAAAATAAACCTCTCTGACCTTAAGACATTTCTGAGTGTATCTTGTGCTGTTTGTTTCACATCCCACGCTTTCTTGCACTGACCATGGACACTTTTTTTGTTTGGCTTTGCACTGTTGTAGTAGTAGTAATACACTTTATTACAAGTAAGACGCGCAAACGCGGGAAGCGAACGCAGCTCGTGAGTGTGTGGTTGTTTGTGTGTGTGTGTGTGTTTGTGTGTGTGTGCTACAGCTGCGCCCTGTGTGTGTGTGTGTGTGTGTGTGATTGTGTGTGCTACAGCTGCGCCCTCTGGTGGCGGGCGGGTGGTGTCACAGCAGGACAGACACACACACACACACACACACACACACACACACACACACACACACACACACACACACACACACACACACACACACACACACACACACACACACACAGACAGACAGACATGATCTGCAGGGTCTCATAGTTAGTGCTCATTGCATTCTCAATCATTGCATTCGCAATGACGCACTGATCGACTGTATGTTTTAGTTTGTCCTTGTTTGCCCTGTGTATTACTTTTATTAATATTCTTATTCTTATTATTGTTTCTTTAAGCACCTTGCTTTTCCTTCTGCCTTGTTTCTTCTGTATACTACAGTACTTTTTTTATCTGTCTTATCCTTACTTGTCTGTTGTAACCTTAACTGCTGTGCCTCACACACACACACACACACACACACACACACACACACACACACACACACACACACACACACACACGCGCACACACACACACACACACACACACACACACGTTATTGTATAATAAAGCTTATACTATAGGTAGTAACGACCAAGCAATCTGATTAAAAATAGACTGTCACCGTTGCCCCAAAATTTCCAGAACGGCCTGTTATAGCGCCACCAGATTCTGTCTGTTCAAGATGGATCTGTCTGATATTTCATATTCCATCCTAATTGGCTAACATTGGCTACATTTACATGGACAGTTAAATCCCCTTTTCATTCAGAATAAAAGTTTAATCCTATTAAAAGTTGTCATGTAAACACCTACAAAAACTTAAATCGGAATGAAATTGGCCAATCTTTCTGTGCATGCTTGTTTCCATGGAATTGGTATGGCTATATTATGCTCTTGTTTTGCGATTAATTATAAGAAACTAGACATGTTTAATTTCACATCTCTGAGAGCAACCTCTCATAGGCTACAGGATACATCAAATAGTAGCATGGCATAAAAGTGTTTTTTTATTATTATTATTATTATTATTATTATTTAGTTTTACCTGAAATGTAGTGGAGTAGAAGTATTGGGAATTGGAAATACTCAAGTAAAGTAGATTTTTTTTTTTTTTTACTTTAGTAGAGTACTAAAGTTAACCACTGGACGTAAACATATCCGCCCCGCCCCCTATCCAATCAGAAGCCTTCCCAGCCCCAAACCTGATGTGGAATGAAATAATGGGATTTAAAAGTATTGTCCATGTAAACACTCATTCGGAATGACCATTTCCCCACGCAGCAAAAAACTTACTTCTGAATTAATTAATTCTGAAGTTTTCATTATGAATGAAAAAGCCCTCATGTAACCGCAGCCAGTGGCTTTCAAAGTTTGCAGGATTGGCCCTTTTTAAACAAAAAGCCTCACATCATGAACGCAGGAATATATCCCACCCTTTTCACATTGGCCTGTTATAGCGCCGCCAACAGTTGGATTTTTGTAAAACAGAAAAGGCCTCAAATCATCCAATCCAAATCAATGGTGTAAGAACAAAATATGTCAGCCTTTTCACATTGGCCTATTATAGCACCACCAGGAGGCCACAACCTGATGGATACCTGTGCACTTTTTCTAGTTTTATGTATATTTTCTCAGAATATTTTTTGCATATGGGCACTGACTCTTGAGTGCATCTATCTCAAACCATGCTCATCTATCTTCATGTCAATACTCTATGTGACACATGTTTTCTTGTCTGCAACCATATACTGTATATTCATTAGCCATTTTCAAACTGGCATTCCTATTTTGGGCATGTCATTATATACAAGCATCAACGTTACATTCATTTGATTTGTAGATCTGCATTTTGTTTTTAAAAAAGTGGGCCACTCTAGTTTTCCCTCTGATTTGAATGCATCTCTGTTACATATAAAATCAATGATCAGTTCCTTAGTTCCTTAAAACATAGTCAGTGAGAATTCCCATATTCTGATTCTGAAAGTTGGAGAAGGGACAGCAATGCAGTGTTTCCAGAAAGTTTAACCACATATATGTCTTTCTGAAAGCTCCTGCACTTGTCGTCAGTGTACATGATAAAGAATATTGGTGAAAGGATGCTCCCTTGTGGTGAGTGAGCCTGTGGATATACAGACTAGGGGCTTAAATATGGAAAGTGAGGAGGACATAAACAAAACACAATGAACAACAATGCATGAACTATACACTACATCTCATCTCATACAGTATACAAAAACATTCAATTAAAATAGAAAAGTCTTATTTTGTCCTATACAGACATACAGAAGAAATTATTAAAAAAAACATATTTAATTTGAGTTTTATTATAATAATCAACTTCAACTACTAATAATACCTCCAACTATTAATAGTAATACCTAAACTATTATAGGAACAAAAGCTTCACAATAGAACAAAAAATACACCAGAGTCATTGAGTATTTATTAACAAGTACACAAGTGAATTTTATTTATGCAAGCAGATTTGATCGTACAGGTCAAATAAGCCACTTCAAGCTGTTGGCACATGAATGTACAAAACAGATTCAGTTTAAAGCCGGCTACTAAGCATTCTTAGTGAAAGTACAAAAAGACTAATACGAGGAGGAAGCTGAAAGCGTATACTTTTTTTTCAGATCATTACCGAGTAAGCAACGTTGGTACAAGTATTAGTTTCTTAAGACATGTTTGAGAGATCATCACAAACTAAGGAGACACAACTCAAAGACTACAGGCTCTATTAACAGTAGCATAATGCGGTTAGCAGGGATGGGGGTAGGTTTTACTGCACATATAAACAAAGGGTTGATCCAGCAAGACGGTCAAAAGTGTAAAAAATAAACAAGTGAAATAAAAATGACTTTTTGAATCAGAAATACTATACTTATTAATGCATGTCCATGCCACGAAAAACATCTAAACTGACACTCGTTATACCTAACGCACAAGTTATCCAACTCGGAGTTGAACACCAATGATCTTACATCTAGAGAGAGAGAGAGCACAGAAATGGTCAAATAAGTGCAATAAACTAGTTTTTTGTTTTGTTTAATTATTTAAAAATACTGACAAAACTGACAAAATATTGCCAGGCAATGAAAAGGCCAGGTATTATGTCTTCTGGTGTCAGTGGGATGTGTTGGCAAAACAAACCGGAACTGGTTACTGGTCATGGACGAAAAAGTACTGGTACTGTACTGTGACACAAACATTTCCCACAGCTCATTACTCCACCAAGAAGTGCCATTACACCCAACACGTCTTTTATTTATTTTTTATCACCAAGGTTTTTTGATAATAATTTATGTTTTTCCATTTGAGACCGATGAGGATGGAGAGTTTGACTGACTTTCCGTGATCCATCTTATGCTTAATTTATACCATGCCATGCAGCTGTGTCTCACGCAATCGCAGATCTAAAACCTCACACCATGTCGCAACGCATTGTGATCTTGTAGATGTGGATTGTCTATATTTGGTGCGCGACACTGGCATGTCAAAGTGTAAATCATGCTTTATTCTCACAGGTGTTGTCCTGAAATTCAAGTGCTTCACATATAGGTACGCTTTTGATATCAATATTTACAGTGCAGAGTTCTGCAAAGAAGGAAAACAAAACACTGGATTCATAATAGTATTATTTATAAAGTTCAACTTTTTAGGAAATTATGCATGTTTGCATGTGCTTTTTGTGGCTCATGATTAATGACAATGGAATCATTCACAGTCCTAAAATACATTTTAAACTGCTGCCATTACCCTTGTATTACAAAATAACCCATAAAGTGGTTAATCGACAATTACTGACTATTACTGTCTTTGATATTGATCTTTGTTGCCTGTTTAACAGGCTTGGCACAGCTAGCAATAGCAAATACTTGGTTTACCTCTATTAATTTGGTATCTATCATTGTATTGTCTTGCTATCATTTAGAAAAACAAAGAAAACGGTAAGATTTGAATCCCTTTCTCATCAAAGTGATTTGATCCCTGGAAATAGCATATTTAAAAGGCTTACGTTGATTTATAGTTGCCTTAGTGAGATTTTAAATATTAATATTTGAGTCTCCATAACTCCCTAGCCCGTCTCTTGCAGTACATAGTTCTTCATCATGAATCTCCACATGGAACACGGACATGAGAGAATGTGCGTGGGCTTTTAAGCTCCAGTTGACCCCCTCAGAAATCAGCAATAAAATAAATACACTGGGGGAAAAAAAGTGTAAATTGTAAATCGCATACAAAAGTGTGTAAAAACAAAGCAAATGTACTGTATACTGTATGCAAATTGTCGCTACGTGTGACACTAACATTTTCTGAAATACAACCTGATTAAGAGAACTGGTCTTCGGGTTGGAACAGAAGATTTCAAAAGGGCCATAATGATGATGATAATAATAATAATAATAACACAGTCCATGAGAGAGGTAAAGGGCCTTTCATTTTTTTCAACTTGAAATGCTGTTTGTGGTGGCGGGGGGAGGAGGAGGGCCTTATGTGATGTCACCCCACCCCCACGCCAACTTGGTCATGTGACGCACCAGTGACATCAGCAGTGGCTGCGGGCCCCGCGTGCCATCCTTCCCCATGTTTGTCTGGAGGGGATGGTGGAGAGAGAGGAGGAGAGAGAGAGTTGTAGTAGAGAAAGTTGAGAGAGGAAGGGAAGGATGGATGGGGGGGTTGGAGAGGCAGGGCCAGGCCTCATGCTATGGGCATTTAGGTGTAGGCATTGAGCCGCTCCTTGGAGCGAGTGGAGTGGATGTCGTGCAGCTCCTGCTCTTCTTTCGACTTGATGTCCTCGTACTTCTGCATCCGACAGGCGTCCTTCACATACGCCCAGTTGGCTGAGAGGACCATCAGGTAGTGGATCTGAGAGAGAGAGAGAGAGAGAGAGAGAGAGAGAATGGTGATGATGATTTACAAGGCATGGCCAGATCCACTCATACACCTTCCTGCATACTTTGATCAGCCAACAATGTGATGTCCCTCTCTTCCCGGCTATGACACCCTGACCATTACTCCAATCATCCTTGGCTCTTCTCCCTCCTTGTGCCCCCCCCTGTCACGACTCACTGAACTGAGTGTATGTCATTTAGATAGATTTACTGCATCAATAATAGGTTTTCTAGGTTATCGAGTAACACTGGCAGACAAAGAAAGTACTTGCATAATCCACTTTTTCATTGGTGTGTGCCAATATAAAAGTGGAAAGCCAAAACCTACTTTGTCCTTCATTGATTTTAAAATATGGATGTGTTGGTAAATTGTGGGGATTTCTTTCACTTTTTTCACGTAACTGCTTGTCCACCAATGTTATTTAGATAGCATGTTGTTTAGACAGATTTTAGGTTTGGTGATTACCTGGTATCCCAATGACTTGGTACTGTAGCAACACTAGTACATAATTGTTTTTCTTTGCACTACAACTTGACCATTTACCCCGTCATGCGTTGAAAGGGTTCAGGACTTTTTCACAAATGTTGCACTCTGGATAAGAGTGTCTGCTAAATGCCTCAAATGTTAATTGGGACAGAGATAATATTAATTTGAGGTTTGATGAGGTAGAGAACGGAGAGAAATTATGTCCACGTGGCACATCTAATTTTGCCCTCTCATGTCTTCTCCTCTCATGGTTTGTCATGTTTGTCATTTAAACCCTGTCATCAATTTTCTTTTCTCATAATCTTATGTTTAAATTGAACGTTTCATGTTATCTCACACCACACCACAGCCTATTTCTTCTCAGGGTCTTTACCAACCTCCACACATATATATATATATATATATATATATATATATATATATATATATTATATATATATATATACTGTATTATGTGTACTGTAAAAAATCTCATTTTAATTGAACAGTGGACAATCATCAGTGGACCAGCAGGTGGCGGTATTGTGCAAAGTTTGGTCCTTATTTCATTGTTTCCATGGCAGCAGAGTGAATGTATTGTGTTTTAACGGCCACTCCTTTCACCAGCAAGCACCTTCTTTTAGGAATATTTATTATTGCTTATACTGTATTGCAGTAAACAACTAGGGCAGAAAAGCAGAAATACTACTACGAAACATATGATTATAAAAATTAATAATAATAACCTGGGCAATTATCACTCACTTATACATTTCTTGATGAGCCATCTGTTAGAACTGATGAGTTTTTCTCGCATGGCTGAACATGAAGCCACTCTGCACTGATTTAGTGCCCAGTTGTGAGGCCAGGCCAGCTGTCTGATGTCGCATGTTGCCATGTGTCTTTGTTCTATTCTTTGATTGCCCCCGTCGATGGTGTTTAGGTTAAAAGAGATGTCGGCTTCTCGCCCACATTTTGCACCATCATCCTCCTCTGAGGAGCACTATTCTGTTTCTCAGAAAATGGCTCCTCACAAATTAATGAGCGATGTTGGCAATAAGCTCTCAGCTTTTCTTTTCCCAGTTTCCATGACAACACTGTGACATGCCCAGCGCCTCGGAGAGAGCGAGGGAGGGAGGGAGGGAGCGAGGGGAGAGAAGAAAGCCCCTCGTCTTTTTACTGCGCCAAAATGCTTTCGCTCTGATCTTATACAGGCAGCCAGAAAGCCATGCACTGTCAACAGTCACCCCTCCCGAAACAACAATCATCACAAAGCTAATCACCATAAATGTGTTGTCAATCTAGAAACCATGTCTTTTCCCACATGAAGAACAAGCATACTGCTTTCGATTACATTCAATTAACTATACTCATTAATAATTACAGATTAAACATTAGTTGTTCATTTGTTATTCCTTAAGGTATACAAGATGTGAGGAAATAGATAGCCTATACACTATACCTGGAAACTGTTTATTTTTGTCTGTCAACAACAACACTTTAGAGGGTAAGGTACCCATTTAACCAATTAAAACATAGTGAAAATAGCACATCTACAAGCTCAAAATGCATCATCAGTTTGGGTTATTTTTTGCGTGTAATAGGACCTAGGTGGTATTAAATACAGGCTGTTACTAATGCATTCATAACTGCAAATGACCATGTAATGAATTAACCTCTCAGTCCTTGTCTCGCTTTACTGTTATTTATACAGTTTACAGCCTCAAAAGTTCATCATTAGTAATTCATGTAAGTATACTATTGACAATTATAAAATTATTATGCTATATTAACTGGTTATTTAATCTATTTTACTCGCATACTTGGTCTGTAATTAAAAGGCTTACTCTTTCTTTCATTGAGTCATTTACGTGCCTTGTTCCAGAGTATTAAACCATGGATTAATGGAACATCGTGCAAGTAATCTTGTGTACTAAGTACTGAATGACGCAATTATGCATTTAATACGGTGTTGTGCACCAAAAACAGCACAGTAACAATATAACACATTGTACAGCACTACCAACTTAGGTTTTATTTAAGAGACAGTTCATTATGTCAAGTATGTCCGCTGGTATGTTCCCTGCTCAGCATTTCTGTACCATGTGACTTGAGTTGAACACACATGATGAGGAAAATATTTAATTCCATGGTACGGATATTTGTACTTATATATTCATCTTTTCAAGTACTAAGTATTTAACCCACACGACTAAAGCTTAATTCATGCCAGGAGGTGTGACCGTTAATTAATTTCAGCAAGCAACACTCTCGTGCTATGGAGTATGAATTACTGTAGATGTCAATCCAGGTGGACGGTACATAGAACTTGAACTGTGTCTACACCATGTGACATATTTATTTACGTATGCATAGTTCTTAGCCTCGCAGATGTATAAACAGTTATTTGTGTGTTTGTCGATATCAACCATAATCTATGTACACATCCATAGTTACATAACCCATTCTGACCGGGCACCCATTTTGGTGTTGGCATCATGTTATGCTTTAGCTATTTAAAAATAGCAGATCTACATGCTCATATCGCGCCACCGAGTGGCGCGATACGAGCTTGTAGGTCTGCTATTTTTTGAAAAATCGAAGAACGACTGACATTTTTAGAATCTGATCTCAGGTCAGAATGGGTTCATCAGACCAGTGTGTGTCCGGCGGAAACCTCGTATGAATCTGATCTCAGGTCAGAATGGGATAAACAAACGTGTGTTTTGTGCTCTCACCATAGCGATGACGGCAGCTCCTGCTCCGGCCAGAGCGCAGATAAACAGGTGGAACGTCATGTCCAACTGGAGATGAAACACACAATACATTATTATTGCTAGCTTTCTTAATCTACTCTGATTTAATAGCCTGTGAAGCTCAACAACATCCACGTTCACAGTTGAAAATCCTGCAGTGAACATTATAATTAACTGTAAACGATGCTGCCCAGTATTTACATTATAAAGCTACAGTACAGTAAAGACTAATGTGTAGTGATTCTGTCATTAGCCACAGCCTGGTTTATACTGTTCTGTACTCGAAAATAGCTGATCTACCGTCTCCACAAAGGACTCACCAGTTTGTAGATTACAATAGCTATTTTTGAAAAATTTAAAATGAACAAAGGAGTTTATTAATTTAGTTGTTCATAAAAATGGTTGACACGGGTACAGGTTATTTTCACCTACTTCGTTGGATTCACACATCTTGTAAAACTTCTCAGATCCAGCACAAACAGTTTTGGCCTCAGCAATGGGAACGATACCTGAAAAAAAGAGTCCACACTCAGGTTCTGATCAACAGTAGAGCATCCCTTAAAGTTCAAGTTCACCACTTTGAAATTGAGGGTAATTAGAGCACATGGTGCTGGGTTTATATGATTGCTACCAATTAAACGCCCACAGACGATTTTCTTTTCTTTCTCTCGTGCAAAACCTGTTCTTCTGTGATGAACTAGACGCATTTCTAATTGACAGCATGCATGTTTCATGCTCAAACACAAACATAACATGTTGTCTCTCTCTCATTAGCAGGCAACAGTGCAGCACTATCTCTCTCTCTCTCTGTTTCTGGCACAACAGCACCCCTACTGGTACTCATAGTCATACTGGTGCTCATAGTCACGTAGGTTAACGTAAGACAGGTGAACACACGGACACGGACATTGCTGTTCTTTGGAGTGGTTGCACCACTCAAAAATAGATAAGGGCTGGACCAACAAGACAGATGGAAAGAGAGAAAGACAGACGGACAGGGAAACAACAAGAAGATAGAAAAGAAGAAAACAATCAGAGGGTGGAAGTTGAGGATAAGTAAGAGAGAATCAGTGCAAATAGATGAGTGGAGAGAGACAGATAGAGATTCAAAACTAGTCTAGTGAAATTATCGCCCGAGGACAGTCAGCCTGTGTCAGAGAGAGAGAGAGAGCGACAGGTCCAGAGGGACAGTTGGTGTAGCCTCCTCACCGTACTGGCGTGGGTCCAAGCAGAGCTGTGCTCCCTCCAGCACTGTGGTGTTCTGGCAGATGGTCCAGATGTTAAAGTACATGAAGACAGGCAGTGACGTGAAGGCTGTCACTCCCAACCAGGCTAGCATGAAGATGTACGTCAGCATGATGAACTGGAACACACACACACACACACACACACACACACACACCCCGTTTAATTTAAATTGAACAAGAATGAATTGCCTATCTACTACTAAATGCTAAGCCATATGACATGTCTTACGGTATTGTCTGCTGTCTGAATCCGTGCTCTGCATTGTAATTTGAGGCCTTTATCGGACCTCTTCTTCAAACGTTATCGTGGCTAGTAGCAATATTGTCCATCAGTTTGGTCTCAAACAACATACGGTATATCAAAAACCTCTGGTTGGATTGCCTCCTCCTGGTTTTGTGTGCTTGAGCAAGATACTGAGCACCTAACTGCTCCCTGAGCGCCCCTAGGTGGCCACTGCTCCTAATAGTTAGGAGGGTCAAATGCATGGAACAAATTTCCCCACAGGGATCAATATAAGTTACCGAATTGTCACGCTTTCTCGAGGATGACCTCCATTGATTTTGGTGACCTCATGGCCTTTCTAATAGCACCGCACTTAGGCCAAAATTTACTCTTGCCTTTAATGGGTAGACCGTCATGCAACTTGCTACTTAATGGCCTTTCATCTAGTGCCTCCCTTAAGTCATACTTGTACAGGAGCAGCACGGCCACCAGGGTCTGCTAGCAGAGACTCTTGGTGATGCTCTTCCCGTACAGTGTGTGAGAAAGTAGAGATGGCGTCGTCATCTTCCTCAGTTACACTTGGATGGCTGTTGATGGGTAATGTAATGTAATGTAATGACGATTTCCTGTATCAGCAGGGAGCTGTCAAAGGGCTGGTGATGGACAGATCTGACTTCTGACTACATGAATATAACAGAGCTACCGGTCTAGTGATGGACAGATCTGCACACAACTGTTGGTCACCCGGATTCCATACCATCCTGCCCAAAATTGTGTATCTTTACCTCCATGAACAAAACGTATATATCGAACTCCTGGTCCATAGTTCTTGAACACATGGGTCATCTGATTCCATTTTTGATCATTCCACTGATCAAAGCGAACCGGGGCAGGACCAAATGTCTGTACTGGCTTATTTTTTTGATTCAGCAACTCCACACGAATGTAATATACACTTCCACAATCCCAACGAGGTGCATACCAGTCTGATATGGTGATATCTGGCTGAAAGTTGTCCATGAAGGAGTCGTTGTAACCCTCTTTCTCCAAATTGATCAGCTGGGCCTTCCTGCACATTCGATAAGAGGTCACAAACACTTTCTGGACAGCCTCATCAGGATGTGGAACCAGGGGATTGTCAACTTTCCATCGATCTCCACCATTCTCTACAATTTGCCAGCCATTGAGTTTTTGTTCTCCTCGTGGGTTCTCCAGAAGATTGCGTCTCTTCTTACACAGGAAGTAGAACAGTCTCCAGTCATTGGGGACTTTGGCGGCGTCGCAGGGCTTAAAGCCGTCTCGTCGACATCTCTCTCTCCAAAGAGACTCACTGTCCACCAGTTCCTTCCATTCACGACAGACCAACCGGCAAACACAGACCAGGTCATGGGGAGGGAGGTTCATGAAGACCTCCTTCAGGACCTCCCAAGGAAGACCAGTCAGCTGACCTGTAGAATTAAACTGATCAGGACCATCTGCAGCTACTGCCAAGATCTGTGGGAGACCCATGGCTCTCCTCTTCATTCCTCTTAACACACTCCAGTTAGTAAATGTGTAAGCTAGTATAGCTAGCAACGTTATAAGTTACTGTACGTTAATGTTTGCAAACGTGCGGAAGTAACGTCCAGTCCAGTTGTAGAGATAAATAAAGACCAAAATGCACATTCAAAACATGCAGACCTCCCTGAGGGACCTGAACCAACGGTACATGTTCGTTTTAACGTCTGTTCTTTACTATGTAATAATCCAAGTCCTGCTTCTTCTTCTTACTCTGACTGCCACATTTTATAGGGCGACATGACGTCGTGGCCTGACGTCACGCCACTGACCGTTTCCGTGACAACAATGGGCATTCCTTGGATGTCCTATAGGATCTCAACCTGACTGTGGCACAGATACCAGGTGGATTCCTGTTCTAAGAAAGGACTCGTGCAGTGGTGGCCAACTGTGGGGCATCAAGGGCAGAGTGCAGAGGAAAGTGAAGGGCAGACGCAGCAGAGCGGACTCTGCTGGGACCTGATACTAGGTCAGCAGCGGAACATAATGTATCCGTATTTGTTTGGAGCGAAAACCTGCTTATGCTCTGCCTCACATACAGTAGAAACTGCAACTAGACACTATACTGTACATTTAGTGCTTGGACACAGCAGACAACAAACCCTGCTCAGCCACAGGGAGGAAAAGCAACCACATTATGTGGTTTTGTTGGTACTGGGAGTACATTAGGTTAGTTGTCCACTGTGGGTGGTTTTATTGATGCAGCTATTTGTCCAGAAGCCATATGGACCGTTTTTTGTTCTTTTAGATGAGAATTGAAGTTTGAGTTTAGATTTTTGAACGTTGGTACACTTTACTCGCATTCCCCACAGTATCATCATGAGGAAGGATCCTCTCCACATCTCACGCTTAGGGGTCAGAGTGCAGGAGACACCGTGGGTCACAGCATAACAGGACGTGGTCTGGTGGCTTTCCCCAGAGCACGGGCCAGGATGGAAGTAACATCCTGCACTCTACTTATTACTGGAAAATGTGAGGGATTCTCTCTCTCGTGCCGTTTTGCCGACCGTGACAGTGAACTTCTTTTTCCGAGCGGTAAGAATCGATTCAATGGGTGTGACGCCGCTCCATAAAGGAGACTAGAGTGTTTCCTTACCCAGGCGCTGACGCAGCGTCCGCAGGTGGTGATCTTGAAGTCTCCATACAGGTCCTTGATGGCCCCGCTGGTGAAGAATCCCTCCACCATCAGCAGGATGCCGTAGACGAAGAACGCAGAGGCGATGCCGTAGATGACGTACTTGATGATGTCGATCCTGGAGACGAGAATCACCCAGAGCCACTTAGCTACTTACTGTATACTGTGTACATACATACCAGTGGTTCTCAAACATTTTCATTTCATGGACCCCCACGACTTTGAGAGTGTACATGTGATTCCATTTGTACACTTTTGTACACATAGTTCTAAGGGTTCATTTGGAACCCCATCAAGGAACCCAAATGGTCCTTGGACCACACTTTGAGAACCACTAGTATATACAGTACATGTATGCTTGTTGTATAATTATACCTGTATACAGTAACTATATACCTACCTACCTACCTATGACTAACTAGTCATAGACAAAATAGTGAAAATAGCTGATCTATAATCTCACAACAGCCTGCTATATATATTGTTTTCCTTAAAGTATTTGTATTACATATTTGGACATTTGTCACATACAGTATAATGACATTAGCCTGGCGGGGCTAATGTCGTGGATTCACTGACGCTTCCTCCCCGCATATGAGACAGCTTGAAAAGTGGGTGTAAAATGTAGTTGCCTTGACAGACAAAAACCTGACGTCATCACAGACCGTGCTAAAACAACGAGATATTTTAACACTTACGAGCTATGTCGGATATTAACGATTTCTGCCGTCTTTGCAAAGATAACCTTAGAAACAGTGACGTTTTGTGTAACACTATACTAATATGGGTATAACGTCACCATATACACATGGACCAATCAGAGGCTGCTTTTCACTAGCCTGGGTAAGCTTTTCACTGCTGTAGGGAGTCGGGACAGCAGTTGAAACGCAGTCACTGATTAGCCCCGGTCATCTTCTGATGTCTCCAGCTTCCGCATACTCTCTGTCTATGGGCAGACTCATATGCGGTGAGGAAGCGTCCGTGAATCCACGTTATGAGTCTGGCCCCGCTAGGCTATAATGACACGCCCAAACTAGGAACACGTGGTTTAAAGGGTGACTGAGCCTTGGTCCGACAGACCATTATCATGGAACCCTTACAGTCCAAACATTTTTAGGTTAGGGTGCAGTTGAAAATGCATTCCGGTCCAGTTGTAAGCCGTATACACTCACATAGTGAAGACGTCGAGTGTGTCCATGGGGCTCCGTGCCACCTCAAAGTAGTTCTGGAGTATGGTGACAGTCCCAGACAGAGCCTCGTGTCCACAGCCGCAGAACAACGCCACACCAGCGTACAGCAGGATGGTGGCGATGAGGGAAGGGTACGGGATCCCACCCAGACATTTGATGCAGCACTCCAAGCATCCTAAATCAACACACACATACAGAAGTGGGGATTAAGATCAGTTGTTCCGATCACAAGTGACCCAAAGTGGGGTGCATACTTAGTTTAGACTAGTCATTGGTTAGACATGGGTATGCATAGGGAGAGAAAAAGCATGCTTGGCTGGCTGTTACAGAGACCAGGACAACACTGTTTATCTTTCCAATTTAGTCCTTATGTTTTGTATAGTCCCTGTTACTGATAATGCCTCCTGTTTGATCTTGGAGAGGGTGTAGACAACTAGACAACCATGCACACCTCGGTTATGCTTCTTTTCAACTGACATTGAGTAGTTTCACCTGGATGTCGTAACTACGGTTGTTCCGATTTGGGGCCGATCACGTCATTTTCAAATGATCGGAATTAGATTGGGAGCAAAAAAACACTCGGGACATCCCTAGTATCAATATTATATCCATATCATGACTGAATATTGTCTGTGATTTTGGATATTGTTGCGACCGGAGGTCGCAGTTAACTATGAAACCTTGCGTTTTTGACACCTAACCCACAATCCCTGTCACTCTGTCACGTCACCTAACAGCAAGCCCCAGGTCATCATGACATCACGTGACATCAGCCCCCTGGTCACCCCAGGCAAGCCCCCAGGTGCCCAGGTCATCGTGACATCATGTGACATCAGCCCCCATTTATGGTGCACAGGTCATTGTGATTTATTGGTCAAAGTTCATCCCATGCCAAAGCGACCGCACTCGCCCAGCAGTCTGACTTCACCCAGGCGGATGCGTGCACACGCCGATCCTCCCCTGCACTCTCTGGGGTGAGTGACCTTCTGACTGATACCTGTCCATTTAAACTTCAGACGGGCCTGCCCCAAACTTATTTGTGCCTGGCAGCCGGGGAGTTCTCAACAGGCCCGAAAATTAAGGCCTGGTCCTACCTGGGCCCTCATCAAACCCTGTACATTCAATACACTGCCCCCCCGCTGCCACCCTTAGATCTCCATTATATGGAGCTGACCTGTTCTGACATTCCATATCCTGATCTGAGCTCATCAGATACGCTCAAGATACGCTCCATATATGGCCAGTTATATATGCCCTTTAGGGCGAGGTCGCTTCTCGCCCTCAGGCGTCTTACTGGTACTATTGTGATATGGCATAAGTGTTCTATAAAAATATAACTATCGGATCGGTAAAAATCGGTATTGGCATATACTCAAAACCAGAGCAAAAAGAAACGGGACATCCTTACATAACACATACAGACTAGGAACCCCTCCCAGATCTGCTGCCTGCTAAACAGGCGCCCTAACTAACATGTAGAAGTCACTAGTGCAGATACAGAGAACCGACCCACCCACAAACATGCCTAACTTTCTGTGTTGGAGAGCGGCCTCAACCTCCTGAGCCAGTGCCATGTCTCACAACAATGATACAATGTTACAGGCTTTCCTCCGTTTCCCCACAATCGCCCATACAGCCTATGGTTGCCACTTGCCATTACATCAAACTCATTCATATTTTTAAGTCAAGATCACAGTGAACAAGGACAACGTTGTGGTTACCGAGGCTGGTGGCTAAAGACCAGGACGTAGGGGTTATAGTTTTTACATTCATGGATTTGACCCCACTGACATCACTGCAGTAAACTTTCCAGCACAACTCAAGCGGCATTTCAGAAATGCACCATAGGCCCTCTGTATAGTTTTATGGCTGCCTATGAAGCATTAGTTCTACAACAAATATTGAGAGAGATGATTGTGACAGTGTCCCTTTAATAAAAACCACATAGTTTGATACACTGCTCATTTCGTAGAAACAATTTTTGAGGGGCGCTTTTTTCCCGGCCACTGTGAGGCTACTCCAATGCATGGCCTTAAATCTATGGACTTAATGTTTGTTTAGGGCCGCAGTTACATGAGACGTCAAGAGATGTGGCCAATATAAATCCACTTCACACCAGTTTGATTTTTAAAGGAGCACTTGACCCATTCAAACTAATGGAAACTACAGCCTTTGTCTTCCTGGAAAGGTTTCTGAATTGTCCACAGCTGCACCTCTGAGACACGAGTGTAGATGGAAATGATGGCATCTTATAATTAATCTGTCCACTCCTCACTCCTCACTATAGCTTCACTCGTCCAAACGTATCTTCATATTAATGTAATTAGAGTTCTCCTTTAAAGAAAGACATTTGTTGTCGATGTACTCTACTAGACTGGGCAGACACTGGGACTGGGCAGTATTTACTATGTTTGTTTGTGGTTTGCGCTAATGCATTTGTGCATGTAAGAACCACCACTGCTCAACCTTTTATGCACAATTCCTTTTTTGCATGCTGGAAACCACAGCCTCATTAATATGAACTTTAACCCATTCTGACCTGAGATCAGATTAAAAAAATGTCAGTCGTTCTTCGATTTTTCAAAAATAGCAGACCTACAAGCTCGTAGCGCGCCACTCGGCACTCGGTCGCGCTATGAGCTTGTAGATCTGCTATTTTTCAATAGCTAAAGCATAACATGATGCCAACACCAAAATGGGTGCCCGGTCAGAATGGGTTAAGGAGTGGGGTGTTAAGGTGAAATATACAAAGATTCTGCAAATTTACTAAACTGAAATTAATCCATGTGTCCTAAAGGTGCACGTGGTATTTTACATCTACAGCAGGAGAAACAGCTGGTGTGGCATTGTGAGAAGGTATACGCTGGCTATAAAGATAGGAAAGAGAAAATAATTATTACATCAGAGAGAATTCAGAAAAGTTATATTGTCGTCATGTCATGTGACATGTCACATTGTCGTTACATGAGTACATAAAACATGGGCTGGAACCATTGGGATAACCCATTTCAGGTTTCTGTTGCAATTATGAAAATGTGATTTTTGTCTAGCTACTGTACATTCCTTCTGCATGATTCCTTGGCTCAGAGTACAGTTCAAAACACTGGCCTATATATGGATCCATATTAACGCCTCCAGCATTCCACTGTTGTAATTGGCAAATCGCGTTAGACATTTTTTTAACGGGAGATCATAGTACATTAATCACATATTTGGGCCCAGCTGCACTCCATAAATATTAGCACATGGTGGTGTTCCCCCTTAGTATATACTGTAAGCCCATGTAAGCCCTACAAACCTCCTCTTGACATGTATTTAACACGGAAAGAGAGTTGAACTCTCAACCTGGACTTTGACCCCAGCCTGGCTTCCTGTTTGTGTGGCCCCTTGAGGTGACTAATCTCCGCTCAGAGCTGGCTTCAATCTGTTGTCACATTGCCTGTTGAGGGGATGTGTGTGTGTGTGTGTGTGTGTGTGTGTGTGTGTGTGTGTGTGTGTGTGTGTGTGTGTGTGTGTGTGTGTGTGGGTGTGGGTGTGTGTGTGTGGGTGTGCAGTACACACCATGTGCTGTCTTAAATTGCTTCAATTGATTGCATACTCTCTCTTGGATTTTCTACCATACATGTGACTGTGTACATGTGGTTTGTGGATGCGTGTGTGTGTGTGTTGGGGTGAGTATTCTCAGTCAAGTCAGAGTATCAACTAAACTGCAGTTAATTTGACAGCCACCAGACACAATTTACAAGCTGATCTGAGTGCATGGGCATCAATGACAAACCCGTTCCCTCCGGGCACAGCCTTAGCTGAGGTGTAACATTAGGCTTGACACCTCAGCATTGATTGCCGACACCTGGCCTACAGGGCACCGCTCCATGGATTTGTCTATACAAATGCTCACTGCACTCCAAAACAGAGTCTATCACGTCAATAAAGTCAGCTAACGAAATGCAGAAGTGTAATTTCACGCTCATAGTACCACAGAATGCCTTTACATCGCCAACAGAATTCCCCTTTGATTAAATTAATTTGCAATGCCTGTCGTACTGAACGGCGTACGACCACACAGCGGGTGCTCATTGCTCGTTATCGCTCATCATGGTCGTTATCAGCCTCGTCTCCTTCATGGACACCAGCTTGCCCGCTTCACACCTGCATTACAAAACTAGAGGGGCATCCCTCTTCCTTCCTCCTGCTCCCTGCCTTCCTTTGCCCTGACCTGAATACCAAGTAGTCGTATATAGTACTATAGAAAATAGCTGATCTACAAGCTCACAGCGCGTCGTGAGCTTATACAGCTGATATGTTCAGTGCTCAATGACGCGGCGTGCTTCCAACTGTAAATCAGGCATGAGGCTCAGACACTGTTCACATGCCCAGCCTGGGGTTCGCCCAGATTATCTGCATCCTGGCAGATGTAATCCAGCTGCAGACCGTGTCGTCACTCAGCCGTTTGCTCAGCGGCTTCCCCATTTCTTTTATTTAATCTTTAATCCAAGTGAGGATTGCTGACACACATGCGCTTTTACTGCAGTGCTAATGGTGCAGTTACAGATACATTCACCCCAACCCAGTCCACAACAACTACTGAATTCTAGGCCAGGTTGGATGTTGTTATTCTCATACCGTCTTTGTACCTTTTTACACTTTTGTTACTAGTGTTATTACTTGTTTGTGCTTGTTCTCTACCCATACCTGTATTTTTTGTCTGTCTGTGTATGTGTCTCTGTCTGTTATCCTTTTAGCCTAAACTAGACATGTGCCCGTTGGCCACCGGCCTACTTGAGAGCGATGCAACTTGGGAACCTAATAATACCCGCTGTCAACTTGTCATAGCACCTAACTTAACTATCTGTCTGTGTCCCACATCTCACAGATACCGATCTCTGTATTTGTCTGTCCGCCTGTGTGTGAAGAGTGCAAACTGACTGTGAAAAGTGGAGTGGTCATGTAATCAATTTGCAGGTGTGGGGTTGTCATCGCAATCAATTGACTTAGGCAGAGGCTGGAAATTGCACATGTGAGGGGATTTAGGCTGATTAGGCCCACTGGCAGAGCCTGACCAGAGCCTTTTGTGGTGGTTCTGGATAACTGTGGGTCCGTCCGACTCGATACCGGGCACTGCACTGACCGTGTGTGTCGAATGTGAAGTCGGTGGGGCAAACGGTTGTCGACTTACGTCCATTACAACCGTACACACAGACGCTCACGCAGACACACAGAGACGTGGCACATTTATAGTAGGATGTCTGACTGTACCTTGTGCTGTTTAAATTTCTGACTGAATACAGATACAAAATAAAATAAAATAGCAGCTGTAAGCATGCATTTCAGGAGAGCAGAGGTACAGGAGAAAGTAGAGTAATGAATAAACAGCCTGACACTATACACATTCACACTGGGTCTGACTATGAATTAACATAGTATAACCACAGGCTTACTGTTATGTCTGCAGGTATAACTGGGACCTATACTCAGTATACTGCCCAGTACCCACATGTTTTTCTGCAGTTGGCAACTGGGAGCTTCCCTGTACAACCAGTTGTCCCCAGGCCCCAAGTGAATCTTTTAGTTATGCTAACATTATTCATGAGAAGCACTTTGATTCTATATAGTATTTATAAGATAAATACTGGCCAAACCAGTTGTAGACTGTTTCCAAACTGACATGCACACAAGCAGCCTGTATAGTGTGGCTGTGTGATTTGTGTGACTTCATTAACAAACTGCTAAATGTCCCCATTAGAGTAGACTCTCTCTATCTGCCCAGTACAACAGTCTTCTACTGTTGAATACTGGGAACTACAACCACAGTCTTATATTGTTGGCCAGTGAGAGCTTCCCAGTACAACCACAGTCTTCTACTGTGTAGGAGGACAACTCATTGGTGGTCCAGGGAGGGGTAATCATTACTTATTCAATCTCTCTGCCCAGAAGAAACTCTGTACAGTAGGTCCATTTAATCAACCTTATCACCTGCAGCTGAGAGCAGGCGATGACAGGGGCTGTCCATGCTGCAGTGAGTGTGGCCAGAGCCAATCACAGCTGTACATGCTGCAGAGGAAAGAGAACCAATCATAGCTGCTCTCTTTTCTCCCGGATCTATGTCCTCCTTTCCCCCCTAATTACAGTAAGATACTCAGCGTTCATTTGAGTGTGCCTGTCCTTCTAATAGTCCGGCAGCCAACAGGCTTCTTTTGTTTAAAGTGGGAAATCTGGTAGAAATTGGGGTTTTTTATTCGCCTAAAATAGTGTCTATATACATACATTCATGAATCCACTTGCTGACCGGCTGTCGGTATTGAGCAATTTCTTTTATAGGGCGATTATATGTGACCATACCATTAAAAACCTACACTGTAGTGTACAGTATATAAGGCAGGATTTTCATTCATTTTCATTATGCTTTATGAAGCATGTGACATGTCAAACTAAATTTCTGTATCTCTTTCAATGTATACCAACCTTTATTACCAAATCATTTAAAAAAAAATTGGATACTATTATTTCAGGGTTTATTTGGAACAAAAAGATGGCGAGGCTGCGCAAGACCATCTTGGAGAAACCAAAACAACTTGGTGGAATGGCACTACCTAATTTTTTGTTCTACTACTGGGCTGCTAATTTTCAAGTTATATTGTATTGGCTGCATGACTACAACTTACAATCATCCCCTGCATGGTGGCTCATGGAATCCACTTCCTGTGCCCCGGCTTCTCTGACTGCCTTAGTATGTGCTCCCTCAATTGCGCCATTATCTAAATTCTCTTCCAATGTTTTAGTTAAGTCGACTCTTAAGATCTGGACTCAGTTTAGACGCCATTTTGATATTCAACTATTCCCATTACTAACCCCTCTGTGTGCGAATCCATTATTTCCTTCTTCCTTACAAGATCGGGCATTTAAGATTTGGTATGATCATGACATTAAGTCAGTCAAAGATTTGTTTGATAGTGGCACGTTCGTTTCGTTTGACCAGATTGTTCAAAAGTATAAGCTACCCAGAACCCACTTTTTCCGTTACTTGCAAGTCCGTGATTTTGTTCGCCAAAAATGTACTAGTTTCCCGACTATTCCACCTAATTCACCTATAGACATAATTATAGCGTCAGCTCCTCTTAGTCTTAAGGGAAAGATATCGTCACTCTATACCTCATTATTTGACCTTCATTTACCCTCAACCACTGCCTATAAGAATATTTGGGCCCAGGACCTGGAGGAAGAAATTTCTGATGAAACCTGGGAGGCCATTATGGGTCGTGTTCATTCTTCATCAATATGTGCTAAACACGGGGTGTTGCAATGTAAATTTCTCCACCGGGTGTACTGGACCAAGGTTCGGTTAGCCAGGATTTATGATAGTGTTGATCCAACGTGCGATAGATGCCACCAGGCTCCAGCTAATCTTCTTCATATGTTTTGGACCTGTCCAGCCTTACAGTCTTTTTGGTCAGCTATATTTGATACTATTTCAGATGTGTTACAGTTTCCCATAGAGCTATCCCCTATTATTTCCCTATTTGGCGTCCTTCCTGATACTATCCCCCTGCCTTATTCTCATGCATTGGAAAAAAACATACCCCCCTTCACATTCCCGTTGGATATCTGACATACTGTATTTTTTTAAATTGGAAAAAATTAAATATACATTGCGTGGCTCAATCTCCAAATTCAGTAAAACATGGCAGCCTTTTCTGTCTCATGTTGACCGCCTTACACTTGTGCCCCCGATTGAACCTGATTGACTGTCGCCGGACTGGCCAACCTGTCTTGTCTGGATGATGTTTGTGACCGTGATCTGCTTTGTATATTGACTAAATTGTGCCTTTTCTATCTCATGTTGACCGCCTTAAACTTGTGCCCCCAATTGAACCTGAATAACTGTCGCCTGACTGGCCAACCTGTCTTGTCTGGATGATGTTTGTGACCATGATCTGCTACGTATATTGACTATATTGGAGTTTTATTTTTGTTTTTTATATATATATTTTATATATTGTTTTTATTGTTTTGTGTTTTGAATGTTCTTTGGTTGTCTTGATTTGGAGTTTGTGTTTTGTTGTGTGTGTTTTAGTTTTTTTTGTATTTGTCACTCTGTTTTTATTTCTCAATTTACTTATTTGTAAAAAAAACAAAAATGAATAAACAGAACATTAAAAAAAAATATATATATATATTTTTTTTTCCTTCTTCATGATTCTGAATCCATTCTAAGCATTAGTTTTGCACAAGAAAACACTCCTTGGGCTACAAATGGCCATAGCCACTTGCCCAAATGTGCCCAAAATATCCTGACGTCATCACATTTGTGATTATGGCTATGGCCGTTTTTAGCCCAAGGAGAGTCATCAAAACCCCCTAGTTTGACTAGGAAGTTTGACATTTTCGCCTTGCATAGGTTGTTAATGGTATGGTCACATATAAACCCCTCAATGCTGACAGCCGGTCAGCAAGTGGATTGATGAATTTATGCATATAGACAATATTTTTAGGCCAATAAAGAAATAACTATATACCAAATTTCCCACTCCACACCCCCGGTTGCTGGACTATAAGTAAAGTTGTACACTGAGAATTGTACTGTGTGAAAAGACCCGAAGGCCTTTCTAATCCTTTGCAGAGAACTCAGATTATTATCAGTGTGGTTGCCTATAGGCCAACTATGTTTAAATAGTTTGAAAACGTTTAAATCGTGCAACAACTCCATTCTCCCCTCCGATTGGAAACACAAATCACCACCATTTAAATACGTGATAGGCAAGATGGCTATTAAAAGTCTCTTGTAATTTGATTCCAGGGTTTCATACTGAGGCTGAAGACGAGGAAATTAAAGGGTCACTGACAAAGACCGGATGAAAGAGATGACTGCCATGATGTCATCATGGTGTCATCATGGTGTCATCATGGTGTCATCATGTGTAGAAGAGGTGTATATTGTAGGTGCACGTAACTGTGGCGACTACTTCACAGGAATGCAAAATTGTGCTGATATCATTAAAGCTACAATCCATACGTTTTGTGTGCACTCTGTTGTCTCTTGCAATAATTTCGTATAACTAATTTCGTAATAAGTAATGATAGCGGTTAATCCAGTGTTTCAAATAACTTTATTGATATTTGTGAACCAATTAATATCAAGGTCTCAGTTTCTCAATTGAAGAGTAGGGAGACCACCTCTTACCACTGCACATGTGCTACTTATTATTGTATTAACATATACTCTGTCATACATTCTAGCCATTACATTTGTCATCTTCCTCGTGTCTTCGTCTACTGTACTTCTTGAATAACATTCAGTGTTGCATTGCCGTCTGAAACAGTAATGCATCTCTGTCCGTCCTAGCCATGGAATTCAATCGCATGTTGCATGTAATGAAACTGTGGTCGCGGCTGTATAGCTTTGATGGAGAACACTCAATCACTGCAATCGATAGGCGTCTGCCATTACTGCATAGGAGAGGAAAGGGAGCTAATAGCCACCGGGATGAGATCAGACTAATCGGTGATGTTCATTTACATTTTCCACAGAAGATATACATTATTTCATTTGTGCGATATGTCGCAGATATTTTATCACCAGAGAAGTCGTTTTACGGATAACAGTCATAATTATAACACTGTGACTGAGTGTTGGCTTGAAGGAAATGTCTAGTCTCTATGGAGACGGCGGAGGATATGTGTCCGGGGAAGAGACGGAGGAATGGAGCACGAGAGGATTAGAGGAAGGAGGGTGATAGTTTATTGATTAGTTATGTTCTAAATGTTGTGAACGGAAATCGTGCCTTGTCAGTTGTCACATGACGGCATGTGATGTATGACAACCGGTTACGCAATGGATGCATTAGTCAGGGTGTGTGTGTGTGTGTGTGTGTGTTCAGGTGTCTGTAGTGAGCAGCCTATAGCTTGCAAGGCCAATCTCTCTCTCTCTCTCTCTCTATCTCTCTCTCTCTCATTCTCTCTCTCTCTTTCTCTTTCTGTCGAGCTCTGCCAGATGGGAGTTGGTGAAAAATGACAAGAGGTGGTGAGAATTGACAGTGGGAGCTGCTTGATTCATAATTTAGCAGCAGCGAAGCTCAGTCAAGCACAAGCCTCTCGCATTCATTATTTATAGCTTTCTGCATTAGCATGACATTACCTGTGATAAAGACGAAAGACGTGTGGTTCATAAGTATAGTAGATGCAATTCTATCTCGCCCACGCAGTTTGTAGCACGGTTGTAGAACATATGGCTGTTTCAATGTATTGACTCCACGGCCACGCCGGTTGAAAGGTTGGCCTAATTGACTTGGTGGTCATGTCTGATGACTACAGCCTCACATATAGGCACGATTCATACTCCTATTTTAGAGCAGAATAAAAGTCGGTTCGCCTCTGTAGAGCCTACAATGTGACGTCATTTGAGGTTCGGGGGGGCGGGTACCGCCCTAAAGTCGGCTCTTCGGTGCTACTGACGAGCCAAAATCATTTCGGCACTACAGAGGTAAAATAGGAGTATGAATCGGCCCTTAGAGTTAGCATTTGTTCTGATTCTTTAACCGACACGCAGGATATAATGAGGAGCTATTTAGATGTTCTCTGGTAAAACTACATTTCTTCTGACAATTTGTGCTTTATATTGACTAAACCCACAGTTGACTAAAAACAGCATGTAAATTAGATGCCAGAGGAAACTATAAGACTGAGAAGCAGTTTGAAAGATGTCAGTCATTTACTAAATTAATAAACCATCTAACTTAAATCCAGCAATAGAGGGATTAATTCATGAATGCTGAGTGAAGCCAACGGATGGGGAAGTAAACCCTCTAGACTTCTAGTAAAAACAGACCAGAGTTGGTTCTTTACTTGGGTCGCTTTTCCTCCCATTTACATCAAGGGGCTATCCCTTACCCCTTATCCCTAAACGTATTTGCCATTTTTTACTATTTTGAAAATCCTTTTAAAATAGTTCAAATAGTCGATCTACAAGCTCACAACGTGTCGATTTAGATTGGCTAGTTGAATTATTGTCTCCACCAGGCCGAAGGCCTAGGGGGAGAGTATGTTTTGCACTCCGTCCGTCCGTCCGTCCGTGTGTCCGTCCGTCCGTCCGTCCGTCCGTCCGTCCGTGAGGAGCTATGTTTTGCACTCCGTCCGTCCGTCCGTGTGTCCGTCCGTCCGTCCGTCCGTCCGTCCGTCCGTCCGTCCGTCCGTCCGTGAGGAGCTAATCTCGGCCACCGTTAACCCGGTCGATGCCAAATTTTGCACACACACTCCCTGGATGCCAACCATGAACCTCTGCCCCAAACATTCCACAACGGCCTGTTATAGCGCCACCAGGAGGCCGCTTTGTGCAAAACAAGTTTTTGCACAGTACACCTACAGATTTTGTCCAAACATCACGCAAATTGGTACACAGTCTCTCTACAGCCATTCAACGAAACCGGTCTTTCACATTTCTCAGACTCCATCCTGATTGGCTAAGATTGGCTTCCAAAGTTCACAGGAGTGCTCAGTTTCAAACAAAATGCTGCAAATCATGAACACATCGCGTGATTTCCCTGAAATTGTGCACCCACATTCCCACTAGGCCGAGGACGCAATGCCACATGAACAATTTCAACTCAGCCTCAAGGTGGCGCTATAACTGGCCGAAAAGTGTTTTTACCTCTAACTGCACGGATCTGTGGATAACCTGGTGGAGACCTGTGCCCAGAAGGGCACTTTTTCTAGTTTGAAAATGTTTTAAGTTTAGGGGTAAAGGGGTGGCGCAAGATAGGGCCCTGAAATCTCTTCACTAAAAATAGACTATCTACAAGCTCACAACAGGTCGCGTTGCAACGTGTAACTTGCAGATCTTCTATTTTTGGCATTTTTTTGGTCACGATAAGCATTTTTTTAATTTGTACTCTGGCTGTAATTTGCCCATGACCCCGAACCTCCTCCGTGCTCCAATCAACAGACGGCGTCTCTCTGCCATAAAGAGAAAGGACGACCCCCCATCCACCCAGAACCGCCCACCTCCCACCTCGCTCCATCTGTCCCCGTCACGTCCGACAGGAACACACATGCACACATACACTTTTAGGCATCGCACACTCTTTCACTTCCGACTGCCTACTCTGCCTACTCTATTCTTGACCTGAGATCAGTTGTTAAAGAAGCATTTCACCCATTTTCAACGGTATCTTCACATAACTGGCCGCTGGCACAATTTCTCTCTACTCACTCTGTGTCTCATTGGTGGGCTGTGGACAGTTCTACTCACTCTGTGTCTCATTGGTGGGCTGTGGACAGTTCTACTCACTCTGTGTCTCATTGGTGGTCTATGGACAGTTCTACTCACTCTGTGTCTCATTGGTGGTCTGTGGACAGTTCTATACTCACTCTGTGTCTCATTGGTGTTCTATGGACAGTTCTACTCACTCTGTGTCTCATTGGTGGTCTATGGACAGTTCTACTCACTCTGTGTCTCATTGGTGGTCTATGGACAGTTCTACTCACTCTGTGTCTCATTGGTGGTCTGTGGACAGTTCTACTCACTCTGTGTCTCATTGGTGGTCTATGGACAGTTCTACTCACTCTGTGTCTCATTGGTGGTCTGTGGACAGTTCTATACTCACTCTGTGTCTCATTGGTGGTCTGTGGACAGTTCTATACTCACTCTGTGTCTCATTGGTGGTCTGTGGACAGTTCTATACTCACTCTGTGTCTCATTGGTGGTCTATGGACAGTTCTACTCACTCTGTGTCTCATTGGTGGTCTGTGGACAGTTCTACACTCACTCTGTGTCTCATCGGTGGTCTATGGACAGTTCTATACTCACTCTGTGTCTCATTGGTGGGCTGTGGACAGTTCTATACTCACTGTGTCTCATCGGTGGGCTGTGGTCAGTTCAGAAACCTGCCTACCAATAGAGCACCGAAGTCTGACGTAATTTACACATCCTACCTGGAGCGCGTTTTTCTTCCCCATTCTGAATTCATAATATAGACTTTTTTTTTCAGGTTTCAGTCTTCTTCATTTTGCAGACCCCAAAATAACCCCCATTTAAAATGGTTATTGATGGAAAGTATGTTTTGGTTTCAAATTCAACTCTGACAATTGCACATGAGAAATACAGTAGATTCACACACAGTGGCTGTGATATCTCTATTTCTTTGTATTGTAATTATTTCAAGTGAATTGAATTGATTTAGAGTTCAATTAAACTACTGCTGATTTGGCTGGGGACCCCTGGAACACCCCTCAATGACCTCTGGGGACCACGTTGAAAACTACTGGGAGTGTCTTTAGAATGTCTTTAACAGAATATGGCTAACATTACCCAGAGTTCTCTACTGAGTGGAGATATTTTTAGTTGTAGGCCTATAAGTAGTTCAAAGTTGCATAGGAGAGCTATATGTAGCAAAAAGTAGGGTACAAAATATGAACAATGAGGACATGAAACATAGCTGCTGTGTAATTGGAAAAATATATAATATTAGTATTACAGTACATAGTGTACAGTATATTAACATTAATGTTGCAATCTGTAAGTTTCACACCCTATCCGGGATTTGAACTGTGAACTACTACTCTATCAAGACAGAAGCCCTGCTTGGCCCAGGGAGCTCAGCTGTTGTGCTCATGAGCTCATGGCAGTGCTAATTCTACCAGTTTACCAGTAGGTGTCCTACCTACATTTGGAATAGTAGGGCGACCACCTCCCAAACACTGCAGATGTGCCATTCTTTAAGTAATTATACTTATTCATTCAAATCAATTACAGATCGCTTACAGTATGTAAATATTGTGACACCTATAGGTCCTATACAGGCCAGCACTGCCTCCAAGTAAAAAGTTAAACGGATATTGTAGATAAGATCTGCTCATTGAGGTACAGTATTTGAATCGCTGTTGTCCTTATAGGGTTACCATGACCACAGACCAATACTCTTCTATGACTTTGACTTGTAAGTAGTACATGCTTTAGTTCATGTAACATTCCAACATACCAATAGAACCACACTGCCTCTAATGTTATGATCAAAGCGAATGAGTCAAGCAACATCATAAATGTACTGATATATATATATATAGGCTACGAGAGAGAGAGAGAGAGAGAGAGAGAGGATTCAGTGCAAGCATCAGTTAATTTTTCTCTAACCACAACACCAATCACAGATTCACAGCCAAAAGATGCACAGCTAACATGATCTTTATTGGATCCCAAGACTCACAGATGGGGGGTTGGGTGAGAAAGAGATCGAGTGCAGGGGGAATGGTGTGTGTGTGTGTGAGTATGAGTGCACAATCTCTGCGCTTCCCCATAACCCCACATCCACCCACCACCTCCCCTCCCCAAGCAGGTTCTTTTTCAAGTATACCCCCAACGCACACGCGCGTGCGCACACACACACGCGCACACACACACACACATGCACAAACATCTCAGCGCGTGTTTAATCAACCACTATGGTTGCCATGTCAACCACAGCGTGGAATGGGACGAGAATAGGCCGGGCTATACTTCAGCACTGTGACCCACTTAGCGTACGTCAACAAATTCACTGGGACAATAGTGAGGCAGACACATTATACAGATTAGCCCCACGGTCCCAGGAACGAACGTTGCACAGGGCCAAGGCAGAAACGACTTAGCCTCATTTCTCTCTCTTTTTTCATACTTTCCTTTCCCCCCCTCTTCCTCCCTCGGAGAGACGGAGCGCTCTGAACCTTTAGCGTGTAACGACTGAGCATGGATGTGTCTTTTGTCTGAGCTCACTTAACTCCAGGCGGCGGGAGTGACATGCCACTAATGGAAAGACATGAAGGAGTCTCTTTTTCTTTCACGTATAACCACTTGAACCCTCGCGGGCCCGCATTCTGAGGGCGAAGACTCGTCGACCGGAAGATGCGTTGTGAGCTTGTAGATCTACTGTTTTCCGCAAAGAGATTTGGAGCCCCGCATCTTGCACACCGCCCTACGCCTTATCCTTAAACTTTGTAGCCATATTTTACTATATTTGGAAAATCATTTTGAAATTTTTCAACTATAGCTTTTTTTTTTACTAAGGGGTATATGGTGGCACCCAAGATGATAATAATAATAATAAACTTTATTTTATAGGGTCCTTACTGTATAGAAAAAAAGAGTCACTAGTATAGACTCCTGGAGAGCCGCCAAGTTGAAGTATAGGGTGGTATTTGAGTGGTGCAACCCCTCAAAGGAACAGCAATGTCCGTCCGTCCTCACCATAGAGTCCTCACCTATGTGACTATGAGTACCAGTAGGGGCAAAAGTGGCGCTGTTGTGCCAGAAACGGAGAGAGATAGTGTTGCATTGTTGCATGCTAATTACACAGAGAGAGAGAGAGAGGAGAGTTGCACCACTCAGTTCACACGGGTGTGATTTTTTTAAATATATTTTCTTGTTATATACTGTGTCAGCCTGTTCATAATTGTTATTGAAGTCTCATCATTTGGGATTGTTATGTGGTCGTTTAGATCCATTGTGCCATAGACTTACAGACGACAGATTATCTTTTCACCTATCCCTGTTTTATGATTAGATCACGGCTATGATTCATGCCATAATATATAATCCTTGAATCATCGTTGCATGTTACAGCTCACATCATATCAGGTCAAATTCATTAAATGCTTTGCGATTCCAGGATCAGACCTTTATGGGCGATCAACCACTAGGGCTATAGGCCACTGGATAACAATGGACCTATAGCTAAGACCCGGCCTCTCCCACTTGGACACTTTCCAGCCGGGCTCATTCATTCCAATGTAACTATCGTGGATTTTACACATTAAATACTGGTTCATTTTTGGAACCAGACCTTCAAAATCTCTTCCAAATCCGTCAACAAGGCCTGCCATATGCACTGGAAAAATATGTGCGTGGCATTTCTTTTTTTAAACGGTGTTACTGTGTTTTATCATATAGGAAAACTATTGGTGGAGAGGTTTGTCTAACTAACCCATGTTATGCTTAGCTGTGATTGGACCATAGCAGTTTGGGGAGGGGCTTAGCTATAGTTCAATTAAGACATTATTGAATACATACAATATGAGCCCCTGCTAGGTTGCTACCATTAAGGATAGTCAGAAAGTGCCTCAAAACAATACTGCACTGAAATGTTTGTTTATTCTGAAATGATCCATTCTAGTGAAAGTGAAAATGAAAGGGGCTTTTTATTATGAGTATCAAATGAAACTGCTAATGGGAAATATACTGTATCTACAGAGGGTGGACGTCACAAACGTGACATCTGGACAAAATTAGGTGACTATACTGCTCTGAGCAGCGCAATATACGGAAGGAACTGATTTGAAAGCTGCATAGAGGCCTGAACATATAGGGCTCCATTTTTGTCGCAGCCTTTACCCGTGACGCGGCCCGCAATTCAGCCGCTGCCCGAAAATTACGAATATAGGAGCTTGCTCTGTCTCTTAATGGTATTTTGGTCCAGAGTCACCCGCTATCTTTTTTGCCGACACCGGTATTTGCGCCTAGAGGTGTGGTCATGGGCGTGTTGGCACGCTTTCCCCTAAATTGCTATTTTGGTCACACACATTTGCATAGTGGAGTTTAAAAGCACCCGTAGCTTACCCGTAAGCCGTGCCAAATTAGTTTGGTAGAGCGGCGCGGCGCGCGCCTCAATGGAGATGTCCAGGCACAGAGTCAGGCTGCGTCATCTCTCCTTATTCTCCTATTGCATCTCTTTGTAATTTTCCTATAATCAGCAGAAGTGAGTGCCTGCCACTTCCTTGTGTCCATTGTGTTTATATAATTGTATAGTCAAAGAAGTTATTTGCCATAATATAACGGGTAAAGGAGGTGTTTTAGGGATTTAAGACGGGTAACCAAAATACCAACTTTAGTGGGGGAACACCCCTTCCCCACTGCTAAATCCCCAAACAGTGTATTTAGAAAGATCGAACGAAAATGGAGCCCATAGTTTCAAGAACATTATTGTCAGTGGAAAACCCAGAAAATGAGTGGAAAGAGTAGAGAGATAAGAATAAGATATATATTTTTAAATGAATAAAATAGACTGACTCATTATTATATTCTATATATTCTGTAAATAGTTTAAAGGGCCTTGCAGACTGGATGCTTTTTTCAGGAAGAACTGGGAAGAAATGCAGCTAAAAATGTGAAAAAGACAGCAGTGTGCAGGGACCTTTCACAATCTATCACCAGTGAATGAATGTTGTACATCCATCCCCAATGAATCTGTGACTGGATATATTATGTGCAGACTATTATAGTAAATATGAGACTGATGCATGTACAGTGCCAACTGTCAGCACGGCCTTTAACAGTGGTTGTTTATCAACAAGAGAGACTATTACTGTAATCCAATCCAAGCAGACGCAGGGTTTATAGTACAATGGCATTTATGAGGTTCTCAGCATTGGAGAGACCTTTGTAGAGCCTGATTTATAATATTTATCTCGACATAAAACGAGGCATATGGGGTAGAGACTAGAGAGAGCTCCCCTGGAATGTCCTCGTCTGACATTATGTTTTCAACACCTGTTACCCCGTGTCCTCAGTCTTCACTCTGGCCACTGAGTCATTCTAGTCGGAACAATGAGAAAACCTTCAAACGTAATTGCACTAATATAGCCCTGAAAAACCCTGCATAAACAATTGGAGGAACTCCCTCAACACCCAGTAGACTGGGGGTCGAATGAGGATCAGAACAATAGGCGAGAGACAGAAGAGAGGGTTGTGGTTTTGTACCCTGACCACGTAGAGTTTTATTTTATATTGATGTTTATCTTGTATGTAACTGTTGGGTAGTAGCTGTGCTGAAACTCAGCACTTTGCACTTGTATGCAGTACTTTGTTCAGCACTTTATTCTGGTATTCAGCTTGTTGAGTGGTGCAACCACTCCAAGGAACAGCAATGTCCGTGTTCACCTGTGTTGGTTCACCTATGTATGTGCCTATGTATGTGTTCATGAGCACCAGTATGACTACCAGTAGGGGCGCTGTTGAGCCAGAAACAGAGAGAGAGAGAGATAGTATTAGTGCTGCACTGTTGCCTGCTAATGAGAGAGAGAGGAGAGGGGGGGGGGGGGGGTAGAGAGGGGAGTTGCACCACTCAGTTCACACGGGTGTGATTTTTATTATTTCATGTGATTTTAAGATTGGGAAGGTCAACCTGAGACCACTGTTTTCCCTGAGTCTGCTACATGTTTGCACTTCCAGGGTTAAATTACCACTGGATTTTAGTGTGTATATAAGACACTATCCAATATCATAGAGATCATCCTGTTATCCCAGCATGCCTTGCTAATACCTTGATGGAACCCTTGAAGCAGAAGGGGCATGGCGATGACTTGCAGAGTGGCCTCTTGGCGCAGGAAATGCTAACAGGTGTCTTTTTTCCATTCAGATTGAACAGAGGCGGAGGCGTTAATGGCAGTGGTGTAAAGTAACTAAGTACAACTACGTAGTACTTTTCAATTTTCAATACTTCTACTCCACTACATCTCAGAGGCAAATGTTGTACTTTTTACTCCACTACAATTATTTGAGAACCGATGTACAAGCTCACACTTGTGAACACTGATGAAACGGGACATTCTGCATAATGAGTAGTGTACTATTACAATTTACAATTACAATTTAGGCACTTATATATTACGCTATTACTTTTGGTACTTTAAGTACATTGTGATGCCAATACTTTTGTACTTTTACTCAAGTACATTTTGAATACCAGACTTTTACTTACAGACCTGGGCAATATGAATTAACGGTTTTGGCATAATCTGTAAATGTCCCTAATTAATTGGGCAAAATGTTCTGCAATGTATTTCCATTATGTATTTTTTATTTACGGAAGTCAGACTTGTGAATATCACGCAATAGGTTAAATGAGAAGCAACAGAGAGAGGACTTTTGTGAATTATGTTTCACTGTTTTGATATCTCTATGCTGAAACTTTCATATCATTCAAGAAAATATATTTATTATTACAGAGAATTCAACGCATCTCCCAGAACGGCTTCATTATTACTCAGCCAGCTGGAAAGTCTGTGTAAACTGTCAGTCAGTGCAGGTTTATAGCTCAGCTCAGCGTGTGGTACCGCAGGACGTTGGTTCGAGTCCCGGATGGCTCCTTTGGCTCAGAGTGTGCACACAGCTATTTGGCCAGCAGCTGAAATGAACAGAGCCCACCTGGTGCCTCTGACTCATAATCCTCTATCTACAGCCTCGCCGAGGAAGACAGCCGGTGCTAGTGCACTCGTTGACATCAGCGCCACTTTAGCAAAGCCACTACCTGTCTATTTCCATTTTCTTCTTTCCAGTGATGTCATCATTAAACTGAACTGTACATTATCACAAGAACAACATATTTATAGAGATTGAGAAAATGCACAAAACAGTAATGGGGAGGAAAGACTATAAGCCCATACAAAAGCCTGTATGAGCAGGCAGCCATGAAACAAGCAACACAAATCATTACAGACTATCATTAACATCCCCTATTCTCCGAATACAAACTTCTGCCATCAATCAACCTGTGCCAAAGTGCAACTCAAACCACTTGAAGCCATCGTTTGTTCCAGCCTTCATAAAGCTGCTGAACTCAAAATCTTAGTATAGTGCAATGTGCAATAAATACACAAGCACTTAAGCACTATTAGTTCACCTTAAAGGATCACTTCACCACTTTTCAACCTATCTTCATATAATAGGTCCTCACTAATAATCATGATAAAATGGCACGATTTTGTTCTACTCAGTCTGTGTCTCATAGGAGGGCTGTGGGCAGTTTAGAAACCGTCTTCCAGTGACATCATCATTAGGCAGATTTATTTTGAAACAAGATTTATTTTACAAAAATGTTTATATTTTCATTTTCGTGAGAACGATGGCTTCCATTTTCGCGTTGCAACTTTTCAGGACTAGAAAGCTTGCAGTTTCTATTAGCTTGGATTCCCCATCGATGATGTCACTGGAAGACGGTTTCTGGACTGCCCACAGCCCTCCTATGAGACACAGACCGAGTAGAAAAGAATTGCGCAATTTTTTCATGATTATTAGTTAGGACATTATATGAAGATAGGTTGAAAAGTGGTGAAGTGGTCCTTTAACTCTTTTTTTAATGTGATGTAACTGTCACATCACATTAAACAAGTCACAAAAACATAAGCATTTGACACACTTTGTTTCACTTAAATGCCTTAAAATGAGACTTTTGACAGCACAGTTGACACTAGCAACACGACGGCTTAAAAACAAAACAACTATAACACTGGAAAGACGTATTAGTGAACTATTAGTACTTTTAAGAGCTTGTGTATTTATTGCACAATGCACATTGCACTATTGCACAAAGATTTTGAGTCTGTTACATCATAATGGACTACAGCAGGCACATTGTAATAGACTACAGCAGGCACACCAGAGGGCAAGTTCAAATCTCAATTAAGGCACACCTGTATTCAAAAAGTTTAACCACAAATAAATAAATAGAGGAAATAGCTATCTAGCTCACATGTTGCATCATGACACGTTGTCAGCTTATGGAAAATATATATATATTTTTGCTTATAATAACATGCCTGCATGTTGAACGTGGATGAAAGGGTACAGTATATAATGTCCCTAATGTATTGCATACATTATACAGTAGTAAATTAAAAGTAATTAATAACCTTTGTAGGCCTATAGTTGTATATTGCACTCTGTTTGACACAAAATCCTAAAGCACACCTGGTGTGTGTCTCACCTGGACTGAACTATAGCAATGTGCCCCCTGGAGACTTTTTTCTCTCCCTCAGAGTTAGGGTCGAAGTGTCCTTGAGCAAGACGCTGAACCCCTAATTTATCCCGATGTGCAGGTTGGTGCCTTGCATGATTTCCTCCGCCATCGGTGTATGAATGGGTATGCACAATCTCTGTAAAGTGCCTTGGATAAAGGCGCTATATACTGTAAATGCACCCTTTACCATTTATCGACAGCAGATAGAACCCTCTAACCTCCGCTATCCTACTACAGCCTGATTTATGATTTGCATAAGATTGTAGATTGGCATGTATAGAGAATACAGCAATATGTGACATTTACAGGCTTTTAAAACTGGCCTCATGGACAAATGAATGGTTTAGTGCTGTTGGTATTGCTTAGCTCAATGCCCAGAGTTTTCAGATAAGGGTTATCTTCCACTGCCTGGTCCCATGCAGCGCCTCACTGAGACTGTAATAACAAGAGACCACAATGCAAACATACTGGGAATTTTTGACCCCGGAAACATTCATTTAGTAAATGAGCACAGATATTGCACTGTTGAACAAGTACAGGGATATAAAGTGAGGGAACAAATTCCCGTCCTCTTCGCAAGCAAGAGTAGAGCCAAAGCTGTGATCCTGTGCTCCATTCACTGAGCTGAAAGGGGAGGTATTGGAGAGACATCCCAGTTACTTTATTGGAGCACACTGACAGTGAGAATACCTCATCTCGGAGAGACCTCCCATGCTGATGGTACCTCACACTGTTGAGATATCCCAGTAGGAGCAATTCCAACACCACACTATAACAGTACCTTATCGTTTTATTTCTCGCAATGTCTGACATATCACACACAAACTGTCACTATATAGAGGCAATTGGAACAATTCTCTTTTGAAAAAGTCTAACACATGTTGATTAGGTGATGTAATGCTGATGTGAAACAAACGGTGCCAACACAAACATTAAATGCCATTAACAATAAGTGTGAAGTGAGGGGCGCTCTTAACATCGAACAAACATCATCATACATCATCTCATTCCGGCCAATCAGAATTTACGTCCTCACCTTCGTCTTGTGTTACACAATGTTTGTGTTTACACAAACACAAAAAATTGTCCATTCATTGTCAATGGCATCTAATGTTTGTGTTAGGACAAAGTTTTTGTTTACACACACACACACACACACACACACACACACACACACACACACACACACACACACACACACACACACACACACCAAAAGCTGGACATAGGAGGGGATATATTGTTTTTTTAAATAATAATACATTACAAATAATAAATAATAAAAGCAATGATTGTTGTAGCCTGGTTTTACAAATCCGGAAGCCTGAAATAACACCTTTCGTCTTTCGTCAAGATTTCTGATGATTAACTTTCCCTTTGGAGATTATTTGACTAAAGTTAACTATGTACAACAGTATAGCGGGCGATCAGTAATCTTTCTCCCTCCATGTTGAAACCACTAGAGAGGGAACCTGTGTCCCACTTCTACAATGTGTTCTCTGACCACAGAACCTCTGAGCGAGAAGTCCTGCCTTCATTTATCCCAGGCTATGCCATCTACTCCTAACTGCTCTTCCATCAGCAGATTAACAAAATAAATCTGCCGAATTACCACCTCGTATGATCTAATGGCACTAAAGCGACTCTAAATCTAGTGATGGCATTAATGGGTCACCTGAGCGGTACAGAGGCCCGCTGCAAGTCAAGGATGTTTCTCATCACAAAGTGCTGTGCAGAGTAGAGGAAAGGACACACGGTGACATGAGTTTAAAACACGTTTTCTCAACCTTTTTCATTTCCAAAGATTTGATTTGTCACACGCTCATACAATGTGTATGTGCATTTATATGTTGGTGTGGCACACTCCACCAAACTGCTAATGCAAGGCATAGCTAATGCAAGTACTACTATACTAGTGTTGGTAAATCTTATAGGTCAAGTGTGCAAAAAGAGTATCAGTCAGACATTGGTGTAGTCTGTAGTCAAGTGCATTACCATAGACTAGGTAATATATACATGTTCTAAAATCTGGCTTGGGGGCACAGTTTTTTGTAGACAAAGCCTTGAGCTGTTCATTATTTCATAAGGCTTGTCACAAATTAATGTAACATCCTTGTTTTCCTGTGAAATACCAATGCAGTTCATCATCATGGTGCCAACTGCCGACTCACCGCAAGAAGTGCATTAATGAACACACCATTAATCCACCGCTCTGAGCCAGCTGCTATGGCTGCATATTTTATGGATATCATATCCTCCAGATATGACAGATTTTCCAGAGAGCCATATTTGGGCCAGAGGGGAGCACTGGAGATCACAGCCAGGGAATGAGTGCCCGACTTAGTAATTATGGATGTTGATTTTAACAAGCCAATGCTTAATTCATATACTCCATCGTACAGCGGTACACACGCAAAAGAAATGGCAGATCTACAAGCTCACAACGAGCAGCTATTTTCAGCGTGCATGCAGCGAGGTATAAATCAAGCTTTAAATGAGGGGACTTGCTGTAGAGATGCATGTGCAGCTTGTGTGATAGCCTCTTTCAGTTGGCTGAGCATCATAACCTCGACTGACTAAATCTAGTGCCTGAATGGGAGAAGGGGGGTTGTGAACACACCTAGTAATGGCGACTGAGAGCTATTCAGTCAGAATCCCCTGTCAGGGGTTCAGCAGCAGGTGCTGATTGTTCCACAGGTAGAAGACGGCACACAATTGGAACGATGTCTTTGTCTATGGCTGCAATCACAAGAACTGCTCTCCTTATATCATTGTCCATGGGTTATGGCACACACACACACACACACACACACACACAGTAAACGCGTACTGTACTTCCTTAGAGTATTCAACATGCACCCCACACACATGTGCAAACTTTATCTCTCTGCACACGCAAGCACACGGACGCACGCTCATGAACGCACGCACGCACGCAGACATACACACACACACACACACACACACACATTCAATAGGGTGAACTATGCTCATGCTACTGAAATGTCATGAGCTGTAGAAAAGAGAATAGATAATGACTGGAGTCGGGCACTGCCATGGCAACTGTTCCATCCCTGGCTGCCTGCCTGGTCTTTAAAGAAATGAGGGGAGATGGAGAGGAGAGAGAGAGAGAGAGAGAGCAAGAAGGGGAGCGTTAGAGAGAGGAACAAACAAGCCCTGTCTCACACAGACTGATGGAAGCAGAGGGCTACGGTGCATGAAGGAGGAGAGTTGGATGCTTATCGATCATGGAACACTGGATATGAAACACTGCCGCGCTGCTAAACATGACCAATCCGTCACGTCTGTGGAGAAGCCCTCGTCAGACACACTCAGCAGCTCGTGTGTGTGTGTGTGTGTGTGTGTGTGTGTGTGTGTGTGTGTGTGTGTGTGTGTGTGTGTGTGTGTGTGTGTGTGTGTGTGTGTGTGTGTGTGTGTGTGTGTGTGTGTGTGTGTGTGTGTGTGTGTGTGTGTGTGTGTCACATAAACGGCATCCCACTTTCGCACAAAGAAAACAGTTCCCCTCCATTGATTGAACGACAGAGAGAGAGAACCCCTTGCTCCCCCTGCGTCAAAACCTCACAAGGGTGCCTGCACGGACGATGCCGTGTGCGATTAGTGCACGTATACGTATACGGCATCTCTGAGTTTGGACACAAAGGCCCGGCAACACTGAGAGAACAGAACGGGGCTCGGTTTGTGTTTCCCTCTCAGCTGCCGCGACAAGCGTGAAACCCCCAAACACAAAAGACATGTCTGCCCCCCCCCCCCCCACCCAAGGCAGTTCACACCCCTCTAGCCACCGAAACACACGGACACGCTCTTCAGTCGAGAGCTGACACTCAATGGACAAAGGAATTACTCCAAACAGCTGCTATCCTATTCAGGAAAATATATATAATGAGAAAAAAAGGCTCCATTTGCGAGCGCACGGCTGACGCACATGCAGACAAAGCATCGAGTCACATCTACACATGATGGAAATAAACCCCTATATGTGTCCCTCACCTTTCTGACTTTGGCCTTCATCCATGTCCTCTTCCATTGTGCAGGTCCTACAGTTGTATAGACAACGGGGTGAAAGCAAATGTCGCCGATTCCCCAGCAAAAGTGTTTTTTCTCTCCGGGGGTTGCCGGCTGATGAATATAGTCCACAGTTGCACCCTTTCCTTCTCGCTGTGCCTTCCTTTCTCTTCCTCCCCTTCTCTATCTCTACCACTCTTTTGTCTACTGATCTCTTCGGAGTGGCTGACTGTCAGCAGTGATCTCTGTCAAGGGAAGTCTGTCTGTGAGGGAAGAAGCGGTTGAAGTCTACCGCGCTAGGCGCTGGCCATCACTGTGCAGCCTCTGTGCAAGAGTGCTGTGAGCCTTCCCAGTCTCAGACGGAGGAGAGGAGAGGAGACGGGAGGGGAGGGGGGGAAAGGGGGTGATTTATATGTGATATGCAGGCGGGGGGGGGGGGGGGGGGGACGGGACGGGACTGTTGGCCTGTTTGGCGGGGGGGGGGGGGGCTGTTTGTATGAAAAGAGGAGGGAGCGGTGGTGGGTAGTCGATGCAAGAAAAAATAATGCTGTTTACAAAGGGGATATGGAGCAGCTGTGGAGCACAGAGCGAGCAGTGAATATATAGCCTTAAACCCTCCTCGTGTTCCAGAGGGGGAGAAGAGAAGTGCTGTCTGTTATTGGACTTCCTCTCCCAGCCCACCCTCGCCTATAGCCCCCCGTAAGTGGTAGAGGCTACCCCCCCCTCCCCAACCCCCAACCCTCCGAGCATTGGTTCTACTGCATTAAGTTAACCTCTTCTTAAATAAGAGGAGGGGGTCTGTGTTTTCCAAATAGGATTCTCCTAATCTTATTAGCCATCCAGATTCAATTATACCATCACAAAGGAGGTGTCACTTGATTCTTATCACGTTCATGCTTGCAGTGATTCGGCTGGCTAAGGATGCACAACGCAGTATAAAGGCCTGTAATGTTACGGTAAAATGCATTGCGCTACTGCTACTGTGTTAGAACAATGCCGCGTATAGATCTGCTCATGTATATCTACAGGAATGTGCATCATGTGTTACATTAGGCTGTAGGGTCCGGGCACGTGTAATATTTATATGCGTGGATGTGATGTCATTTATTCTTGTCCTGTGTGTGAATACGGCTGGATGTTCTCTCTGCTGCGGGGGTGTGTGTGTGTTGTGCTGTGATTGAGAAAGTAGGTGGTGCCCATGGTTGCCCATATGGGTGCGGTCAGTGCAACTCCGGCGATAGGTGTGAACGTTTTGCCAAATTGCTAATGGGGGACCATTTAAAACAATGGCAGCTTGCTGTGGTTATTAACTACTAACAGAAATGTGCATGCACAGGGGGTGAAGCGCTGCCAATGTAGGCTATCTCTTGTTATTTTTCCTGTTTTTTCGCTCCCCTTTTTTCGCCCGGGTGGCCCAGTGGACCCTATGCCGGTGGGTGACACTATATGACAAACCACACATTTGGTTCTCATGGAGGTTTAGTGTGAGCATTGCACACACATAAGTATACACTTAAGTCGGTGAGTCAGCACACACACACACACACACACACGCAAGCACACACGCTCACACACTCACTCACTCACTCACTCACTCACTCACTCACTCACTCACTCACTCACTCACTAATGGATACAAACACACACACACACACACACACACACACACACACTAATGGATACAAACAGCTCATAACAGGGATGGATGATGTATGAACAGGGAGGGACGGACGGGTGAGGTTGAGGGCAGGCAGTCGTGTGTGTGTGTGTGTGTGTGTGTGTGTGTGTGTGTGTGTGTGTGTGTGCCAAAGTACAACACTTATTCTCCAATGTACATGTTCCACGAAAGTCACTACGTGATTTGACTGACAATTTAAAACTGTACAGTTAGTGAGACAATGGACTGGCGGCTGGCCTAAACACACACACAACACGTGACATTATATTCCACAGTAAAGGTGAGGGTGGTCTGGGGTCCCCCAATTTTAAATGGGTTTATATATTGCTTCGCGTCTCTCCCATCTGTTGAATATGCTGAACAGTGATGACCAGTATGTGAGAAGGCTTGCTCGTTCTTTTTTCTTGGACCTAACAAGACGCAAGGTCCCCCTGGCGAGTGGTTCGGACTCTAGCTCCCCATAGAGTTATATATCTATAGAGAAGACACCCGAGTTCTCCTCCTATCCACTTGCATTAAGTTGCTCAAAAGCGCATGAGGCGGATTCACTCCTCCTTCCTGGTAGGAACAGAGTGCATTCTGGGACGGATTGCAATGGTGAGTGGCCCCAAACACATGAACGCGCTGCCGTTGAACGCGCACGAGCGTCGTCCGTCGTGGACGTGTACAATGTTAGTCAACGGACAGCGCGTTCATGTGTTTGGGGCCAGGCTGCAATACCTTCATTCGGCCACTATGTCCATTTCGCCTCAAGATTTCCTCTGGGTGCCTTCTCTATTCATATATATACTCTAAATAGCTCCCTAGGCTTCAAGAGGAAACCCAATGGAAAGCTGGACAGTCGCTCCCCTGGCTTTGGTGTGTGGTCGGACTGGCCAGACCTAAATGACATGTGCTGCTGGGCTGACGTTACCCTGGAGTGGGTAGGGTCTAACTCTGAGGCGGTGGCTGCCTCAGAGAATGTTATATCTGACCCCAGGCCAGTATCTCTGTCAGAGCGACTATGACTGTGTGTGGAACTGAGCATCAAATTCCACTGACTAATGCCCGATGTCGCCTCCTATGGGCACAACAACAAAGACAGCGACAACATTGGACTGAGTTGAGATCACAAGGAAAGACTGCAGTCTTCCTACTGCGGACCATTCTGTCTCTCACTCTGTGTTAAATGTTGCCATTGATGAGTGCATTGTTTTTTTTTCACTTTGAAAGCGAGATTACAGGTTTTACCTTCTAAACTTAATCTCTCCATCTGGTTTCCAGGCAATCATGCTCCTCACTGTATCCATCATGGCCATGAACAAATAACTGAAACCATGTCCCACATCTTCAGTTTCAGCCATTATAGGAAGCCGCTCAATTTGGAGGAGGCGTTGTTTCGTTTATCCATGATTTATGTCTGCTGCCCTGTGTCATGTCAGCTGTACTGTATGTAACGATGCTTTGCCGTCCATGCACGTTGTAACTGGCAGTGTTTGTCCTTTGTACAAGGTATTCCTGTACTTCTCATTATGTGGACATAAATAACTGTGTGTGTGTGTGTGTGTGTGTGTGTGTGTGTGTGTGTGTGTGTGTGTGTGTGTGTGTGTGTGTGTGTGTGTGTGAATGTCCGAAATGTATAGGGTTGAAGTGGTTAATGTATGTTTTCTAATCAAAATTGAAATCTCCAAAGTAACTATAGTAACTAAAGTTTCCAAATAATTGTAGTACAGTAAAAGTACAAATTTTGGCTCTGAGATGTACAGTAATGGCGTAGAAGTAAAAGATTGGAAATTGGAAAGTAAAGTACAAATACCTCAACATTGTACTTAAGTACAGTTGCTAAGTAAAAGTACTTTCCACCACTGCGTATACGACTGGGCAATCTGTGATCTCGGGGAGATCCTACCTTTCACTGCACATACCGTATATGTACACTACAGTATGCACATGTGACCAATACATTCTTTGAATCTCAAACATTAATCATCTACATTGTTATGTAATGTCAGATTATATAACAATGGAAGTAAAGCTGGCAGTAAAGGCGATTATTCAAGTGTGATAGAAACTAGTGCTTGTTAACACTAACATTGTAAGAAAGCCATGTGTGGTAGATTTATTAGCTTTAAGTAAGTAAGATTAAACAAAAGAATCACACCAGGGTGAAGTGAGGGGCGCTCTTATCATCATACTGTACATCATCTCATTCTTGCCAATCACAATTTGCGTCCTCACTTTTTTGTTCAATATTTGTGTTTACACAATGTTTGTGTTTACACTATGTGGTAGACAGGGCAAAAGCTGTAACAACCTGATTACCCCCAGTGACGCCAGTGTCCCCCAGTGACTCCCCAGCCAGTGTCCCCCAGTGACTCCCCAGCCAGTGTCCCCCCAGTGACCCCCCAGCCAGTGTCCCCCCAGTGACCCCCCAGCCAGTGTCCCCCAGTGTCCCCCCAGTGACTCCCCAGCCAGTGTCCCCCCAGTGACCCCCCAGTCAGTGTCCCCCAGTGACCCCCCACTGGCCCCAGCCAGTGTCCCCCCAGTGACTCCCCAGCCAGTGTCCCCAGTGACCCTCAGCCAGTGTCCCCCAGTGACCCCCCACTGGCCCCAGCCAGTGTCCCCCCAGTGACTCCCCAGTCAGTGTCCCTCCAGTGACCCCACAGCCAGTGTCCCCCAGTGACCCCACAGCCAGTGTCCCCCAGTGACCCCACAGCCAGTGTCCCCCCAGTGACTCCCCAGCCAGTGTCCCCAGTGACCCTCAGCCAGTGTCCCCCAGTGACCCCCCACTGGCCCCAGCCAGTGTCCCCCCAGTGACTCCCCAGTCAGTGTCCCCCAGTGACCCCACAGCCAGTGTCCCCCAGTGACTCCCCAGCCAGTGACCCCCAGTGACTCCCCAGCCAGTGACCCCACAGCCAGTGTCCCCCAGTGTCCCCCAGTGACCCCACAGCCAGTGTCCCCCAGTGACTCCCCAGCCAGTGACCCCCAGTGACTCCCCAGCCAGTGACCCCACAGCCAGTGTCCCCCAGTGACCCCACAGCCAGTGACCCCCAGTGACTCCCCAGCCAGTGACCCCCAGTGTCCCCCAGTGACCCCACAGCCAGTGTCCCCCAGTGACTCCCCAGCCAGTGACCCCACAGCCAGTGTTCCCCAGTGTCCCCCAGTGACTCCCCAGCCAGTGTCCCCCCAGTGACTCCCCAGCCAGTGACCCCCCCAGTGTACCAAGCAGAATTAGATTCTGCGTGAAAAATCATATTAGAAACAACTGAGAAAAGTTTGGCACACCCGGTAATCAGGTTGTTAGAGCTTTTGCCCTGTCTATTACACAAACACCCAAAGCTGGACATAGGAGGCGCTAGCGCCCCTCAAAAAAAGATAATGAAAAAATAATGGGCCATTCATCCAATGGGCTATATGCATGCAACTCTTACGCATTCCGTTTGGGCCGCTGCTGGACTTCCGGTCGCCAGCCGACTCATTGCTAGTGGACGTACAGTATACGGTGGTGATTTTATGTTGAGTTCTTTAAACCATACTATTTCATTTGATTATTTGATGCCGCGATTTTTCCTAGTTTGTGTTATTTGTGTGGCGACGTTGGCATGATAAAAACATCTTAAATCTCATTTTTTTTTAAAGGCAGCTCTTCCAGTCTCCCACCATAAGGAGCCGGAGCAGGGGTTATTTGGGTCTGAATGTCCCCGCACTATTGGGGGATGCCTGGTCTATTCTTTTTTCCCCCCCAACCGACGCTGGTGCATGCCATGGTCAAGCACCGTTTCCATTTAGCTGTGCGATAGTCGTCGTGTATTGGCTGCATACGTACGTGCAGTTGCTCTTAGTCTCAACTCGATCAAGGTGTCGAGACGGGCTAATACACAACAATGTGAGTCATGATAACCTTAAGCTCACACACACACACACACACACACACACACACATGCACGATCTGTTTACGTGTGTGTGTGTGTGTGTGTGTGTGTGTGTGAGAGAGAGAAAGGTAGCTATTATACAGATATTGTGTGTGCCGGCGTGTGTGTGAGAGAGAGAGAGAGATAGTTGAGAGTGCAGATTATATATTCCTCATGGGCACCGTTTTTTAAAGGAGTTTTAAGACGTTTATAACTCATGTCATCGTGTCAACGTCGCCACACAAATTATACAAACTATGAACCATGCCATCAAATAATCAAATGGAATAGTGTGGTTTAAAGAACTCAACTCGATTCCTACAAAATCACGACCGTAAGTCCACGGCGACCGGAAGTGCAGCAGCAGCCCAATTAAGCTGAACGCGGAAGAGTTTCATGCATATAATAGACCATTCAATCCTATTTTCAAATTGGCATAAGGGAGGACGGGCACAATGACTCAGCCATAACCATATAAGGAGTTCCCATTGCGGCTATGCCCAAATATGGAGTGTTGCTAACCGCAATGTGCCATCAGACACAAAAAAATCTATCAGCTCTATATATGGCAACAAAAGTGGGCATTCTTACAACCTTAAATATTCCTTGTGATATTCCTTGTCATGTTTTGTGTAACATTGATGATGATCTAGGCAGAATGCTCATAGATAATTGCGTTAGTCCGTTAGTTACCAACTAACGGGAGGTGGTCTACTAACGGTTAGCTCCATGTTGCAGTTAGTAGCACTATGCAACTAATACTTTATTCACAGGTGTACTGTTGCTATGAGACGATTAAAACCTGTTTCAGGCGTCTGTGCACAGGATGTTGAGATATTTTTAACTTGTAGTGTTGACTGCTCCGGGCCTCCGGCTTCTGAGAACATGAACGATCTCAGCTCTTTCTGAAAACACAGAACTATCTTTCCATTGAAACACATGAGAAAAGGAACACACAATTAACTAGTATGTATTTATTAAATATTTATAAATTTAATGTTTAAAAAAGAACAAAGAAATGAGCACATCTGTTTGGCTGGAGTAAAAATCCCCAACAAGGTGCTGTTTGGTAGAAAATCGGTGTCGAAATTGATTTGCACAAAATGGAAGAGACCAAAGCAAGCCTTTAGAAGGCTGGTTAATGCATGGCAAGAATAAAAATAGACCTACGCGTGGCGGCAACAATGCCTTCATCATGGTGACTAATGTGTTCATTTATTTATTTTTGTAATTATTGGAGAACATAATGGCAGAGTCCTCTTTTTCAACTGTGCAGAGATTACCAATGTTTAAACAAAATCAAAGCAAAAACAAAAAGTTGCTGCATACAAATTGTATATATACTGTTATATTTAACTATATTATAAAAATGAAAGGGCTCTATCATGCAGTACTAGTCTGCTGTAGCCTAAGGGTCTGTCTGAGAGCATATTACTGTTCAATTGGTGTTATCTGGGTTTAACCACTGTATCAGAGCTGATAAGAGCATGCTATTTTGTTAACTCCAAAGATTAAACTAAAACGGTTGTGAAAGAATGAACACGTTTAAAAAAATGAACACGGACAAAAAATCGGTCTAATCACAAACAGTAAGAAAGCTGAGACGGAGAGCTTTTCATAGACTGTTTTACTCCTGTGCCAGAAAAGACTCTGCACCTTATACTAGTAGAAGCAGAATAAACTGTAAATAAATGACTTCACGGTACTTCAGATGCAGACAACACACATATTTACATGACCACATACCGAGCGGACTACGGCCCAACATAAATGTTGAGTAAACACATTGAATAAAAGAGTTATTAGACAATTGGGACAAAGCTAAAGTAGGAAGAGTTATTTACAAAATGGCTGTTGTGCATAGTGAGTCCTTCATGAACGTGGACATTTTAACTCACTGTAAGTTCTTAGATCTTCATGTTGAGGTAAATTTGAGGTAAATCTTTACACTGGCTCCCTGTCTTTCAAAGAATTGATTTAAAAATACGATGCTGTATTGGTTTATAAAGTATTGAATGGTTTATGGCCAAAATAAATGTCTCATCTTGTGGTACTGGCACCATTAACCATCGAGGGCTTGGGACTGGTCAGCATTCTTCTGTCCCAAGAATCAGAACAAAATCTGTAGAAGCAGATTTCCTTTCCCACATATCTAACAAACTCCTAGAAATCTGCAGGTCTGCTGCATCTCTCAGTTCTTTTTTAAGAACACTATTAACGTCTTAATGCTTAATGTTTTGTGTAAAGCACTTTGAATTGCCCTGAAATATGCTGTACAAAGAAACCTGCCTTGTCTAATTGAGCCTTTAAAAGCGCGCAGGCCCTATACAGTAAACGTTTTATGAAGCAGAACAAATTATGTAATATAACTTGTATTTAAACACCGTCTCAATTAGACAATTACGGTTGAATTGTTCTCCACTCTACGAGCGCACTACGGCCCAACATAAATGTTGAGTAAACACATTGAATAAAATAGTTATTAGACAATTGGGACAAAGCTAAAGTAGGAAGAGTTATTTACAAAATGGCACACATACATATATACTAATGAATAATAATGGTGTTGTTGTTCATCGTTGAAAAGGGATAGTTTGCTTCTCAAGTTTCACGTCTTCACCTGCTGTCGGGCAGAAACCTTGTTTGTCCATTTTCCAACTTTTAATGTTTTTTCATAATGAATGCCCTACTCGTCCAACATCAGTGTCATGCAAAAGTTGACAAGATTGACAAGCTTACAACGCGCATGCGGTTGCAGAGCTGATATTTTTTAACTTAAACCAATGAAAATAATTGATGATAACTTGGAAGAAATATGTTTTTCCTTCTGAAAATGCTTCTGTACAAGGTTTCCTCCCAACAATGAGAATATCATTTCTAGTACTGATGAATAAAAGCAGGTCATCAAGAACTGAACAAATACACACACCATGCAGTTACAGTAATGTGCCTTGAACACACATACGCACGGCACACATTTAACATTTTTATTTGCGTTCACTTTTAACAAGACATTCTTAAACACAAACAATAGTTGCACAAACTTGGAAAACAAGTGCTTCAGGATACAGATCACCGGTAGGCCTACAGGAAGCATTGCCTCCTCCATATATTAGTCCGGCAGCCGAGGTGGACGAGTGGAAAATTTGGTATATAGTCTTTTTTTATTGGCCTAAAATATTGTCTATATACATACATTCATGAATCTACTTGCTGACCGGCTGAAAGTATTGGGCATTTTTTTATAGGGGTTTCTTGTGAACCTTCCATTAACATCCTATGCCAGGCTCCGCTTGAGGCTTGAATGGCCCTCCTAAAGGCCTCACCGTGGGTTTGTTGGGCTTCTTTCTCACGGAAGACACAGGCTGGGGAGCCAACCCATACTGCTCCCGGGTGCCGTCTACATTCCGGCTGCCACCCGTCTCTCCGGTGGTCACCAGACTATTCCTGGTTGTCATGTAGTCTATTCCTATATGAGTCACTATAAATAGAATAACTAAAACAAAAATGCATCGCATGGCTGCACCTACTGTAGGAGTCTGGACGTATCCTCAGTGATGTATCCCTTTAAGTAGCATGTGACATGTCAAACTATAGGGGGTTTTCATGATTCTGAATCCATTCCAAACATTATAGTTTTGCACAAAATACACTCCTTGGGCTAAAAACGGCCATAGGCATCATGACAAATGTGATGATGGCTGCTTTTAGCCCAAGGAGTGTATTTTCTTTTTGCAAAACTAATGGTTAGAATGGACTCAGAATCATGAGAAACCCCTATTTTGACATGTCACATGCTACATAAAGCAAAAGGAAAATTTGACATTTTTGCCAGCCATAGGATGTTAATGGTGTAGGGTCACAAGAAACCCCTATAAAAAAGACACAGCGCCCCACCCATGGCTTGGTATCATGCTCGTGCTATAGCTTAGTGTGGAGGTGGGATATTGTTATTATGATCAGGTAGGACAGGAGCACTTACAACCCCCCCCCACCCCCCCCCCCCCCCCCGACCCACCCAGCCGTCAGCTCCTCCTCCAACATCCCCCTGCTGGTCCCGCACGCACGCATGCATGCACATACATGTAGGCGCGAGTGCGTACACACACACACACACACACACACACACACACACACACGCGCGCGCACAGTGTCACTACTAGAGCGCCTGTTCCTGTGTGGATAATGAGAGAGGGGAGAAGGCAGCAGATGGTGAATCTCTCTGTGAGGGCATGATGATGGCCATATACACACTGACTGGCATCATGAGTTTGCTGGCATCTCTCTGTTCATACGTAATGATGTGTGAAATATACACTGCCCCAAACGTGTGTGTGTGTGTGCGCCCACCCGCCCACGACCGTGTGTGTGCGCGCGTGCATGTGTGTGCATGTGCGTGCGCGCGTGTGCACGCTAGTGGGCAACAGAAGGAACCAAAGAAGCTCTCAGTAAGCTTATTAATGTTTCCTAGTCCCCCTCCCGGACGGTGCGGGCTCGGTAGTTACCATGGCAACCCACGAGCTGCCCCCTGATATTGTCAGTTTTTAGAATAAATAACAGCACTGCTGTTATATGCACACTATATACATGAACTGAACATACAGGCAACATTGCTTTTCAATTAAAATAAGATTATTATCAGGATGATGGTGAAGGTCACTGTGGATGAATCTTCAAATGAAAAGATTTATAAATTAATTTAGAAACTACAATGATTTTTTTTACATACAGGTATGTTCTTCCATCCACTAGTCTAATACAATATTGTCACTGTTGGGCAGAAACGTATCTCCATATTTCAACTGATTCTTTGTAACAACATTTTAAAAAATTGCTTGACTACAAACTCATAACGCGCCGCATTGTACATCCTTGCCGATGCGCGAGCCGAGTTTGAAATTGGTCAGTCCCATATATGCACATGACCTTATTATGTATAGCGGTCGGAACTATGGCTCGTTCAGGGTGTTCTGACCGGGCACCCATTTTGGTGTTTGCATCATGTTATGCTTTAGCTATTGAAAAATAGCAGATCTACAAGCTCATATCGCGCCACCGAGTGGCGCGATACGAGCTTGTAGGTCTGCTATTTTTGAAAAATCGAAGAACGACTGACATTTTTTAAATCTGATCTCAGGTCAGAATGGGTTAATCAGACCAGTGTGTGTCCAGTGGAAACGTCGTGTGAATCTGATCTCAGGTCAGAATGGGTTAAACACAGTCGCTGTGTACTGGACAACCGGATCTCCATTACGCCTATATATGGGGTTTGTTTATGGTTATGCCTGAGTCAAAGTGACGTGGCTGTCGTCCGCAGGCCCACCGGCCGGTCTTCCCTTAAGCCAATTTTAGGAAAGATAATGGCTATTGAACCAATGTGAGAAGTAGCAGAAGAGCTTGTTGTGACTAAATAATAACTTCATTGGATCCATTGGAACATGTTTTTGTGTGAAAAGTAACAGTTTGGCCATACATGGTTCACACACGATGATAATTATGCTTTCGATGACGTGGAAAACACGCAAGTGTATAAGAACACCCCGAACACAGCGACTGTGTTTTGTTGTGCTGACACCCCCCATCAGGCCGAGAGGAATCAGAAGACTGTCTTGTGTTGTGCTGACGCCCCCCATCAGGAGAGGAATCAGAAGACGTCAGGAGATTTAGGAGGTGAATTAAGTCTTACAGCGCCTCTCAGTTAAAAGCTGTTTCTGACGGTCTCCATGGTAACCAACACAATGGGAGAGAAGCTAATTGCAACTGGACTGGTGGGTTGAGATCTATGACTCATCAATACTGAGAATTTGGAATGCCTTGGAGCGGAGGATCTGATCTGATCTGCACAGTTACATTCTTGGTGTTAAACGTTCATATACATGACCATATTTGTACATAATATTTCAAATGGATGAACTTTTTCTTTCTCCAGAGTGTACAGTGTACAAATGAACCAAGTGTCCATTCGTCCATTTGTTGATTTGTAGGCTACTGTGGCTTGAGTTTATTTTTAAGTGGTATTATGTGTGTGTGGGCTGGCTGGCTATGAGCATGAAAACAGCATGGTTGTTTTTCACCACCTGTGCGCATCCTAACACACACACAAACACACACGCACATATTAACTGTATATGGTGATTTCAGGTGTGCCAGTACAGTACAGTAGAGGGTACAGTAGAGGGACCCCCACACGGTAACTCTGTCATTCTCAACCGTTTCGGACACGGGGCGGCTCGCCGGAATCGGGCCGGCACCCTGGGTGCGTTCCTGTGGGTCTGGAACCCCCCCCCCCCCCCGGGGACCCCCACACGGAGTTGCACCACTTACTTCACATGGGTGTGATTTTTATTTTCTTCCCACTGTAGCTGAACACAACTGGGGACTATTCACTTCCACACCCAGATTTCTCCTGCCGGTCCAGGGAATCAAAACTGGAAAGGATGACTTTATTTTGTACATACTCCAATTTTCCGCCGTAGTGTGAAGACCCACCTCTTCAGACTCCACCTTACCCGCTAATACTTCTCTCTCCTTATATATATATATATATATACCTTCTTGATAGTGGATTCTATCTTGCTTATGCAGATATATCTTAAGTCATTGTGATTATGTTTTTGTTAAACATTTGTTTTCTTGCGCGCACATTATGTGATTCAGGGTTACAGTGTGTTGTGTAGACAGATGCTATAGGTTCATTGTTTACCTGGTATTGTTTCTTTGAGGCACTTACATGCTTCTCTCTGTGCTCTATATTAATGTGACTATTTACCTTGTTTATCGACAGAGTTCATGCGCTTCCTCTGCTTATTTTGCTCTAGCACCACTTGTAAAGTGATACTGTCAGTTGCTTTTGGTCAATCCTTCAACATTAGATTTTATTATGTTATTCATATTTATGGACCGATATTTCATCATGTAAATCAGAGGTTTTCAACTGGCGGTCCGTGGACCCCTGGTGGTCCGTGAAGGTATTGCATGTGGTCCCTGACCATGCATTTATGGTCGATAATTTGTTTTTATCGACCACTAGTTAGTGCACTAAATTACCTGGTGATATGCATGATGACACATCACTGTTGTCAGTTACTGGGAAGTCGGATGTCAATAACTTCTGCAGAAAAGGGAATTTCGAGGGAAAGTGCAGGCCTACCACGGATCGACTGGTTGAGTCACCCCCGGAAATGTTTTGGCCATGTCTCTCGACCCCCTCCCCGACCCCCTCCCGACCCCCAATACAAACTGACTGCAAAAATAACCTTAATAATAGAGAAGATATATCATAAATGAATACTGAAACCAGATATAATCATTAAGGAAAGTTTACGCATGTACTATGTGTACTACCGTATGTAAACGCTTCATTTTCATTTTTCCAGCCATTCAGTTGAAAAAATATATAATTTGCGACCCACGGGTTAAGACCCCCTGATTTACATCAGGGGTTTTCAACTGATTGTGAACCAGTGGTTCACAAGCAGTTGAATACCTCTGATGTAAATTATCGCTCAAACGCTAAACTGCTTAATGACACATCTGTCATTACAGTGTTGCCCTACTGTACTGTACTGTATGTGTCTGTAGGAATCACAGACTATCTGGGCTGAAAGCCAGCCTCACATATCACCATGTCTTTCTTTTAGTTGGTTAGTTGTACAGTTCAATTCTAAACAGAGAGAGGGGCAGGGTGTTATAGAGAGATTGAGATCCTGAGGGGTCCTGTCAGTGTGTGTGTGTGTGTGTGTGTGTGTGTGTGTGTGTGTGTGTGTGTGTGTGTGTGCGTGTGTGCGTGTGTGCGTGTGCGTGTGCGTGTGCGCGCGTGTGTGTGTGTCACTATATTTAACTGTGTCAGTATGACCTTAAACTATAAACTGTGTTCAACTTGAGATGAGATCATATTATTACAACCTTGTGCTGCCCAGGTGCCTGGTACGGGAAGATAAGGTCAGAACACAGGGCTCTTTTCTCAACAATGATGTACAGGTTTGAGGTTTCACAAAGTGGGTGCCGTGACACAAGTCCAGGGGTACCTTAGAATACTTGGATAATATTTGGAATTGAGCAACATCACTTCAGTTGAATCACGTCTTAGACCCTCCAGTCTATAGACTTAGTAAAACAGGTGGTGAATGTTTCCCCCAGAATAGGGATATCCTGGTGTTCAAGTGGTGCAATGTATAAAGTTCTTTTCAGTCTGTCCTATAATGGAAACTGATATTCTCTCAAGTTTTCCCCCTTGACATTCTGTATCCTAGGGGGAAAGATTTGCATATTTATGTACCGTAATATGACAAGATTCTGAAAATTATCAGTACAATTTAGGAGTGCCGTGGATGAAAAAGATATTTACAGGCGTGCCACTGATGCACAATAACTACCAAGCTCTGCCAAGACTGCCTCCCTCCCTTGAGGGAAGTGCCTGTTTTAACCCATTCTGACCTGAGATCAGATTCATACGAGGTTTCCGCCGGACAAACACTGGGTCTGATGAACCCATTCTGACCTGAGATCAGATTCTAGAAATGTCAGTCGCTCTTCGATTTTTCAAAAATAGCAGACCTACAAGCTCGTATCGCGCCACTCGGTGGCGCGATATGAGCTTGTAGATCTGCTATTTTTAAATAGCTAAAGCACGACATGATGCTGACACCAAAATGGGTGCCCGTTCAGAATAGGTTAATCTGTATGTCTCAGAATGCATTCTCTGAACAAACCAATGTATTGAACTCTGTATTCTCTTGAATCCCTTCTCATATTTGGTTGGTATTTCATCCATTTGATGTATTTTTAACTCACTCAATCAATCAATCAATAGTTCAGTAACGGGGGTCTCCCCAACTCTCCTGCTCTTGAGTAAACGGCAAATACATTTTCTAGTGGGCTGCAAATGTAATCCAGTCAGGGCAGAGAATCCCACAAAGTTAATGTATCAGCTGGTGTTCCAGTTCTATTTTTGTCTGCTCATTTATGTTTCATCACTTATACTTTCACTTGTTTTTTGGTATGCCAACCTGAAAGTGTTTTGTTCACAGGCCAGGGGAGACCCCTGTTCCTGACCAATCACTTACATCACTTTTGATGTCTAAGACTATTCAGTTACACCGTATTATGTTTAATTTATCAGCCCTGGTAAAATCAATACTTTGTTGTAGACATTTTGAGTGGAGGTATAATAGTAATACTTTAATTGATCCCATGACGGGAATACAGTGAACCTTCATATACAGCTCAGCTCAGCACAATAAACAACACACACAGAATCCATAGGATTGTACAGCCGGATATATATCAAAGGTAAAAACATATTTCAATAGATGTTTTAAAGGAAAACACTTTTCAGCCTGCTCCCCACCCATCAGACTAAATCATAGTTACACAATGCTGCCACCTGCTGGCTCAAATAAATACATCATACACACGTGCTACAGCAAGCAGATGAAAGAAAGATGAGCAACTGCATTCAAATACAATTAATAAAAAAAAAAAATCTGAATAGCGCATACAAATTGAATGACAGGCACCAAATCAGCAGGATGACAACTGTAGTTGACTAGTTGTAGAAATACTGTAGTGTAGTCAGATAGTAGAACCCCTCCGCACGCACGCACACAAACATAACAGAAGAGTAGGGGAGATTCTGGAAAGCGCCTTAATGTCACTTTGAGGATCTATACTCCACAGCCTCAAAGAGAATCTATTTATAAATCAAATGTATTGGGACATAAAACATAAAGCTAGGTTCTGAGACAGACACTTCAATAGGTGTTGCATAACATTCTTCTTCAGTAAGCTAGAGGTTTCTCCTCTGAAGACGTCTCTTTGCAACCTACGGTGTCAGTTTATACTGTTGTGCTCGCAACTGTTATTTATCCAAACAGCTTCAAAGGCAACAGCAACATAAAGATGTGACAGAAATGCATACCATCAGATAATGTTATATATTAACATTCAAAGTTTATTTCTGTTGACAGGACTTACTTGACGTGTTACTGGTGGAAAGGTCGACATTTTGGCTAGTCTGCCTTCTTGGGATCGACCTCACTCTGAAACGATCTGAGACCAAATAAAACAAATCACTGATTGTGTTAAGCATGTTCTTAACATTCAGAGGAACGTGATGTAATTTGAAAGAAAGCAACCCAGACACGCTCCATAACAGCCCTCAATCATAGCGACAACATATATGCCCTCTTAGTCAGCTGGTCCAGAGACTATTATGCACAAACGCAAGCACAACCACCAGACATAAAACCCATTGGACTTAACCAGATTATAAGAAAACAAAAAGAAAGCTACCTGACATAGTGGAAAGAGACTACCCAAAACCAAAGCAAAATGGAATGCTATCTATCACTAAAAAGAGAATATACATTGGCTGAATATACATGGCTGAGCACATTAAATGACCCAAAACTTAGGAAAGCATTGACTAGTAGATACAGACTCGGTGAACACAGCCTTGCAATAGAGAAATGACACTACACTTCCTAACCACCTGCCCAGTGCCCACTATACCAAGACATCAGAGACAGAGACATACTTCCCATAGATTACACACACCAAAGCGAGTTTGAAACTATGACCAACGAGGAAAAAATGCCATACCTATTGGGAGAAATACAACAATGCTAATGGAATGCAACCACCCTAAGGACTATACTATCTGTACCCAGTAGACCTACTGCACATGTAAACAGAGCTGCGATCTTTAAACGCATCTTAAATCAGATTTTTGTATACTATTTAAATAGTCTTGAGGAAAGAAAATACTGCTATTTGTCCCAAAGTGACGGCAAAAAAAAGCTATTTGTTTCAAAAAAGCTTTATACCCTGTTTAACATGTATGCAATGTCCAACTGTATAAACTTTCCCCATTTTCAACTGTTTATTGTATTGTGACACTTGCTTTGGCAATGTAAACATATGTTTTCTCATGCCGATAAAGCTCCTTTGAATTGAAAATGTAATTGAAAATTGAAATTGACAATACCCGCCCGGTGTAGTCATCTGAGTGTAGTACGTCTACTCTGTAGTCTGTACCAATGCTGGAAATAAATGTACTCATTATTAGTAGATATATTATTGGTGAGGTTATGGTACCGGAAAACAAACTACTAAATCTGATTAGGGTTTCATGCCCCTTTAAATCTACAATCCGTAAGGGTTATGTCCATTGTCTCCCTTTCCCGACGGAGGGAGGTGATGTGATGATCCTAACGAGATTAATTTGTAAGAATGGTGGTACATCTAATGTTGTCCAATCCAGTCTGCTTTAAATAGCCTACTGTATTTACAGTTGTCAACAATCTGCGTTCTACAGAATCTACACAACGCCAGGGTTGAAATATTGCTGAGACAACCTCCAACCACTACAGACAGAGGTACACGTTTTAAAGACATTAACATAATCTACTATACGGTTATAAAACAACACAGATACAGACCAGGGTTGTGCAGCCGGTCTGTGGCTCTCTGCTCCAGGTGTTTGTGTATGATGTCCCAGACCTTCCTTTGGTTGGTTCTGATGTCGGGTTCAGCCGTCAGCTCACTGAGGCTCAGGTTGTTCTTGATGGCGGTGGATGCAGTGGAGCGAGCCACCATGGGCAGCTGGTTCTGGTACCGCTGGTCACTGAAGTCAAACTCTGTGTCCTGCAGGCTTTTAATCCTAAAAGGACAGACCTGTGTGATCCACTCATCCATCCAAAATAACAACAACAAAAACTATATACAGTATGTGTCAAATCTGTTTAATATGTTTGTTTTTAACTTTTTGTATATTTTGAAGCCTGTGTCATATTTTTCTTGCTGGCTTGGTGTGTGTGTGTGAGACCTGTGGTTGGTTAGTAGGCCATAGACGTCCTGCACCAGCACCTCTGCGGCTCCAGGTTTGCAGTGGATGGTTCCTTCAACGGCCTCCTTCGTCAGCTGGAGGTTTTGCTTCTGTAAAAACTGAAGAATGGATGTAGATGTGATCTGTGACACTGACTGCTGGAAGGGACCAATGCTATAGTGATGATCATAGCCATGAAGTTCTGGCTGGCAGCTGGGAGTCAATTTCCTCTAATTGGCCCTGCAGCTTACCCGCTCTAACTGGCTCCAGTTCCCCAGCTTGGTGGTAAGTGATGTCCCGTTGATAAATGAATGCATTGAACAGTCTTCAGGGTAGTGCAAAGAGAAGATCTCTGCCACAATGCAACCATTAGCGAAGTCTCTGTGAACATACAGGAAAAACTGAACTTGAATCTGTAATCCCTGTGAAATTCAATTTGAACAATGACCTCTAAAGCTGCTGACAACAATGAAAACTAGCATGATGGTAGTGGTCAGAATGTATTTATTAGGCGATGGAAATGATACGGCCTAACGGTTAGTTTGTTGAGATAGCTTGGAATTATGTTATGTGTCCTGTGGCAAAAATAGCCCAGTGAAAAAAGCTAACAAAAAACATGAATGCGCTGCGTCACGTTGCTTGTAGATTTCGAGGAAAAAAGGAGAGAACATTTTCACTAATAATGACGTTCCTAAAATCGGGAAGCCAGTCAGGTTGAAAGTGGTATACTTTTGGATTTGTTTATTTGACATGGGCATGACACTCATATTGGACACACCAGATAAATTGCTTAAGTGTTCTAGCACATGTGACATGCTGATTTTCAACACCTACATACTGTATACAAGAGCTATAGGCTTTTCTAAAAAATGAATTAGAAACACTAGCAGAATTAAAGCTATAGGCTATAACGGACACATGATCAGATTCAGAACAATAAACCAGTCTAAATGTATTCTTGTGAACTCTTGTGAATGATTTTACCATCATTTGTTAAACTGCCACCAGGTGGCCTAGAAAAGACGGACTGCCAAAAAAAGGTCCTTGGTTATTAGTTAGTTAATCAAGAGGTGTGCCTGCTGTGAACCCACCTGCGCACATTCCTTGGAGAAATGGACAAATCGAGGCCTTGAAGCCACTTCAGGACCTCTCTTGGGAGCCCTGACTTTCTGGGAGGATGTGGATAATCCATGCTGTGTAGCGTGTTGATTGGTAGCTTTGTTTCTCTTTCTGCTGTTTCCCAGAGGAGTTCGCCTGTCTTGCCTTAGTAAGTAAAGCTTCTCCAAGCTTGTACTTTATGTTAGCTAATGCTAACAACATTGTGACTTGTTTACCTTTCCATGGCAACATACTGTAGGCTACTGGGCCTATTGTTTTTTTAATGTGGTGGTGAAGGCATGCGCAGTGTTGTCATGTCACATGTGGTCGGCACCCACACAGAAATAGATACTATATGTTCTGAAGAAGAATGCACAGTAGTGTGTGTGTGTGTGTGTGTGTGTGTAAAGTGTCTGTGTGTGTAAATAGCCTTATCAGCTTAACATTCATGTCAGTCGAATTGCGTTGCTATAGCCAGGGAACAGGCCAGGGTATAGTGTTCTAATTAAATCTAACTAATGTAAACAGAACAAAACAAAAATTAAATAATGAATCAGGTTAATTAATTAAAGAAAATGACATGACAGAGAGAGAGAGAACAACTAATAATTGTTGTAGTAGTAGTAGTTAAATTGAGAAGAAGGCAGCTTTCTCCAGCCTGTTATCTCACAATTTCTGTATTTCATTTATGGTTTAGAATTCATAAATATCCAGCAGCCTAAAAATATCATGGTATAGATTAGAATTATAGATTGCAATGTTTCCATATGTGGCTAAATTAAAAGCTCATCTGTTCACCTGGGTGTTTCCCCAACTAATAATCCAACCCACTTTAACTATACAGTATGTCCCATTTCATAAATCGCAGATCTACAAGCTCACAACTAGAGTTCTCATCGGGCCGAAAATTAAGGCCCGGCCCTAACTGGGCCATATCTGATCAGGCCCGAGGCCTGGCCCATCCCGACTAATTAATTAGCATAGATTTGAGGTCCAACCCGGCAGAATTTGAGAACTCTACACAGAGTAAAAGTGAAACGCCAGTCAGCACCATCTTCATAAATACACAAACAAACAGACAGAACAGAACTATTATTTTTTTATTATTATAAACAAATTTATAATAAATGATTAGCATACATTTTAGGTCCGGCCCTAAAACGTCGGGTCTGCAGGTTCGGGCAGAGTTTGAGAACACTACTCACAACACATGTGGCTCATTGTGTAACTTGTAGATCAGCTGTTTTTGCTGAAGGTGTTACTTCCTAAGGTTAGTATGAGCATAAAAACAACAGCTGTGAAAGAAAAGCTGATGTATTTATTTTTTTAAGATCTTATCCATAAACGGGGCGTGTTTTTGTTCAATTTCTTTTTTAATTTCTTTGGAAATTAGGAAATTGAAAAAGCACGGCCTTCACGCATTAGAAGTAAAGTTAAATAAAATATATGAAGTCACCAGAACCAAGGATGTGTGTTTTCAATTAATCTTACATGGTTCAAATGGAATTTGAAGTTACAATGAGTTTATATGTGTCGGATCATGTAAACCATGGGTGAAAGTGGGAGCGAAGATTGACCGGTATTTCCAGAACTTTGTCTGCTTGCTCAGCTCTCTTTTCATCACCACAGTGCTCCTGCTGCTCCAATTCTCCAGGTGATCTCCAGCACAAGACTCTGAGATCCTTGAACTGCTTCACTTCTTAGGGTAAGTTCTCATTCCCTACCCAGACTGGGCAATCCATTGGCTTCGTGCTTAGAACCAAGGCCTCAGACTGAGACATGCTGATCCTTATCCCAGCCGCTTTATCGATCCCAGCTGGAGGTCTTTAGGACTGATGATGCCATTAGGAATAGGACCACATCATCTGAAAAAAGCAGTGATGCAATCCTCAGCTCACCAAGCTGTAGACCTTTTCCTCCACGATATAGTGCCTCGAGATCTTGTCCGTGAATATCACAAGCAGGATATGTGGCACTGGCAAATGTGCCCACTGAGCGGGGCAAGGGGGCTGCTGCAAGATTATATGAGAGCTGTAAGAAAGTTGGCACATTGGCAGTGGCACAAAGGCAAGCTGTAAATGTTTTTCACGAGCACATGCTTTTCATGAGTATCCTGACTTCCGTATTGGTGAAACAAGATAGAGAGGTGGGACAGACCATTGAGTGGAGAGCTGTGCGTGTATCAGCCAATCACAATGTCGATTGGGGCAGGGTTGAATAATTATCAGAATATAGAGCTATTTAACACTTAAAATGCCAAGAAGAAAAGAAAGAGAGAGAAAGAAAGAAAGGGGGAAAAAAAGTAATGTGGCTGAGGAACTGTCCATGGTCCCGGAATTGTCACTTTTTATTTCTGCATTCTGTGGTGCCGTGTGATGTTTGTGTCATAAATGGTTCTTGTGGCAACGTAGGCAGGCAGTCATCTGTAGCGGAGGTAGTTTTGGAGTGCGTTCGGCAGGGGAAGGTGTACGAGAAGGTGGAGTCTGTCTCTGCCAACGCAGCTTCTGACACAATGACGACACAACTGACTCAGTAGGCGAGGGGTCGCTGTAGAGACAGAGAACCATGCGTTTGATTAGGATAATTAACAACCATCAGAGAGCTCAGGGTCTCTGACCAGTAAAACACCAAACAAATTACCAAAATCAAGTGAAAGTATACACACACACACACACACACACACACACACACACACACACACACACACACACACACACACACACACACACACATGTACCGTACCTTCATACAAGAGTAGTAAGCCCTCTGTGAGACTGCTAGGGGGAGCCACCTCCACAGGTCTCTGACAGTCCAGGTTCCTGGCATTAATGTCAGCCCCAAAGTCCAGCAGAAGTTTGACTACGGCGGTGCAGTTCTGCTCTGCTGCCGCGTGGAGAGGAGAGTCCAGAAACTTACCTTTCTGGACATTGGCCCCTGTATGGAGAACAGTTTAGTGCGCCTGCTTATGGAAACATCATCTCCATGTTGTATCCCTGTGGGACTAGGGTGCATGCCTGTGTGCTATACGCATGTGCTGTACTGTATGTGTAATTGTGCAAAGCATGTGTTTTGGTGTGTGAGTACATGTGTTGTGAAAGTACTACAAATACATTTTTCTATCATATTGGTTTTTGTTTTATATGTATCTTATTTGCAAAGCACGCTTCAAAAGCATTTCCATACAATAACATGGGAGTGGTAATACTATTTTAAAAACGGATGTTACAAAGTGCTTTATAGCACAATAAATGATATTTAAATGAATAACTAAAAACTACACGATTAATAAAAGGGATCATCAAGAGGAATCTGGGGTCATATAAGCAGAGTAATGTACTGTAAGTTGCAATGAGTTACGGCAGCAATAATTCAATGATTGAACCTTCTCTCAGGAGCTTCCTGGCACACTCCAGCTCCTGGTAGACGCAGGCTGTGTAGAGCGCCGTCCCCAGGTGAGGGATGTCCATGTCTACGTCTGCTCCCCACGCCACCAGAGCCTCCACGCAGCCACTGTGGCCTGAGGAGAAGGATGAACCACACACACCCCCCGCCCTCTGGATGAAGGTGCATTCCTAGTGTAAAGACACACCTGCACCGGTTTTGAGCAAAAGCGAAATACCATTCTTCTGATTTGAGTGTGGGAGAAAAGAATACCCTATGTATTTGTCCCGCAATTTGTGTGTGTGTGTGTTGTTTTACATTATCAGGTGTTTAACATAGGTGTACACTTTTGTTGGAGAAATACACAAGTAGTTTTATTCCCCCTACACAAATATAATTTATTTGAAATGGGTTATGATATGGGTTCAGATGTTTGTCCAAAAAGTTTAGTTAAAGTATATTTGTTTGATGAAACAAGAAAATGACAAGAAGGGGGAAAAAAAGAGAATTCAATAATAATAATAATCAAAATAAGTCACAAACTAAATATAGGATCAAGTGTCCAGTAGATGCTCAACCTTTTTAATTTCAATGACAGTTTGATATGCATTAGGGCCTTGATCAAATGTACTGTTTATCTCTGTTTATCTCATTTTAAAATCCTCAGTGATACTTTATTTCTGAGAGTAACACGTACTCTCAGTTTCACTTGGGTCCCAAATAAAAATCGTTTAGCTGGGGACCCCCTGGCACCTTCCCAAGGACCCCTGATGGTCCCTGGACCCCCTGTTTAAAGAACCAGAGCAGTAGATATCATACCTTTGCTGGTGGCTTCATGGATGGCTGATGGGCGGTAGACAATGGCCTGAGGTTTGGCTCCATTCGCCAGGAGGAGTTCAGTGCAGGACACGCTGCCCACTGAACAGGCATTAAACAGCGGCGTGACACCATCAATGGTGCACACATTGACCTGGACATCAACACATTGACCTGGACATCAACACATTGACCTGGACATCAACACACTGACCTGGACATCAACACATTGACCTGGACATCAACACATTGACCTGGACATCAACACACTGACCTGGACATCAACACACTGACCTGGACATCAACACATTGACCTGGACATCAACACACTGACCTGGACATCAACACATTGCATTGTCCTTGAACCACCTTATTTCACCAAATGAATTGTTGTAGTAGTAGTAGTTAAATTGAGAAGATCTTTTTGCTTTCTCCAGCCTGTTATCTCACAAACGAACGAAGAACACCTTTAAAGTTACACCAACAGTCACACACATGCACGCATGTGCACAAACACACACGCGCACACACACACACACACACACACACACACACACAGGGACTTACTTTAGCTCCTGCATCGATGAGGACCCTGGCACACATCCCATGGCCTCCCAGACAGGCCTCATGGAGGGGTGTCACATGATCTATGGTCATGACGTTCACGTTGTGACCCTGAGGCATATGCAAACAGTCATTGATCCAAAGGAAATAATTCCATCACCTGGCATGCATTAGCGCTCAACCTTCACCATGTATATATGAATGCAGTTGTTGTCATTGTGGCTCCCACCTGTTGAATGAGCGTTCTGAGGGGGAGCAAGCGGCCCTGGCATGCGGCGTCATGCAGAGGCGAGCGGTCGGCCCAGGACCCTGTAAAAAGAAACGACAGCTCTGTATAGTTCAGTGGTTCTCGGTGGTTTCCATGTCAAGGCACCGTTTCCTTATTATGTTTCAATCGTTTCAATTGAAACGGGCCTTGAGCCTCCAGGGGCCTCCCCCAAAAAGAAATAGTAGTAGTAGTAGTAGTAGTAATATTGCATTGCATCGCAGCCTTCCAATCAGCCTTGTTAATTATTCAGCCTCATCCTGTATACGTCCACTTATCACTAGTTGGCAGCAGCTAATAATCACTGCAGGTACTCGACCTGTCATGTCACGTTGACCTGTGTTGTTTGGTTGTAACACACACTTCCCAGTGTGTGCACTCACTGCACTAGCACTCACTGCACAGCTATACAATGATTGCATCATTGTATAGCCTATGCTGCCTTCCAGTTATACCTTAAAGTAAAAAAATGTTTAATCAAGCAAGCTGCTTTTGTGTATTTTCTACTTGGCTGTGTATGCTGTTCATGCTTTGAAGTCCGATAATACACACTGACAAAAAAACCCCACAAACAAGTTTATTTTTATTTTTATTTTTTAATAATTATTAATTATTAAAACTAGCCCTTACCCGTTGTGAGATATTTGCTCCCCCTTGTGGCCGTGGGGGGTACTGCACCCGGGTGCGTTTGTAATTGACTAATAAATTCATTAATAATCATTAATGTGTCAAATCGAAAAAAGGGCTTCGTTACGCCCTCCATATTCATATGGTCAATGCCTGTGTGAAAAGCGGGAGTGACTGGTGCAGGCAGTAAGGAGTTACGGCATTGTTTCTGACAGACACACACACACACACACAGACAGACAGACATTGTTAGAATTATAGTATGATGATGATGATAGTATGATGATGATGACGTCATGAACGGGGCCTCCCGATCCTTAAGGCCGCCCCTGTGTCAAGGAGGACCCCCAAATTGAAATGTATTTTGCCACGGACCCCGATCAGAAAATATTTTGTACCGGGGGGGGAACCCCATAAGAGAAGATTTGTTGCATATTTTCAAAATTATTCACGACTTTTCAAGGATTTAAAAAAATAGCAGATCTTGAACCTCACGACACGTTGCGTGAGCTTTGTAGATGAGCATTTCAAAAGGCTTAAAGTGGTTAAACAGATTTTCTCATTAACTAATTTGGCCGCGGACCCCCTGGTACTCCTGCAAGGACCTCTGGGGGTCCCCAGACTCGATTTTCATAACAACTGCTGTAGGCACTTTATAGCAAAAGCGTTTTAACACGGAAAGCGAGTACAACTGTTAATTAATTTGTTAATCATTGAAAGGCGTTCAGGTAATGAGGCACAGACAATCTGACAGTGGCCGCACGTCCGTTAAACTGTCATGTTCGAACTTTTTTCTACATGGCAAGTAGGGTTCACACAAGGAGTGCAGTGAATCCCCACAGATCCAAGCGAGAAGATCCTCCCTTTGTGAAAACTAAATATGTTTAGACAGGCTGTGACAGCCTAGAAATGGAAAAAATGTTATAGGATAGTCTTATCCATAATGGCTACACTGTGCTTTCATCTTGAAGGGGAATTCTTGTATTTGTTCTTAATCTGGGCAATATAGAGTTTTTAGACCATAAACGAAGGGTGGGTGTAGAAATTATTGGAATTAGTCCATTTGGACTTTCTGTCTCCTATACACTAACACTGTCCCCTCTCGGCTTTCCAGCTAAGCTGTCTCTCCTACACTGTGAACCTCTCAGCTTTCCAACTGTCTGTCTCTCCTACACTGTGAACCTCTCAGCTTTCCAACTGTCTGTCTCTCCTACACTGTGAACCTCTCAGCTTTCCAACTGTCTGTCTCTCCTACACTGTGAACCTCTCAGCTTTCCAACTGTCTGTCTCTCCTACACTGTGACCCTCTCAGCTTTCCAACTGTCTGTCTCTCCTACACTATCCCCCTCTCAGCTTTCCAACTGTCTGTCTCTCCTACACTGTCCCCCTCTCAGCTTTCCAACTATCTGTCTCTCCTATACACTGCCTCCCTCTCAGCTTTCTGGATGTCTCTCCTACACAGACTCAGCTTTCATACTAGGAAGAAGATAAAAGTAATGGAAGTAGTGTGTCACATTGATCTTCGCTCTTCATTTAATGACACACCACACAATAGTTTATATAGACATTCACAGGAAGGTATATAGACAGTGATGTGAATTCGTTTTCAGTGACTGACCACTATCTCGGCACATTATATTATAGCCTGTTGGAACACTGTCCACATGCTCTTTGTGAGCTAAGTTTGATTCCAACTCCTGTTACATCTACCATGTGTCTCTATACTCTTCTATCTAGAAATATTTAACACATGTGTGACTACACTCCACTCATTTTGTACGACATACAATCAAGACAAACTTTATAGTATTAATTTGCAAATGCTATTGTTGTGATGCAAATATGGTAGAGTGTATGATAAACATCACAGATAAAACACACCTGGGTCTATGTCCATAATCACACCGTATGCATTCCACACAGCTTTATCATCATCTTCTTCCATACCTCTCAGTTAATATACAGAAACCAAACCAGCTCAATTTCCTCTGTTCGGTTCATGCCATTGCATTCATGCAGTCTGTTTTGCTCGATAATGACGGATGTCAGTTTGGGATGAGATCAGACAGCAGCTCCAGACATCAAACACAGTTTGAGGAACGAGGGAGGTCTGAACTAAAAGAGCGTGCCTAATGCCCTCAAGCGACCTCATTAGTATTCTGTAGAGTTTCTATTTTGACTTATTCGGCTCTCTTCTGCTCCCTGGATCTCCCCGGAAAATGTCCATAAACTGCCCGACCCTGACAACAGCAAATGTTGTTTTGGCTCTTTGGGGTGTGTGTGTGTGTGTGTGTGTGTGTGTGTGTGTGTGTGTGTGTGTGTGTGTGTGTGTGTGTGTGTGTGTGTGTGTGTGTGTGTGTGTGTGTGTGTGTGTGTGTGTGTGTGTGTGTGTGTGTGTGTGTGTGTGTGTGTGTGTGTGTGTGTGTGTGTTGAGGTGCAGCTGAGAATGGAAAGTAGGCCGCTGTGGGGGCGGGGTGGGGGGGGTGGTTTCATAACCCTGTTCTATTAATATATTAGAGAGGAAAGAAACGCAGCTGACTGGTTCTCAGTTGAGTTGTTACTGTAGTTCACTCTTAAAGTTAAATGTACACAGAGGATAATAGGCGGTATATATGCACCGTGGTAGTGTTGGGCAAATCTGTACCGATACAGTAACATCACAGTAATTATTCACTGAAGCCCACACTTAAATGAGATGCATGTCATATGTTTCAGATAGTTTCAGCAAAGTATATTTTTCATGTTAAATATTCTTTTTGGCATATTGTAGGAGTATGTCTTAACTCCAGGTCGATGCCTCCACCTGTCAGTTGGTGTTGCATATACTCACTGTGTTGTTGGCCATAGTCATAGAACTCTGCAGATATTCTGGCTGCCTCTTTACGGTTCCCTCTGACCACATAGAAGTGCGTGAGCAAGTTCAGGGAGATCTTTACGAAGAGTTTGAAGCAGAACAGAGCAAAGATGCTCAGATAAACATTACACAGATGCTTCCTGTAGAATTCTTCATTTGCGTCTGGCATTTTAACCCCCAATACTTTACAGTCAGCGAGGTAGGGGTCAGATATGCTCCAAATGCACTTTCTTGTAGTCTACTATTAGCAGTCTAGTTTTTGTTTCCTCCTAGTCCCTGACTGAAGCTGTCAAGTGAGCCAGCTAAGCGACAGAACAACAGGAAAGATATGGATTTCACATTCAAAATAAAAGTGTTTGACCTCTTGGAATGTTGGATAGTAATTAAATTACTAAATTGGATAGTAATTCAATTGTATATTTATTTTAATGCTGTTCATACTGTACTGCACTGGTGGAACATTAGCCAAAAATATCAGATCTACGCATTGTGTTGGGCTGTGTTGTGAGCTTGTAGATCTGCTGTTTCTGGCAAAGAGATAGCAACTCAACTATAATACTATCTGGCTGCCATCTTAGTTGCAATAACCACCCTTGACAGCCCATTCATCCAAAAAGAAAAGTCATATCTCATTGTATTAAACAACAACTTTATACTCACCAATATTGCAGATGTACGTAAAGCTTGGATTTTCCTCTCAATATCTGTCAAGTCTTTGTTTCATAAAAATCCACTGTAGACATGTTATGACCTACTTTCTGTTAGAAAAATAATCACCTGCATGGAATTTATTAAGTGTTTAGAAGCGCTCATTGGAAATTACTAAACAGTCAAGTACCTACTTCGAAATTGCACAATGCAGGCTGGTGGAGGCAGCCTCCATGGAATCTTTTGACAGAAAGTAGCTCATGCCTCATGATGACATGTACAGTATACTGTACATGTTTATTAAACAGAAACTTGGAAGATACAAAGAGAATATTCCAAGCTTTCCATACAGCTGCAATGTTGGTGACTTTAATGTTGTTTAATACTATCAGATAGACATTTCTGTTTGGATGGATGGCTGTCAAGGGTTGATTGACATTTCCTATATGGGCAGGAGAGACAAGACTGAGATCTAGTGGACCAGGAGAGAATAGATGACTAGAAATGCAGACCGTGGTGAGTGGTGACAAAACCTTGTATTTTAGGTTAGCTAGAAGGTCCTGGGTTCGATTCCCGCTCGGGACGCTGTGGGCGCTGGGGGCATGTTCTCTCCTCCGCGTCATCAGTGCATACCCGAGGCGGGGTTGGCAAAAGGGCCTTTCTGTGTGGAGTTTGCATGTTCTCCCCGTGTCCCCTAGGGTAGGTACCCTCACAAAAAACATGAAGGGTAATCCTGGTCTCTAAACTGTCTCTAAACTGCCTCCCCCTGGCCAGCTGGGCCAATAATAATAATAACTAGAACTGCACTCTGTCGAGTGCCTACTTGCTTGTTGCACCCAAGTAGGTACTGTACAAGTGCGCAAGCAGAGCGTGCAAGTACTGTCGACTGCTACAAACTCTCAAATCTCAGCCTCTCTGTGAAAGAACGTTTGCAATATTGAATTATTAGGTTTAGCTACTAAGGGTGAGAAGTGACCGTTCGTTGATGGCAGACTGCTGGGCGGCCCAAGGCCCAAGGCCGCGTGCCAGAAGCCCCCCCCCCCCCCCCCCCCCCCCAGCACCATGCCAAAGCTTTTTCCTGCAGGAAACACTGGACGTGACAACAATGGAGACATAATAACCGCTAACTTCAGCAAGGCTGACCTTGCTGTCTGAGATGTCTCTCATAGCCTAACTATAAAGTATGCTACAGTTCAGGCAGTACACAATACAAACTTTGGTCACTTATTGCTTTTGTCTTTTTTTTCTTCTCCTCCTTCTTCTTCCGCCAAAAATAGCAGTTCTGGCTGAATCTTGCAGTCGGTTTTTGCAAAACGTGGGAATCTGGTAGAGGGCCATGCCAAATGGTGACTATGTGAAGCCCATGACCAATGGCCAAAGGGTGGTGCTATAGCACTCAATTGAAAATGCAAACTTTGAATGCGAATAGCTCATGAACCATTTGACCGTTGGCAATGGAACTTTGATACACATATGTGTCTCCTCATGCCGAACAACTTTCGTGCTCTGACTTTTGACCTCTGACCTTTAGAACAACTGCCATTTTGAATTGTATGAAAAACAGTTCAAATGTATCTCCTCCCAGGATCTTTTATCAAAATGCACGAAAACTTCTACACGTGAACGTTGGACCCATACGGACATAAAATCGTATTACATTATTTTTCAAGTGAAAAAAACATTTTTTTATGAGCCAATGAAAATTGCTGTTTTGTGAAAATTCTTCTTCTGACCCCAATGCATACATGCAGCGTCATATGCTTATGACATTGTACTGTGTGTGTGTGTGTGTGTGTGTGTGTGTGTGTGTGTGTGTGTGTGTGTGTGTGTGTGTGTGTGTGTGTGTGTGTGTGTGTGTGTGTGTGTGTGTGTGTGTGTGTGTGTGTGTGTGTGTGTGTGTGTGTGTGTGTGTGTGTGTGTGTGTGTGTGTGGTAAGGTGCGCAATACATGACAAATTTGACAATAGCTGGATTTCAAACTCACGTCCTTGGCACTCACAATCACTGAGCCACCAGGCACCCACCAATAATGTAATTGATCAGTTTATCAATTTATCAACTAATTTATCAGAATTCACCTCCAGTTTTTAACCTTCCCTGCCAAGGACTACATTGGACGACCATAATTTATGGTCACAGTATGCCATGGACGACATGGACTTTTATACTGAGTTTATTTTATTTTATTAGAGCCGATAGAAAAAACTCATTGCATTGGAATTGAGCTCAAATAGAGGGTTTGCGCATGTATAAAGTGAATGGCAGATCGAGTGGCAAAGTGAGTTGCAAAGTTAATTTAACATTGTTTAAAGTAATTTAATGCAATCAAATAGTAGTTTTTTGCCACTCAGTAGGCGTTCCTGCATAACTTCCACGTATATGATGATGATGTCACACGCATACCCTCTATTGAATTGATTATACAAAACATAAATGTTTTTGTAGCTCAATAAAAACAATTGGCGACCGTGCTGGACCATTTCAGTTGTTGTGATCACTGACCATGTATCTAGGGTGCACCCCTGAAACGCTTCCGTATTCCCGGAAGTGTGTCAATTTTGTCAGTCTCGCTTCTTAACGGAGCCCCAAGCCCAGACTAGCCATGGGAAAGATTTTTTTTTAAATTGATTCGTTATTTTGAGATCTCAAATTAGTATTCCGTGGCCACGAATTTGTATTTCGTGGCCACAAGTTACTAATTCGAGATCACAAGATAACAAATGATTAATTCAAATTAGTATTCCATGGCCACAAATTAATATTTTGTGGCCACGGAATACTAATTTGAGATCTCAAGATAACTAATCAATTTTTTTTATTTCCCATGGCTAGTCTGGGGCTCCGTATAAAGGAGCCATGCGGGCTGAAAACCGCGGCAGTCTGAGCCATTTAGCGCCATCTAGTGGCGGCAGGGAAGTTAAGCATTTCCTAAACGAAGAGAAATACATTATGTAGAAAGATATTATTTTGTTTGGTCCTTAGATAAAGTATCACTTTAAAATCTTTTGATGTAGATCCACTAGATGGCAGCAGTTAACAATCCATCTCAGTCGACTAGACTGCAGATAGACACTCATGCCATTCTGATACCATCCCTGCATCTGTAGATCCCTTATGTAACCATTGGACTGACTGCACAATACCGTAGGAGTCCAAAGTAATTATTTGTCTGTTTTCTATGGGTTCTGTTTTATTTTTGAACCACACTCTGAGGATTTCTTCCCCCAGAGGTTTGCTGAAAGCATATTTCAGTAGAAGAGAGACACTCATTTTTCATCGTTTTGACAGAAAAAAAGCAATTGCACAGACTAAAATTTGCTATAAGAGCCCCACTAAAATATACTAAAAATGTGAAACCGTCAGCCTCCACTCATAGTGATTTATAATGTGAACTAGGTCAGAATACATTCATTTAAATTGGATCAACATTATTGTAGGGACAATCAATAGAATAGAATATAATTGTAGAAGTCAAAGTCAAAGCACGCTATTAAAAATATTTACCAGTATCATTAGCACAATTATTTTCTAGGAGGGTCGCTGTTATAAATACATTTTGTAAAGATTTGTTTTAAATCATTTTTCATGGAGGTGAGAACATCAACATGCACCCAAAAATCTGGGAGCCCCTCACTTCACACAAGTATGATTTTTATTTGCATAACTCTAATGATGTTGATGCACCCATTCGTTCCCATGCTTGCACTTGGTCCCGAATGCTGCAGGTTGTCTTTTAACAGGAAAACCCAAAGCGAGCACGTGCTGACCTCTATTCACTGGCTCTCTCGTGGACGTTTTAGGATTTTGTTTGCTTACAAATCATTAACCCAAGTAAGACCCGGATATATTTCTACTTGCAAAAAAGAGATTTCAACCTTACTACTACTTTGTACTACTAGGACTTTGCAGAGGAAATTATGTTAAAAAAAAGGGAAAAAAAGTGTGTGTGTATATATATATATATATATATATATATATATATAATTATTAAAATAATAATAATAAATTAATAATTTACATTTGGGGGATATCTTTCACAATAATAAATAAAACATGTTCTAGACATCACAAAAATATATATATTACAGGCATTTTACTTACTTTTATCAGGGTTAAAGAAATTATTTTTCCACTGCTTCTTTCTTGGAGGGAACTTTAAAGGGTGGGTTTAAAAAATGATGGAGCTTGCATAAAAAACAATTTCCTCCACAGTTTTACATGTGACTATGAATGTGACTATGAAGAGGATTCTGTTAAATGTTAAATAGCAAATGTGTTACATTTCTCAATAATTTGATGTGTGTATGTACAGTATACATGAAATGCTTTCCTCAGACCTGTGTGAAGTTGGTGTCTCAGGCGGAGGCCCAGGATGGGCACATGGTGGGGTTGCATTTAAGAAGTGGATCCAATAAGCCTCTTTTTGAAGCAGAACCCGGTCTCTATCTCCACCTCTTTTTAGTGCAGTGACTATCTCTAAACCTTGGAATCTCAAAGTACAATGACTTATCTTATGATTATGACTTCATGTCTCTCTCTCTCTCTCTCTCTCTCACACTCACTCACTCACTCACTCACTCACTCACTCACTCACTCACTCACACACACACACACACACACACACACACACACACACACACATGATCACATGATTATGTTCATAAACTAAAAGGGAACATGGGTCGTTTTTGATTTGCCCCGTGTTTACTGTGTCAACAAACAGATGGCCATAAACACACAGGTCATTGAGCCTGGCAGGCTGGTTGATGAGAACCAATGGGTCCCATCCAGCTTTGAACGGAATCAAATCTCCTCTTTCTGTCTCTTGTCCTCACTGTGGGGTGGAGACCTTTCATGTCCACAGACGCACCTTTTATTTGTTCAATATTTATAAAACACAGACACTTTTACATTTTTCAATATTTTATCAAACAGAGGGTGGAGACAGAGGAAGGGGGCAGGGTCACAGAGAGAAGGGGCCGGGGTCACAGAGAGAAAGGTGGCGGGGTGACACGGAGGTAGAGAGAGAGATAAGAGGAACATATAATCGCAATAATGGATATTTATATTACAATGATTTTGGCCTATAATACTTGAAGAAGCATAAGGCGACAGCGTACAATGACAATTACAAGTACAATGACATTGCCTTGGGATGTCAGACCATGTCACACCTTATCACCTACACCTACAGTGTCTGCCCAGTGCCTCCCCAGAGTCCCCCCAGTGCCTCCCCAGTGTCCCCCCAGTGCACTAGGCTATAGTTTGTCGTTTTTTCATGAATGTTCAAAATCATGAACCCATGAACTATAATAGCCCCTAGATGGAGTCAGAGGGAAATAAGTGATGTCAGTAGTGTTGTTGAGAGGGGGATGTGTGAGCCATCTGTCATGGGGTAAGCCTGTTATCTTGTCTTTTGTATATGCACTTTTTTTTGTGTTCTAAAATGGGAATGTTTTATATTGCCAGGTCTGTACTATTGTTGCTGAAATGTCTGTGTTGACCAACTACCGCTGCATCCAAACTGGTCATGGCGCATGAAGAGGAACTGGTGAGCCTCAGAGAGGAGCTAGAAAAGCTGACACTGGAAAATGAAAGACTCAGACAACCACCTGGCCGAGGTAATGGGTCTCACGGTGAGGGTAGCCAACGGAGGAGAGTGGTTGTGTATCCCTCGTGAACGAAAATGCCTCTTGTTCAAGAGGTCTGCAAATGTCTGATATGGACAGATTTGTTTATGTATGATTATTTGGAAGGTGAGGCTCGATTAGAAATAAAGTACAGGTTAAGTGAAGTCTGGGAAGATCCCACTGTAATTCTGAATGTGTTTACGTCATTGTATTTGTGTCCCCAATCCTATATCGTGCTACTACAGCAATTCTTCGACCGCAGACAGAAAAATGAGTCATTGCAGGCATTTGCATTGGGACTGCTATCAATAATGAACAAAATACGAAAGTGTAACCCTACTGTGATGTCTAACCCTGACAATGTGTTAACGGACCAGTTTTGTGAAGGGGTGCAAACTGCAAAGTAATTTACTTCGGCGAGAGACTGGTGCGCCGGGAACCTTTGACCTACGGAGGGAGGCCATGTACTGGGTTGAGGAAGGGCAGCCTCAAAGGAAAGGGTCCAACTGCTCAACACTCCAGTGTCATGAAAAGCAGGTCAGTGCAGTTAGTGAGGGGGGTATCTTAAACCATCAGAGATTTCAGAAATCAAGGACGCTGTAATGAAACAAAACAACGGATAGAGTTGGACATGATTGCCAAATCCCTAGAGATGCAGAGTGGGTTCACGTGTGAGGCACAGAGGCACGAGCAGCCTGTTTGTTTGCAGTGTAACAAATTGGGACTTATTGTGACAAAGGTAGCCAGGCTACCCTAGAGTTTGATGAATCAGTGCTGTCAAGACTTGGAGCACCAGGACTTGCATGTTGACCCAATAGGCCATATTGTGAGGTCCCTTTTCGTTCCCGCGTCATAGGCACTACTCATTCAATGCATGTTTGCATAGATAATACCCTTCTGGACTTTGGGTTCTACTCATAATATCCTGTAGTATTTTGTCACAGGCCAGAAATGTATAATAACCAAAAAACGAAAATCTTGTGTTGCTGTTTTTGCTTGTAAAATGTGTTAAATAAATGTTGGCAACACAAAATCTTTCTCAAATGTCATAAATGCATATACCTAACATCTGAAACAAGAATTGGTGCCATAGTTTACTCATATGTGAATCTAGATCACGAAATGTAGCAAATTGGTTAAAGAAAACACTTCAACTTAAAGGACCACTTCACCACGTTTCAACCTATCTTCATATTACTAATGTCCTTACTAATAATAATACTACTTACTAATAATATTACTAATATGTCCTTACTAATAATCATGATAAAATGGCACGATTTTTTTCCTACTCAGTCTGTGTCTCATAGAAGGGCTGTGGGCAGTTTAGAAACAATATCTTTTTATAAAAATGTTTAGATTTTCATTATCGTGAGAACGATGGCTTCCATTTTCGCATTGCAACTTTTCACGACTAGAAAGCCTGCAGTTTTTATTAGCTTGTATTCCCCATCGATGATATGTCACTGGAAGACGGTTTCTGAACTGCCTACAGCCTTCCTATGAGAAAAAATTGTGCCATTTGTTTTCAAGATTATTAGTGATGACCTATTATATGAAGATAGGTTGAAAAGTGGTGAAGTTGTCCTTTAAGTGATTGGCACCCAGCACAATGAAACATACACATAGTACATTTAGCCAAAAGTTTATGTTTCATACATAAAAAATGTCACAACCTACTGTGTAATGAAAGGTAGAAAAGAAAAGCAGCTGTGTCTGGAACCATCATTTGCATATTTACAAGATGGCGGATATGTGAAAACGAAACACATTTAAATGCTCTGGTGTATGATTAAATCTATCTAGAACACTCTAATATACACATTCCTATTGATATACTGTAGATATGAGTATTAAATGCACAAAATCTCTGTACGTGCATACACAATGTCCATCTAGTTAACGTATCTCGAGAATCGTCCAACCGACCAACTTCAAACTCGGCATGCACGTTGCTGCTGACCGCAGGGACATTTTTATATGTCCAGTGTCGAGTTGTTTGGATAGGTAGTTGTCCAGAACCACCTACAGTATGTATGCTCATACATACTGTACAGTAGGTATTGGTGTAAGTATAGTATACTGTAGATATGGGACTGTTCTCTTCCTGCCTTTGCATGAAATGCAGACCAGCCTCTCTGTTGCGGAAATATAAGGAACGTTTTACCTACTCACCAATACAAAAGCGACTTGTGTTATTAGAAAGCCTACTTTCCTTATAGTGGATACACTCTGAGCCCCCCACCACACGTATAAAATAAACTTTTTGGGCAGAAATTGATTTGTTTCACCGGAAGGTTAAATCTTGTCTATGAGATTTTCTCTTGGCAATATAATATTGGTGGAGGGCACAGTGGCCTTTCTGTCCAAAAAGTGCAATTCAGAGAGTATCCACTAAGGAAAGTAACAAGCCGCCTTTGTATTGGTGAGTTTGGTCAAACTTTCTTTATATTTCTGCAACAGAGGCTGGTCTGCATTTCATGTGAGGGCAGGAAGACAACAATCCCATAGCCTTAATGCAACGGCTTCAAAGGGCATTAGGGCTATGGACCTGAGCTAAGTATAGTAGAGAGATCCGGTTGTCCAGAACTGCTGATTCAAACTACCTACAGTATGTACGTATGTATAGGTATGTAGGTATTGGCGTATACTAGTATAGTATAGTATACTATACTATATAAATGCATAGTATAATATAGTATAGGCATATATGGAGATCCGGTTGTCCAGAACCGCTGATCCAAACGATATGCCTCTTAAGACAGGGAGGAACTGTGTAAATCTTCCTGCATTGTGACCGATGGTGAGTGACTACCTCGACCCCCTTAAGTTTGCATACCAGGTGGACATTGAGTTTGATGATATCATCTGCATGCTGAACAAGGTATTCACACACCTTGACACCCTGGGCAACACAGTTAAAATCATGCTTTTTTTTTTTACTTCTCAAGTGTCTTCAAAACTATCCAGTCACAACTGCTTTGCGTTGATGGGGGTGGACCATGTTTTGGTGGCATGGATCTCAGACTATCTCTCGGCAGACCGCAGTATGTGAGACTGCAGGGTTGTCTGTTCAGAGGTTCTGGTGAACATCATGGGCCCTCCCTATAGGACACAGTTCTGTCACCCTATAAACATCTGACTTCCGCTTCAACTATACAAGAACTTTTCAGATGACATTGCAGTGGTCAGCTGCATCCTTCCATCTCAGGTCACAACACTGTTGAGCACGCATGGTTATGGAGGTTGTGCACTCTGCATTGAGCCTCTGGCTAACGAGACCAAGGAGATGGTGGTGGACTATAGGCCACGACCAATATGGTACCTCCAACATAAATGCCGAGGTAGTGGAGAATGTAGACAACTACAAGTTTCTAGTTTCCTTGTGCACCTAAACAGGCCGTTGGACTGGTCTGACTACTCTGATGCACTGTGTTCTTCTCCAGAAGGCTCAGATATTTTAGCGTATGCAACAGGATGCTGCAAATGGCTGGTGAGGAAGGCAGGCTCCGTTGTGGGGACTTCACTGGAGTGGGTGGTTTAGGTGCATATTGCAAACCTGAGTGTTCTAGATAGATTTAATCATGAATTGGAACATTCCAATGACAAAAAAACCCATAACATCTTTTGCCAAAAGTGTCAAAAGTTATAACTCGTTTTCACATAGCCACAACTTGGAAATATGAAAATTAGGGTTCCAGACACGCCCAATTGTAATAAGTATTCCAACGTGTTTGTAATGGCCAAATGACATGAACGAGACACCAAGTTTGCATTTGTAGCTCATCTGGTTCAAATCCGTTTTAGGTGGCAGCCATATTTGATTTGGTCGCCATGGTGACCCCGAAGGTCTACATAGCCTACAGGTTCTGGCGCACTAGCTTGATCATTAGAGAATGCCCTGGGCTACATTTGGGACAAATGTCAGATGCTGTGACACTTTATGTATGACACATAAGCTTTTGGCTAAATGTACTAAGTGTATGTTTCATTGTGCTAGGTGCCAATCACTTTAGTTGAAGCGTTCTCTTTAACAAATTTGATACATTTCATGATCTAGATTCACATAATAGTAAACTAAGGCACCAATACTTGTTTCAGATGTTAGGTATATGTATTTATGACATTTGAGAAAGATTTTGTGTTGCCAAAATCAATATGACAGATTTTACAAGCAAAATGAAGATTTTCGTTTTTTGGTTATATACTTCTATTTACATTTCTGGCTTGTGACAAAATACTGCAGGATATTATGAGTAGAACTTTTAACCCAAAGTCCAGAAGGGTATTATCGATGCAAAAATGCATCGAATGAGTAGTGCCCATGACGCGGGAACGAAATTCATTTTCTAGGAACTGCCGCACTATATGTGAACATTTGTGTTTGTGTTGGTCTGTATGGTAGAGGTTAGGGTTGTTCATGGTTCCTACACAAGTATCTTATGGAAAGGGAGAGTATGGAAAGATTAAAAGCTAGCATGGGAAAATAGGTATGTTATTGTCCCTTTTCTGTTTTCTAAATGACCAAATTCAGATTTTCTAAGAGTAGATTGATACAAGCACTGTGTTTTTCATGGCATTTGGAGCAGGCAGCCACAATGTTTACCCCTCTGTGTTAGAGCACAGGCCCTGTAGTGAATAAGGGGTTGAAAATATACAGTTTTTTCAATCAAACCCTGAATAACAATTGCTCTGTCTTAGCATTGCCTGGGTTTAGTGTCACTTTCAGACTTTCCGAATTTCTGGCATGTAGGCACATTTCACAATGCCATTGTGAGCTTGTGGCTACACACACACACACACACACACACACACACACACACACACACACACACACACACACAAAAGAAAACAACGTTAGAGATACGTGTTGTATCTTTTCTTACAGGGGTCTGTGGATTATTACCTTATTTTCCTAATGTAGCACGAAATGAGTTGCGATTCCCAGGCAAAGTCCTTCTTTTATTCAAACAAGGCATCGTCCATATAGTTACATCAGGTTACCAGCATAACTCCCAGCCAATCTCCCACTTCTGTGTCCCATCTCTTTATACATCTATAACATGCAGTGTGTGTGTGTGTGTGTGTGTGTGTGTGTGTGTGTGTGTGTGTGTGTGTGTGTGTGTGTGTGTGTGTGTGTGTGTGTGTGTGTGTGTGTGTGTGTGTGTGTGTGTGTGTGTGTGTGTGTGTGTGTGTGTGAAAATGCACAGAGACAAACTGTAGCCTCCTCTCAAAGAGACCCTAAAGATAGTCAAAGGGTAAAACCTACAATTTGGAATCACTGTCCCTCAGCCATAGATTGGCTTCCTGCCTGTGGAACAATTGATACGCAAATAGACTTCAGTTTAAGGCACTTTGGTGAGACACTGGAGTGAGATCAGGGAGAAATACAGAGTTCAAGTTATATGTACAGTTATGACTAACCATGTAGTTATGAATATGCTATATGATTCATAGTACACCACATACGCAATGAAATGGGGGTGAGTCGGATAATTCACAATATATTTTTTGTACGTTTGGGTCCCAGGGACACACCCAATTTATCTATGGGTCCTAAACTGAAATGTTTAGGAACCACTGGTGTAAAAGAGTCTTGCAATGTCTCCTCTTGACTATGACTCCAGGCCTTTTGGCTCACCCATATGGAAAACAAGTAAAATAAATAGTAAGTCTTTACATTTTATATGTATGTCACTTACAGTACATGTATTGTCATGTAAAGTACATACTACATTGTGAACTCTTGAAAGTGGCACCTTTCATACAATCCTCATATAAGACAAAGTGAATCATGTATGAATCAAGTAAACGTGTACAGTATGTGATCTATGAGGTAAGTACATGGCAAACTGTCTTTTCCTTACATGTTCCATACAATGTTTTGTAGTCTTTAATTATATGAGATATATATCCTTTCCATATATAAATAAATACCATTATAGTATGTATTTTATGTTTGTATCCATTTAATTTACAAGAAAAGTATGCTTCTTTTATTTTTATAACATTGTTATACATTTTACCTTATAGGTATTATGACTATATAAGTTTTTATATGTGAAGTGTATTATAGGTTTAAACACTGGGGGGACACTACTGGGGAGGCACTGGGGAGGCACTTGGGAGACACTGGGGGGGACACTGGGGAGGCACTGGGGAGGCACTGGGGGGACACTGGGGAGGCAGTGAGCAGACACTGGGGAGGCACTGGGGAGACACTGGGGAGGCACAGACAGTAGGCTGACAGGAAAATGGGGAGAGAGATGGGGGGAAGACATGCAGTAAAGGCCGTCGGGATTGGGAGTCGAACCCGCGGCACACTGTCAGGCTGGATTACCAGCCAATGTGCCTGGACCATTGAGCCATGGCCCAGGCCGGGGGACACTAATTTCTAGGTTTCTCTTCCAAAGGCTAGCGTCGCTGGCGTTACATACAGTAAGACATAAGACAAACACACTTGGAATGGGAAACAGAGGGAAAATGGAATTGGAATGTATATTGTTAACTGACTTTACTGATGAAATGTAAGTGAATGTGATTGTTTTTTGAACTGTAAACTACAACAAAACAAAAACTAAGGCACTGGTGTGGTACTCCTGGTTTACCGGAACAGGGTTCAACTCCCTGCAGTGCCCTGCTCAATTTGTTGTATTTACATGAGAAAAGATGAAAATCACAAAAAAGGGCATACTATACAGTATGTGCTCCGAAATCATGAAAAATGGCACACAGTACTACAGTAGTATGCGGTCCGAGGCCATGGTCCATAGCCTGTCGCATTTCCGTTATTTTCATTTTTTTTCAAATCCTCCGAAATCATAAAAAATGGCACACTATAGTATGTATGTGGCATGTGGTCCGATACCATAGACCATAGAGAATGCATTGGGCGTTTAAGTTAAATAACTCAGAAACTAGTAAACTACAAAAGATTTCAAAGTAAAAAAGTTACAGCATGTGTCTCCACAGTAAGCTGAATAATAAAAAGTGTGAATGGAGTTTCTAGGTGAAAGTGACTTTTGACGTGCCTATAGAGCTGCCATTGAGCCCCATGTTAAATGTCTCAAATTTGAAAGCACTATATTTCTAAAACTATGAAACATTTCAAAGATTCCTTTTCAGGCAAACATGTCCACCGTAAGATGAACCTAAGTAGGCTAGAATGGGGTTGGTAGGTTTAAGTATGTATGACTAGTAGCATGCCAAAGATTGTGTTATTGCCATAGAGAATGCATTGGGCGTTTAAGTTAAAACACTCAGAAACTACAAAACATTTCAAAATAAAGAAGTTCCAGCATGTGTCTCCACAGTACGCTGAATAATAAAAATCACACCTGTGTGAACCGAGTGGTGCAACTCCCCTCCCCCCCCCCCCCCCTCTCTCTCTCTCTCTCTCTCTCTCTCTCTCTCTCTCTGCTCCGTCAGATTAGCTTTATTATGGATATCAATGAACCTAGAACCTAGTTGGATTTGCGTCCAGCAGGTGGCAGCCATGTCACATACTTCTCTTTCCAATTTCACGCATGCGCACACCACTCGTGCTCATGACTGATACATGATACACACGGACATTCCTGATTGTAGGAGTGGTTGCACCACTCAAAAAGTGTGAATGGAGTTTCTAGGTGAAAGTGATTTGCCAAAATCTGCCATTGAGCCCCATGTTAAAAGTCTCAAATTTGAAAGCACTATATTTCTAAAACTATGACACCTTTCAAAGATTCCTTTTCAGGCAAACATGTCCACCGTAAGATGTACCTAAGTAGGCTAGAATGGGGTTGGTAGGTTTAAGTATGTAGGACTAGTAGCATGCCAAAGTTTGTGCTATTACCATAGAGAATTCATTGGGTGTTGCGGAGGATGAGAAAAAAGTTTCTCATCCTCCGCAACACCCATTCTCATACACCGCTATACTTTTAAGTATGTTGCGGTAGAGAGAACGTCTGTTTCGGTAATGATAATTTAATAATGTCAGACTATATTTTTTAATAAATCATGTTTATATTTAAATCAACTATTAATTTAAATATTATTCATTAACTAGATATTTTCTTTATTTCCTGTTTCATAAAAATAAAGCTTTAGAGCAAAGACTAGGCTGTCAAAATTCAGAGAGAAATCTGCTAACGCTTTCTATGAAGCCCATGCCTATAATACATTATAAAAACTATAATGCACAATAATCTATTTATAATATGGCATAATTGTATGACATGTCAAGTAAAAGTACTTCATTGTTGGACACTCACTGAATTTTTGAATTTTTTTTTATCCTTGTTTTTCATCATTTTGGACCATGGGCTATAGCCCATATTGTACGGCATACTATAGCACGCCGTTTTTCATCATTTTTGAGGATTTGAAAAAAATGAAAAAAACATGTTTTTTTTTTTGTTTTTTTTTCAAAAAAAGATGGGCTATAACCCATCGTTTTTTTTTCATTTTTTTCAAATGAATTCTCATTCTCCGCAATACCCATTCTCATACACCGCTATACTATTACTCATACACCGATATGGGCTATAGCACATGGTCCAAAATGATGAAAAACGAGGATATTTGTTTTTTCAAATTTTCAAAAAACGATGGGCTATAACCCATCGTTTTCTTTTTTTTCTTTTTTCAAATCTTAAAAAATGGAGTGCTATAGTATGCCGTACGGTATGGGCTATAGCCCATGGTCAAAAATGATCAAAAACGAGTTTTTATTTCATTTTTATTTTCAAAAAAAGATCGTTTTCTTTCTTTTTTTTTTTTTTTTTAAATCCTCAAAAATGATGAAATACGGCGTGCTATAGTATGCCGTACGATATGGGCTATAGCCCATGGTCCAAAATGATGAAAAACGAGGATATTCTTTTTTTCAAAAATAAAAAAAAACAATGGGCTATAACCCATCATTTTTTCCATTTTTTAATTTTTTCCAAATCCTCAAAAATGATGAAAAACGGCGTGCTACAGTATAGTATGCCGTACGATATGGGCTATAGCCCATATCCTCGCGGTGTATAGCGGTGTATGAGAATGGGTGTTGCGGAGGATGAGAGCATTCCTCTCATCCTCCGCAACACAATGCATTCTCTATGGCAATAGCACAAACTTTGGCATGCTACTAGTCCTACATACTTACACCTAGCAACCCCATTCTAGCCTACTTAGGTTCATCTTACGGTGGACATGTTTGCCTGAAAAGGAAACTTTGAAATGTTTCATAGTTTTAGAAATATAGTGCTTTCAAATTTGAGACATTTAACATGGGGCTCAATGGCAGCTCTATAGGCACGTCAAAAGTCACTTTCACCTAGAAACTCCATTCACACTTTTTATTATTCAGCTTACTGTGGAGACACATGCTGGAACTTTTTTTTATTTTTATGTTTTGTAGTTTATGAGTTATTCAACTTAAACGCCCAATGCATTCTCTATGGCAATAGCACAAACTTTGCCATGCTACTAGTCCTACATACTAACACCTAGCAACCCCATTCTAGCCTACTTAGGTTCATCTTACGGTGGACATGTTTGCCTGAAAAGGAATCTTTGAAATGTTTCATAGTTTTAGAAATATAGTGCTTTCAAATTTGAGACATTTAACATGGGGCTCAATGGCAGCTCTATAGGCACGTCAAAAGTCACTTTCACCTAGAAACTCCATTCACACTTTTTATTATTCAGCTTACTGTGGAGACACATGCTGGAACTTTTTTTTATTTTTATGTTTTGTAGTTTATGAGTTATTCAACTTAAACGCCCAATGCATTCTCTATGGCAATAGCACAAACTTTGGCATGCACTAGTAACTACATACTTACACCTAGCAACCCCATTCTAGCCTACTTAGGTTCATCTTACGGTGGACATGTTTGCCTGAAAAGGAAACTTTGAAATGTTTCATAGTTTTAGAAATATAGTGCTTTCAAATTTGAGACATTTAACATGGGGCTCAATGGCACTGGCAATAGCACAAAGTTTGGCATGCACTAGTAACTACATACTTACACCTAGCAACCCCATTCTAGCCTACTTAGGTTCATCTTACGGTGGACATGTTTGCCTGAAAAGGAAACTTTGAAATGTTTCATAGTTTTAGAAATATAGTGCTTTCAAATTTGAGACATTTAACATGGGGCTCAATGGCAGCTCTATAGGCACGTCAAAAGTCACTTTCACCTAGAAACTCCATTCACACTTTTTATTATTCAGCTTACTGTGGAGACACATGCTGGAACTTTTTTTTATTTTTATGTTTTGTAGTTTATGAGTTATTTAACTTAAACGCCCAATGCATTCTCTATGGCAATAGCACAAACTTTGGCATGCACTAGTAACTACATACTTACACCTAGCAACCCCATTCTAGCCTACTTAGGTTCATCTTACGGTGGACATGTTTGCCTGAAAAGGAAACTTTGAAATGTTTCATAGTTTTAGAAATATAGTGCTTTCAAATTTGAGACATTTAACATGGGGCTCAATGGCAGCTCTATAGGCACGTCAAAAGTCACTTTCACCTAGAAACTCCATTCACACTTTTTATTATTCAGCTTACTGTGGAGACACATGCTGGAACTTTTTTTTATTTTTATGTTTTGTAGTTTATGAGTTATTCAACTTATACGCCCAATGCATTCTCTATGGCAATAGCACAAACTTTGGCATGCTACTAGTCCTACATACTTACACCTAGCAACCCCATTCTAGCCTACTTAGGTTCATCTTACGGTGGACATGTTTGCCTGAAAAGGAAACTTTGAAATGTTTCATAGTTTTAGAAATATAGTGCTTTCAAATTTGAGACATTTAACATGGGGCTCAATGGCACTGGCAATAGCACAAAGTTTGGCATGCACTAGTAACTACATACTTACACCTAGCAACCCCATTCTAGCCTACTTAGGTTCATCTTACGGTGGACATGTTTGCCTGAAAAGGAAACTTTGAAATGTTTCATAGTTTTAGAAATATAGTGCTTTCAAATTTGAGACATTTAACATGGGGCTCAATGGCAGCTCTATAGGCACGTCAAAAGTCACTTTCACCTAGAAACTCCATTCACACTTTTTATTATTCAGCTTACTGTGGAGACACATGCTGGAACTTTTTTTTATTTTTATGTTTTGTAGTTTATGAGTTATTCAACTTATACGCCCAATGCATTCTCTATGGCAATAGCACAAACTTTGGCATGCTACTAGTCCTACATACTTACACCTAGCAACCCCATTCTAGCCTACTTAGGTTCATCTTACGGTGGACATGTTTGCCTGAAAAGGAAACTTTGAAATGTTTCATAGTTTTAGAAATATAGTGCTTTCAAATTTGAGACATTTAACATGGGGCTCAATGGCAGCTCTATAGGCACGTCAAAAGTCACTTTCACCTAGAAACTCCATTCACACTTTTTATTATTCAGCTTACTGTGGAGACACATGCTGGAACTTATTTTTATTTTTATGTTTTGTAGTTTATGAGTTATTCAACTTAAACGCCCAATGCATTCTCTATGGCAATAGCACAAACTTTGGCATGCACTAGTAACTACATACTTACACCTAGCAACCCCATTCTAGCCTACTTAGGTTCATCTTACGGTGGACATGTTTGCCTGAAAAGGAAACTTTGAAATGTTTCACAGTTTTAGAAATATAGTGCTTTCAAATTTGAGACATTTCACATGGGGCTCAATGGCAGCTCTATAGGCACGTCAAAAGTCACTTTCACCTAGAAACTCCATTCACACTTTTTATTATTCAGCTTACTGTGGAGACACATGCTGGAACTTTTTTTTATTTTTATGTTTTGTAGTTTATGAGTTATTTAACTTAAACGCCCAATGCATTCTCTATGGCAATAGCACAAACTTTGCCATGCTACTAGTCCTACATACTTACACCTAGCAACCCCATTCTAGCCTACTTAGGTTCATCTTACGGTGGACATGTTTGCCTGAAAAGGAATCTTTGAAATGTTTCATAGTTTTAGAAATATAGTGCTTTCAAATTTGAGACATTTAACATGGGGCTCAATGGCAGCTCTATAGGCACGTCAAAAGTCACTTTCACCTAGAAACTCCATTCACACTTTTTATTATTCAGCTTACTGTGGAGACACATGCTGGAACTTTTTTAAATTTTTATGTTTTGTAGTTTATGAGTTATTTAACTTAAACGCCCAATGCATTCTCTATGGCAATAGCACAAACTTTGGCATGCACTAGTAACTACATACTTACACCTAGCAACCCCATTCTAGCCTACTTAGGTTCATCTTACGGTGGACATGTTTGCCTGAAAAGGAAACTTTGAAATGTTTCATAGTTTTAGAAATATAGTGCTTTCAAATTTGAGACATTTAACATGGGGCTCAATGGCAGCTCTATAGGCACGTCAAAAGTCACTTTCACCTAGAAACTCCATTCACACTTTTTATTATTCAGCTTACTGTGGAGACACATGCTGGAACTTTTTTTTATTTTTATGTTTTGTAGTTTATGAGTTATTCAACTTAAACGCCCAATGCATTCTCTATGGCAATAGCACAAACTTTGGCATGCACTAGTAACTACATACTTACACCTAGCAACCCCATTCTAGCCTACTTAGGTTCATCTTACGGTGGACATGTTTGCCTGAAAAGGAAACTTTGAAATGTTTCATAGTTTTAGAAATATAGTGCTTTCAAATTTGAGACATTTAACATGGGGCTCAATGGCAGCTCTATAGGCACGTCAAAAGTCACTTTCACCTAGAAACTCCATTCACACTTTTTATTATTCAGCTTACTGTGGAGACACATGCTGGAACTTTTTTTTATTTTTATGTTTTGTAGTTTATGAGTTATTCAACTTAAACGCCCAATGCACTTCCCATTGCAGTCAGAACTGCAGCATCACTCCCAATCTTCCGCCGTAGCCTGAAAACCCACCTTTTCAGACTCCATCATGGCCCTTAGCACTTACCCTAAACCCTTAGATAGCATTTCTGTTGGATTATATAGCATTTGATACAGACTTATAGCATGTTATGTAGACAGCACTGTAATTGTATTGTATGTAGTCATAGCACGCCATAGTACACATATATAGCATAGTAGTAAAGATGTATAGTTTATATGTATAGTGTATGTATAGTTTCACTATATAAATATTCCACTGTTACTTTCTTAGCTTACGCATGTTTCATGATAAATGCTTTTATGTGATGTATTCCCATGCTTTGTTCTTGCTTAAATGTAAGTCGCTCTGGATTAAGAGCGTCTGCTAAATGCCTAAATTGTAAATTGTAAATTGTAATGCATTCTCTATGGCAATAGCACAACCTTTGGCATGCTACTAGTCCTACATACTTAAATCTAGCAACCCCATTCTAGCCTACTTAGGTTCATCTTACGGTGGACATGTTTGCCTGAAAAGGAATATTTGAAATGTTTCATAGTTTTAGAAATATAGTGCTTTCAAATTTGAGACATTTAACATGGGGCTCAATGGCAGCTCTATAGGCACGTCAAAAGTCACTTTCACCTAGAAACTCCATTCACACTTTTTATTATTCAGCTTACTGTGGAGACACATGCTGGAACTTTTTTTTATTTTTATGTTTTGTAGTTTATGAGTTATTTAACTTAAACGCCCAATGCATTCTCTATGGCAATAGCACAAACTTTGGCATGCACTAGTAACTACATACTTACACCTAGCAACCCCATTCTAGCCTACTTAGGTTCATCTTACGGTGGACATGTTTGCCTGAAAAGGAATCTTTGAAATGTTTCATAGTTTTAGAAATATAGTGCTTTCAAATTTGAGACATTTAACATGGGGCTCAATGGCAGCTCTATAGGCACGTCAAAAGTCACTTTCACCTAGAAACTCCATTCACACTTTTTATTATTCAGCTTACTGTGGAGACACATGCTGGAACTTTTTTTTATTTTTATGTTTTGTAGTTTATGAGTTATTTAACTTAAACGCCCAATGCATTCTCTATGGCAATAGCACAAACTTTGGCATGCACTAGTAACTACATACTTACACCTAGCAACCCCATTCTAGCCTACTTAGGTTCATCTTACGGTGGACATGTTTGCCTGAAAAGGAAACTTTGAAATGTTTCATAGTTTTAGAAATATAGTGCTTTCAAATTTGAGACATTTAACATGGGGCTCAATGGCAGCTCTATAGGCACGTCAAAAGTCACTTTCACCTAGAAACTCCATTCACACTTTTTATTATTCAGCTTACTGTGGAGACACATGCTGGAACTTTTTTTTATTTTTATGTTTTGTAGTTTATGAGTTATTCAACTTATACGCCCAATGCATTCTCTATGGCAATAGCACAAACTTTGGCATGCTACTAGTCCCACATACTTACACCTAGCAACCCCATTCTAGCCTACTTAGCTTCATCTTACGGTGGACATGTTTGCCTGAAAAGGAAACTTTTAAATGTTTCATAGTTTTAGAAATATAGTGCTTTCAAATTTGAGACATTTAACATGGGGCTCAATGGCAGCTCTATAGGCACGTCAAAAGTCACTTTCACCTAGAAACTCCATTCACACTTTTTATTATTCAGCTTACTGTGGAGACACATGCTGGAACTTTTTTTTATTTTTATGTTTTGTAGTTTATGAGTTATTCAACTTAAACGCCCAATGCATTCTCTATGGCAATAGCACAAACTTTGGCATGCACTAGTAACTACATACTTACACCTAGCAACCCCATTCTAGCCTACTTAGGTTCATCTTACGGTGGACATGTTTGCCTGAAAAGGAAACTTTGAAATGTTTCATAGTTTTAGAAATATAGTGCTTTCAAATTTGAGACATTTAACATGGGGCTCAATGGCAGCTCTATAGGCACGTCAAAAGTCACTTTCACCTAGAAACTCCATTCACACTTTTTATTATTCAGCTTACTGTGGAGACACATGCTGGAACTTTTTTTTATTTTTATGTTTTGTAGTTTATGAGTTATTTAACTTAAACGCCCAATGCATTCTCTATGGCAATAGCACAAACTTTGGCATGCACTAGTAACTACATACTTACACCTAGCAACCCCATTCTAGCCTACTTAGGTTCATCTTACGGTGGACATGTTTGCCTGAAAAGGAATCTTTGAAATGTTTCATAGTTTTAGAAATATAGTGCTTTCAAATTTGAGACATTTAACATGGGGCTCAATGGCAGCTCTATAGGCACGTCAAAAGTCACTTTCACCTAGAAACTCCATTCACACTTTTTATTATTCAGCTTACTGTGGAGACACATGCTGGAACTTTTTTTTATTTTTATGTTTTGTAGTTTATGAGTTATTCAACTTAAACGCCCAATGCATTCTCTATGGCAATAGCACAACCTTTGGCATGCTACTAGTCCTACATACTTAAATCTAGCAACCCCATTCTAGCCTACTTAGGTTCATCTTACGGTGGACATGTTTGCCTGAAAAGGAATATTTGAAATGTTTCATAGTTTTAGAAATATAGTGCTTTCAAATTTGAGACATTTAACATGGGGCTCAATGGCAGCTCTATAGGCACGTCAAAAGTCACTTTCACCTAGAAACTCCATTCACACTTTTTATTATTCAGCTTACTGTGGAGACACATGCTGGAACTTTTTTTTATTTTTATGTTTTGTAGTTTATGAGTTATTTAACTTAAACGCCCAATGCATTCTCTATGGCAATAGCACAAACTTTGGCATGCACTAGTAACTACATACTTACACCTAGCAACCCCATTCTAGCCTACTTAGGTTCATCTTACGGTGGACATGTTTGCCTGAAAAGGAATCTTTGAAATGTTTCATAGTTTTAGAAATATAGTGCTTTCAAATTTGAGACATTTAACATGGGGCTCAATGGCAGCTCTATAGGCACGTCAAAAGTCACTTTCACCTAGAAACTCCATTCACACTTTTTATTATTCAGCTTACTGTGGAGACACATGCTGGAACTTTTTTTTATTTTTATGTTTTGTAGTTTATGAGTTATTTAACTTAAACGCCCAATGCATTCTCTATGGCAATAGCACAAACTTTGGCATGCACTAGTAACTACATACTTACACCTAGCAACCCCATTCTAGCCTACTTAGGTTCATCTTACGGTGGACATGTTTGCCTGAAAAGGAAACTTTGAAATGTTTCATAGTTTTAGAAATATAGTGCTTTCAAATTTGAGACATTTAACATGGGGCTCAATGGCAGCTCTATAGGCACGTCAAAAGTCACTTTCACCTAGAAACTCCATTCACACTTTTTATTATTCAGCTTACTGTGGAGACACATGCTGGAACTTTTTTTTATTTTTATGTTTTGTAGTTTATGAGTTATTCAACTTATACGCCCAATGCATTCTCTATGGCAATAGCACAAACTTTGGCATGCTACTAGTCCCACATACTTACACCTAGCAACCCCATTCTAGCCTACTTAGCTTCATCTTACGGTGGACATGTTTGCCTGAAAAGGAAACTTTGAAATGTTTCATAGTTTTAGAAATATAGTGCTTTCAAATTTGAGACATTTAACATGGGGCTCAATGGCAGCTCTATAGGCACGTCAAAAGTCACTTTCACCTAGAAACTCCATTCACACTTTTTATTATTCAGCTTACTGTGGAGACACATGCTGGAACTTTTTTTTATTTTTATGTTTTGTAGTTTATGAGTTATTCAACTTAAACGCCCAATGCATTCTCTATGGCAATAGCACAAACTTTGGCCTGCTACTGATCCTACATACTTACACCTAGCAACCCCATTCTAGCCTACTTAGGTTCATCTTACGGTGGACATGTTTGCCTGAAAAGGAAACTTTGAAATGTTTCATAGTTTTAGAAATATAGTGCTTTCAAATTTGAGACATTTAACATGGGGCTCAATGGCAGCTCTATAGGCACGTCAAAAGTCACTTTCACCTAGAAACTCCATTCACACTTTTTATTATTCAGCTTACTGTGGAGACACATGCTGGAACTTTTTTTTATTTTTATGTTTTGTAGTTTATGAGTTATTTAACTTAAACGCCCAATGCATTCTCTATGGCAATAGCACAAACTTTGGCATGCACTAGTAACTACATACTTACACCTAGCAACCCCATTCTAGCCTACTTAGGTTCATCTTACGGTGGACATGTTTGCCTGAAAAGGAAACTTTGAAATGTTTCATAGTTTTAGAAATATAGTGCTTTCAAATTTGAGACATTTAACATGGGGCTCAATGGCAGCTCTATAGGCACGTCAAAAGTCACTTTCACCTAGAAACTCCATTCACACTTTTTATTATTCAGCTTACTGTGGAGACACATGCTGGAACTTTTTTTTATTTTTATGTTTTGTAGTTTATGAGTTATTTAACTTAAACGCCCAATGCATTCTCTATGGCAATAGCACAAACTTTGCCATGCTACTAGTCCTACATACTTACACCTAGCAACCCCATTCTAGCCTACTTAGGTTCATCTTACGGTGGACATGTTTGCCTGAAAAGGAATCTTTGAAATGTTTCATAGTTTTAGAAATATAGTGCTTTCAAATTTGAGACATTTAACATGGGGCTCAATGGCAGCTCTATAGGCACGTCAAAAGTCACTTTCACCTAGAAACTCCATTCACACTTTTTATTATTCAGCTTACTGTGGAGACACATGCTGGAACTTTTTTTAATTTTTATGTTTTGTAGTTTATGAGTTATTTAACTTAAACGCCCAATGCATTCTCTATGGCAATAGCACAAACTTTGGCATGCACTAGTAACTACATACTTACACCTACCAACCCCATTCTAGCCTACTTAGGTTCATCTTACGGTGGACATGTTTGCCTGAAAAGGAAACTTTGAAATGTTTCATAGTTTTAGAAATATAGTGCTTTCAAATTTGAGACATTTAACATGGGGCTCAATGGCAGCTCTATAGGCACGTCAAAAGTCACTTTCACCTAGAAACTCCATTCACACTTTTTATTATTCAGCTTACTGTGGAGACACATGCTGGAACTTTTTTTTATTTTTATGTTTTGTAGTTTATGAGTTATTCAACTTATACGCCCAATGCATTCTCTATGGCAATAGCACAAACTTTGGCATGCTACTAGTCCTACATACTTACACCTAGCAACCCCATTCTAGCCTACTTAGGTTCATCTTACGGTGGACATGTTTGCCTGAAAAGGAAACTTTGAAATGTTTCATAGTTTTAGAAATATAGTGCTTTCAAATTTGAGACATTTAACATGGGGCTCAATGGCAGCTCTATAGGCACGTCAAAAGTCACTTTCACCTAGAAACTCCATTCACACTTTTTATTATTCAGCTTACTGTGGAGACACATGCTGGAACTTTTTTTTATTTTTATGTTTTGTAGTTTATGAGTTATTTAACTTAAACGCCCAATGCATTCTCTATGGCAATAGCACAAACTTTGGCATGCACTAGTAACTACATACTTACACCTAGCAACCCCATTCTAGCCTACTTAGGTTCATCTTACGGTGGACATGTTTGCCTGAAAAGGAAACTTTGAAATGTTTCATAGTTTTAGAAATATAGTGCTTTCAAATTTGAGACATTTAACATGGGGCTCAATGGCAGCTCTATAGGCACGTCAAAAGTCACTTTCACCTAGGAACTCCATTCACACTTTTTATTATTCAGCTTACTGTGGAGACACATGCTGGAACTTTTTTTAATTTTTATGTTTTGTAGTTTATGAGTTATTTAACTTAAACGCCCAATGCATTCTCTATGGCAATAGCACAAACTTTGGCATGCACTAGTAACTACATACTTACACCTAGCAACCCCATTCTAGCCTACTTAGGTTCATCTTACGGTGGACATGTTTGCCTGAAAAGGAAACTTTGAAATGTTTCATAGTTTTAGAAATATAGTGCTTTCAAATTTGAGACATTTAACATGGGGCTCAATGGCAGCTCTATAGGCACGTCAAAAGTCACTTTCACCTAGAAACTCCATTCACACTTTTTATTATTCAGCATACTGTGGAGACACATGCTGGAACTTTTTTTTATTTTTATGTTTTGTAGTTTATGAGTTATTCAACTTATACGCCCAATGCATTCTCTATGGCAATAGCACAAACTTTGGCATGCTACTAGTCCTACATACTTACACCTAGCAACCCCATTCTAGCCTACTTAGGTTCATCTTACGGTGGACATGTTTGCCTGAAAAGGAAACTTTGAAATGTTTCATAGTTTTAGAAATATAGTGCTTTCAAATTTGAGACATTTAACATGGGGCTCAATGGCAGCTCTATAGGCACGTCAAAAGTCACTTTCACCTAGAAACTCCATTCACACTTTTTATTATTCAGCTTACTGTGGAGACACATGCTGGAACTTTTTTTTATTTTTATGTTTTGTAGTTTATGAGTTATTTAACTTAAACGCCCAATGCATTCTCTATGGCAATAGCACAAACTTTGGCATGCACTAGTAACTACATACTTACACCTAGCAACCCCATTCTAGCCTACTTAGGTTCATCTTACGGTGGACATGTTTGCCTGAAAAGGAAACTTTGAAATGTTTCATAGTTTTAGAAATATAGTGCTTTCAAATTTGAGACATTTAACATGGGGCTCAATGGCAGCTCTATAGGCACGTCAAAAGTCACTTTCACCTAGAAACTCCATTCACACTTTTTATTATTCAGCTTACTGTGGAGACACATGCTGGAACTTTTTTTTATTTTTATGTTTTGTAGTTTATGAGTTATTCAACTTATACGCCCAATGCATTCTCTATGGCAATAGCACAAACTTTGGCATGCTACTAGTCCTACATACTTACACCTAGCAACCCCATTCTAGCCTACTTAGGTTCATCTTACGGTGGACATGTTTGCCTGAAAAGGAAACTTTGAAATGTTTCATAGTTTTAGAAATATAGTGCTTTCAAATTTGAGACATTTAACATGGGGCTCAATGGCAGCTCTATAGGCACGTCAAAAGTCACTTTCACCTAGAAACTCCATTCACACTTTTTATTATTCAGCTTACTGTGGAGACACATGCTGGAACTTTTTTTTATTTTTATGTTTTGTAGTTTATGAGTTATTTAACTTAAACGCCCAATGCATTCTCTATGGCAATAGCACAAACTTTGGCATGCACTAGTAACTACATACTTACACCTAGCAACCCCATTCTAGCCTACTTAGGTTCATCTTACGGTGGACATGTTTGCCTGAAAAGGAAACTTTGAAATGTTTCATAGTTTTAGAAATATAGTGCTTTCAAATTTGAGACATTTAACATGGGGCTCAATGGCAGCTCTATAGGCACGTCAAAAGTCACTTTCACCTAGAAACTCCATTCACACTTTTTATTATTCAGCTTACTGTGGAGACACATGCTGGAACTTTTTTTTATTTTTATGTTTTGTAGTTTATGAGTTATTTAACTTAAACGCCCAATGCATTCTCTATGGCAATAGCACAAACTTTGGCATGCACTAGTAACTACATACTTACACCTAGCAACCCCATTCTAGCCTACTTAGGTTCATCTTACGGTGGACATGTTTGCCTGAAAAGGAATCTTTGAAATGTTTCATAGTTTTAGAAATATAGTGCTTTCAAATTTGAGACATTTAACATGGGGCTCAATGGCAGCTCTATAGGCACGTCAAAAGTCACTTTCACCTAGAAACTCCATTCACACTTTTTATTATTCAGCTTACTGTGGAGACACATGCTGGAACTTTTTTTTATTTTTATGTTTTGTAGTTTATGAGTTATTCAACTTAAACGCCCAATGCATTCTCTATGGCAATAGCACAAACTTTGGCATGCACTAGTAACTACATACTTACACCTAGCAACCCCATTCTAGCCTACTTAGGTTCATCTTACGGTGGACATGTTTGCCTGAAAAGGAAACTTTGAAATGTTTCAACGTTTTAGAAATATAGTGCTTTCAAATTTGAGACATTTAACATGGGGCTCAATGGCAGCTCTATAGGCACGTCAAAAGTCACTTTCACCTAGAAACTCCATTCACACTTTTTATTATTCAGCTTACTGTGGAGACACATGCTGGAACTTTTTTTAATTTTTATGTTTTGTAGTTTATGAGTTATTTAACTTAAACGCCCAATGCATTCTCTATGGCAATAGCACAAACTTTGGCATGCACTAGTAACTACATACTTACACCTAGCAACCCCATTCTAGCCTACTTAGGTTCATCTTACGGTGGACATGTTTGCCTGAAAAGGAAACTTTGAAATGTTTCATAGTTTTAGAAATATAGTGCTTTCAAATTTGAGACATTTAACATGGGGCTCAATGGCAGCTCTATAGGCACGTCAAAAGTCACTTTCACCTAGAAACTCCATTCACACTTTTTATTATTCAGCTTACTGTGGAGACACATGCTGGAACTTTTTTTTATTTTTATGTTTTGTAGTTTATGAGTTATTCAACTTATACGCCCAATGCATTCTCTATGGCAATAGCACAAACTTTGGCATGCTACTAGTCCTACATACTTACACCTAGCAACCCCATTCTAGCCTACTTAGGTTCATCTTACGGTGGACATGTTTGCCTGAAAAGGAATCTTTGAAATGTTTCATAGTTTTAGAAATATAGTGCTTTCAAATTTGAGACATTTAACATGGGGCTCAATGGCAGCTCTATAGGCACGTCAAAAGTCACTTTCACCTAGAAACTCCATTCACACTTTTTATTATTCAGCTTACTGTGGAGACACATGCTGGAACTTTTTTTTATTTTTATGTTTTGTAGTTTATGAGTTATTCAACTTAAACGCCCAATGCATTCTCTATGGCAATAGCACAAACTTTGGCATGCACTAGTAACTACATACTTACACCTAGCAACCCCATTCTAGCCTACTTAGGTTCATCTTACGGTGGACATGTTTGCCTGAAAAGGAAACTTTGAAATGTTTCAACGTTTTAGAAATATAGTGCCTTCAAATTTGAGACATTTAACATGGGGCTCAATGGCAGCTCTATAGGCACGTCAAAAGTCACTTTCACCTAGAAACTCCATTCACACTTTTTATTATTCAGCTTACTGTGGAGACACATGCTGGAACTTTTTTTAATTTTTATGTTTTGTAGTTTATGAGTTATTTAACTTAAACGCCCAATGCATTCTCTATGGCAATAGCACAAACTTTGGCATGCACTAGTAACTACATACTTACACCTAGCAACCCCATTCTAGCCTACTTAGGTTCATCTTACGGTGGACATGTTTGCCTGAAAAGGAAACTTTGAAATGTTTCATAGTTTTAGAAATATAGTGCTTTCAAATTTGAGACATTTAACATGGGGCTCAATGGCAGCTCTATAGGCACGTCAAAAGTCACTTTCACCTAGAAACTCCATTCACACTTTTTATTATTCAGCTTACTGTGGAGACACATGCTGGAACTTTTTTTTATTTTTATGTTTTGTAGTTTATGAGTTATTCAACTTATACGCCCAATGCATTCTCTATGGCAATAGCACAAACTTTGGCATGCTACTAGTCCTACATACTTACACCTAGCAACCCCATTCTAGCCTACTTAGGTTCATCTTACGGTGGACATGTTTGCCTGAAAAGGAAACTTTGAAATGTTTCATAGTTTTAGAAATATAGTGCTTTCAAATTTGAGACATTTAACATGGGGCTCAATGGCAGCTCTATAGGCACGTCAAAAGTCACTTTCACCTAGAAACTCCATTCACACTTTTTATTATTCAGCTTACTGTGGAGACACATGCTGGAACTTTTTTTTATTTTTATGTTTTGTAGTTTATGAGTTATTTAACTTAAACGCCCAATGCATTCTCTATGGCAATAGCACAAACTTTGGCATGCACTAGTAACTACATACTTACACCTAGCAACCCCATTCTAGCCTACTTAGGTTCATCTTACGGTGGACATGTTTGCCTGAAAAGGAAACTTTGAAATGTTTCATAGTTTTAGAAATATAGTGCTTTCAAATTTGAGACATTTAACATGGGGCTCAATGGCAGCTCTATAGGCACGTCAAAAGTCACTTTCACCTAGAAACTCCATTCACACTTTTTATTATTCAGCTTACTGTGGAGACACATGCTGGAACTTTCTTTTATTTTTATGTTTTGTAGTTTATGAGTTATTTAACTTAAACGCCCAATGCATTCTCTATGGCAATAGCACAAACTTTGGCATGCACTAGTAACTACATACTTACACCTAGCAACCCCATTCTAGCCTACTTAGGTTCATCTTACGGTGGACATGTTTGCCTGAAAAGGAATCTTTGAAATGTTTCATAGTTTTAGAAATATAGTGCTTTCAAATTTGAGACATTTAACATGGGGCTCAATGGCAGCTCTATAGGCACGTCAAAAGTCACTTTCACCTAGAAACTCCATTCACACTTTTTATTATTCAGCTTACTGTGGAGACACATGCTGGAACTTTTTTTTATTTTTATGTTTTGTAGTTTATGAGTTATTTAACTTAAACGCCCAATGCATTCTCTATGGCAATAGCACAAACTTTGCCATGCTACTAGTCCTACATACTTACACCTAGCAACCCCATTCTAGCCTACTTAGGTTCATCTTACGGTGGACATGTTTGCCTGAAAAGGAATCTTTGAAATGTTTCATAGTTTTAGAAATATAGTGCTTTCAAATTTGAGACATTTAACATGGGGCTCAATGGCAGCTCTATAGGCACGTCAAAAGTCACTTTCACCTAGAAACTCCATTCACACTTTTTATTATTCAGCTTACTGTGGAGAAACATGCTGGAACCTTTTTTAATTTTTATGTTTTGTAGTTTATGAGTTATTTAACTTAAACGCCCAATGCATTCTCTATGGCAATAGCACAAACTTTGGCATGCACTAGTAACTACATACTTACACCTAGCAACCCCATTCTAGCCTACTTAGGTTCATCTTACGGTGGACATGTTTGCCTGAAAAGGAAACTTTGAAATGTTTCATAGTTTTAGAAATATAGTGCTTTCAAATTTGAGACATTTAACATGGGGCTCAATGGCAGCTCTATAGGCACGTCAAAAGTCACTTTCACCTAGAAACTCCATTCACACTTTTTATTATTCAGCTTACTGTGGAGACACATGCTGGAACTTTTTTTTATTTTTATGTTTTGTAGTTTATGAGTTATTCAACTTATACGCCCAATGCATTCTCTATGGCAATAGCACAAACTTTGGCATGCTACTAGTCCTACATACTTACACCTAGCAACCCCATTCTAGCCTACTTAGGTTCATCTTACGGTGGACATGTTTGCCTGAAAAGGAAACTTTGAAATGTTTAATAGTTTTAGAAATATAGTGCTTTCAAATTTGAGACATTTAACATGGGGCTCAATGGCAGCTCTATAGGCACGTCAAAAGTCACTTTCACCTAGAAACTCCATTCACACTTTTTATTATTCAGCTTACTGTGGAGACACATGCTGGAACTTTTTTTTATTTTTATGTTTTGTAGTTTATGAGTTATTTAACTTAAACGCCCAATGCATTCTCTATGGCAATAGCACAAACTTTGGCATGCACTAGTAACTACATACTTACACCTAGCAACCCCATTCTAGCCTACTTAGGTTCATCTTACGGTGGACATGTTTGCCTGAAAAGGAAACTTTGAAATGTTTCATAGTTTTAGAAATATAGTGCTTTCAAATTTGAGACATTTAACATGGGGCTCAATGGCAGCTCTATAGGCACGTCAAAAGTCACTTTCACCTAGGAACTCCATTCACACTTTTTATTATTCAGCTTACTGTGGAGACACATGCTGGAACTTTTTTTAATTTTTATGTTTTGTAGTTTATGAGTTATTTAACTTAAACGCCCAATGCATTCTCTATGGCAATAGCACAAACTTTGGCATGCACTAGTAACTACATACTTACACCTAGCAACCCCATTCTAGCCTACTTAGGTTCATCTTACGGTGGACATGTTTGCCTGAAAAGGAAACTTTGAAATGTTTCATAGTTTTAGAAATATAGTGCTTTCAAATTTGAGACATTTAACATGGGGCTCAATGGCAGCTCTATAGGCACGTCAAAAGTCACTTTCACCTAGAAACTCCATTCACACTTTTTATTATTCAGCTTACTGTGGAGACACATGCTGGAACTTTTTTTTATTTTTATGTTTTGTAGTTTATGAGTTATTCAACTTATACGCCCAATGCATTTTCTATGGCAATAGCACAAACTTTGGCATGCTACTAGTCCTACATACTTACACCTAGCAACCCCATTCTAGCCTACTTAGGTTCATCTTACGGTGGACATGTTTGCCTGAAAAGGAAACTTTGAAATGTTTCATAGTTTTAGAAATATAGTGCTTTCAAATTTGAGACATTTAACATGGGGCTCAATGGCAGCTCTATAGGCACGTCAAAAGTCACTTTCACCTAGAAACTCCATTCACACTTTTTATTATTCAGCTTACTGTGGAGACACATGCTGGAACTTTTTTTTATTTTTATGTTTTGTAGTTTATGAGTTATTTAACTTAAACGCCCAATGCATTCTCTATGGCAATAGCACAAACTTTGCCATGCTACTAGTCCTACATACTTACACCTAGCAACCCCATTCTAGCCTACTTAGGTTCATCTTACGGTGGACATGTTTGCCTGAAAAGGAATCTTTGAAATGTTTCATAGTTTTAGAAATATAGTGCTTTCAAATTTGAGACATTTAACATGGGGCTCAATGGCAGCTCTATAGGCACGTCAAAAGTCACTTTCACCTAGAAACTCCATTCACACTTTTTATTATTCAGCTTACTGTGGAGACACATGCTGGAACTTTTTTTAATTTTTATGTTTTGTAGTTTATGAGTTATTTAACTTAAACGCCCAATGCATTCTCTATGGCAATAGCACAAACTTTGGCATGCACTAGTAACTACATACTTACACCTACCAACCCCATTCTAGCCTACTTAGGTTCATCTTACGGTGGACATGTTTGCCTGAAAAGGAAACTTTGAAATGTTTCATAGTTTTAGAAATATAGTGCTTTCAAATTTGAGACATTTAACATGGGGCTCAATGGCAGCTCTATAGGCACGTCAAAAGTCACTTTCACCTAGAAACTCCATTCACACTTTTTATTATTCAGCTTACTGTGGAGACACATGCTGGAACTTTTTTTTATTTTTATGTTTTGTAGTTTATGAGTTATTCAACTTATACGCCCAATGCATTCTCTATGGCAATAGCACAAACTTTGGCATGCTACTAGTCCTACATACTTACACCTAGCAACCCCATTCTAGCCTACTTAGGTTCATCTTACGGTGGACATGTTTGCCTGAAAAGGAAACTTTGAAATGTTTCATAGTTTTAGAAATATAGTGCTTTCAAATTTGAGACATTTAACATGGGGCTCAATGGCAGCTCTATAGGCACGTCAAAAGTCACTTTCACCTAGAAACTCCATTCACACTTTTTATTATTCAGCTTACTGTGGAGACACATGCTGGAACTTTTTTTTATTTTTATGTTTTGTAGTTTATGAGTTATTTAACTTAAACGCCCAATGCATTCTCTATGGCAATAGCACAAACTTTGGCATGCACTAGTAACTACATACTTACACCTAGCAACCCCATTCTAGCCTACTTAGGTTCATCTTACGGTGGACATGTTTGCCTGAAAAGGAAACTTTGAAATGTTTCATAGTTTTAGAAATATAGTGCTTTCAAATTTGAGACATTTAACATGGGGCTCAATGGCAGCTCTATAGGCACGTCAAAAGTCACTTTCACCTAGGAACTCCATTCACACTTTTTATTATTCAGCTTACTGTGGAGACACATGCTGGAACTTTTTTTAATTTTTATGTTTTGTAGTTTATGAGTTATTTAACTTAAACGCCCAATGCATTCTCTATGGCAATAGCACAAACTTTGGCATGCACTAGTAACTACATACTTACACCTAGCAACCCCATTCTAGCCTACTTAGGTTCATCTTACGGTGGACATGTTTGCCTGAAAAGGAAACTTTGAAATGTTTCATAGTTTTAGAAATATAGTGCTTTCAAATTTGAGACATTTAACATGGGGCTCAATGGCAGCTCTATAGGCACGTCAAAAGTCACTTTCACCTAGAAACTCCATTCACACTTTTTATTATTCAGCATACTGTGGAGACACATGCTGGAACTTTTTTTTATTTTTATGTTTTGTAGTTTATGAGTTATTCAACTTATACGCCCAATGCATTCTCTATGGCAATAGCACAAACTTTGGCATGCTACTAGTCCTACATACTTACACCTAGCAACCCCATTCTAGCCTACTTAGGTTCATCTTACGGTGGACATGTTTGCCTGAAAAGGAAACTTTGAAATGTTTCATAGTTTTAGAAATATAGTGCTTTCAAATTTGAGACATTTAACATGGGGCTCAATGGCAGCTCTATAGGCACGTCAAAAGTCACTTTCACCTAGAAACTCCATTCACACTTTTTATTATTCAGCTTACTGTGGAGACACATGCTGGAACTTTTTTTTATTTTTATGTTTTGTAGTTTATGAGTTATTTAACTTAAACGCCCAATGCATTCTCTATGGCAATAGCACAAACTTTGGCATGCACTAGTAACTACATACTTACACCTAGCAACCCCATTCTAGCCTACTTAGGTTCATCTTACGGTGGACATGTTTGCCTGAAAAGGAAACTTTGAAATGTTTCATAGTTTTAGAAATATAGTGCTTTCAAATTTGAGACATTTAACATGGGGCTCAATGGCAGCTCTATAGGCACGTCAAAAGTCACTTTCACCTAGAAACTCCATTCACACTTTTTATTATTCAGCTTACTGTGGAGACACATGCTGGAACTTTTTTTTATTTTTATGTTTTGTAGTTTATGAGTTATTTAACTTAAACGCCCAATGCATTCTCTATGGCAATAGCACAAACTTTGGCATGCACTAGTAACTACATACTTACACCTAGCAACCCCATTCTAGCCTACTTAGGTTCATCTTACGGTGGACATGTTTGCCTGAAAAGGAAACTTTGAAATGTTTCATAGTTTTAGAAATATAGTGCTTTCAAATTTGAGACATTTAACATGGGGCTCAATGGCAGCTCTATAGGCACGTCAAAAGTCACTTTCACCTAGGAACTCCATTCACACTTTTTATTATTCAGCTTACTGTGGAGACACATGCTGGAACTTTTTTTAATTTTTATGTTTTGTAGTTTATGAGTTATTTAACTTAAACGCCCAATGCATTCTCTATGGCAATAGCACAAACTTTGGCATGCACTAGTAACTACATACTTACACCTAGCAACCCCATTCTAGCCTACTTAGGTTCATCTTACGGTGGACATGTTTGCCTGAAAAGGAAACTTTGAAATGTTTCATAGTTTTAGAAATATAGTGCTTTCAAATTTGAGACATTTAACATGGGGCTCAATGGCAGCTCTATAGGCACGTCAAAAGTCACTTTCACCTAGAAACTCCATTCACACTTTTTATTATTCAGCATACTGTGGAGACACATGCTGGAACTTTTTTTTATTTTTATGTTTTGTAGTTTATGAGTTATTCAACTTATACGCCCAATGCATTCTCTATGGCAATAGCACAAACTTTGGCATGCTACTAGTCCTACATACTTACACCTAGCAACCCCATTCTAGCCTACTTAGGTTCATCTTACGGTGGACATGTTTGCCTGAAAAGGAAACTTTGAAATGTTTCATAGTTTTAGAAATATAGTGCTTTCAAATTTGAGACATTTAACATGGGGCTCAATGGCAGCTCTATAGGCACGTCAAAAGTCACTTTCACCTAGAAACTCCATTCACACTTTTTATTATTCAGCTTACTGTGGAGACACATGCTGGAACTTTTTTTTATTTTTATGTTTTGTAGTTTATGAGTTATTTAACTTAAACGCCCAATGCATTCTCTATGGCAATAGCACAAACTTTGGCATGCACTAGTAACTACATACTTACACCTAGCAACCCCATTCTAGCCTACTTAGGTTCATCTTACGGTGGACATGTTTGCCTGAAAAGGAAACTTTGAAATGTTTCATAGTTTTAGAAATATAGTGCTTTCAAATTTGAGACATTTAACATGGGGCTCAATGGCAGCTCTATAGGCACGTCAAAAGTCACTTTCACCTAGAAACTCCATTCACACTTTTTATTATTCAGCTTACTGTGGAGACACATGCTGGAACTTTTTTTTATTTTTATGTTTTGTAGTTTATGAGTTATTTAACTTAAACGCCCAATGCATTCTCTATGGCAATAGCACAAACTTTGGCATGCACTAGTAACTACATACTTACACCTAGCAACCCCATTCTAGCCTACTTAGGTTCATCTTACGGTGGACATGTTTGCCTGAAAAGGAATCTTTGAAATGTTTCATAGTTTTAGAAATATAGTGCTTTCAAATTTGAGACATTTAACATGGGGCTCAATGGCAGCTCTATAGGCACGTCAAAAGTCACTTTCACCTAGAAACTCCATTCACACTTTTTATTATTCAGCTTACTGTGGAGACACATGCTGGAACTTTTTTTTATTTTTATGTTTTGTAGTTTATGAGTTATTCAACTTAAACGCCCAATGCATTCTCTATGGCAATAGCACAAACTTTGGCATGCACTAGTAACTACATACTTACACCTAGCAACCCCATTCTAGCCTACTTAGGTTCATCTTACGGTGGACATGTTTGCCTGAAAAGGAAACTTTGAAATGTTTCAACGTTTTAGAAATATAGTGCTTTCAAATTTGAGACATTTAACATGGGGCTCAATGGCAGCTCTATAGGCACGTCAAAAGTCACTTTCACCTAGAAACTCCATTCACACTTTTTATTATTCAGCTTACTGTGGAGACACATGCTGGAACTTTTTTTAATTTTTATGTTTTGTAGTTTATGAGTTATTTAACTTAAACGCCCAATGCATTCTCTATGGCAATAGCACAAACTTTGGCATGCACTAGTAACTACATACTTACACCTAGCAACCCCATTCTAGCCTACTTAGGTTCATCTTACGGTGGACATGTTTGCCTGAAAAGGAAACTTTGAAATGTTTCATAGTTTTAGAAATATAGTGCTTTCAAATTTGAGACATTTAACATGGGGCTCAATGGCAGCTCTATAGGCACGTCAAAAGTCACTTTCACCTAGAAACTCCATTCACACTTTTTATTATTCAGCTTACTGTGGAGACACATGCTGGAACTTTTTTTTATTTTTATGTTTTGTAGTTTATGAGTTATTCAACTTATACGCCCAATGCATTCTCTATGGCAATAGCACAAACTTTGGCATGCTACTAGTCCTACATACTTACACCTAGCAACCCCATTCTAGCCTACTTAGGTTCATCTTACGGTGGACATGTTTGCCTGAAAAGGAATCTTTGAAATGTTTCATAGTTTTAGAAATATAGTGCTTTCAAATTTGAGACATTTAACATGGGGCTCAATGGCAGCTCTATAGGCACGTCAAAAGTCACTTTCACCTAGAAACTCCATTCACACTTTTTATTATTCAGCTTACTGTGGAGACACATGCTGGAACTTTTTTTTATTTTTATGTTTTGTAGTTTATGAGTTATTCAACTTAAACGCCCAATGCATTCTCTATGGCAATAGCACAAACTTTGGCATGCACTAGTAACTACATACGTACACCTAGCAACCCCATTCTAGCCTACTTAGGTTCATCTTACGGTGGACATGTTTGCCTGAAAAGGAAACTTTGAAATGTTTCAACGTTTTAGAAATATAGTGCCTTCAAATTTGAGACATTTAACATGGGGCTCAATGGCAGCTCTATAGGCACGTCAAAAGTCACTTTCACCTAGAAACTCCATTCACACTTTTTATTATTCAGCTTACTGTGGAGACACATGCTGGAACTTTTTTTAATTTTTATGTTTTGTAGTTTATGAGTTATTTAACTTAAACGCCCAATGCATTCTCTATGGCAATAGCACAAACTTTGGCATGCACTAGTAACTACATACTTACACCTAGCAACCCCATTCTAGCCTACTTAGGTTCATCTTACGGTGGACATGTTTGCCTGAAAAGGAAACTTTGAAATGTTTCATAGTTTTAGAAATATAGTGCTTTCAAATTTGAGACATTTAACATGGGGCTCAATGGCAGCTCTATAGGCACGTCAAAAGTCACTTTCACCTAGAAACTCCATTCACACTTTTTATTATTCAGCTTACTGTGGAGACACATGCTGGAACTTTTTTTTATTTTTATGTTTTGTAGTTTATGAGTTATTCAACTTATACGCCCAATGCATTCTCTATGGCAATAGCACAAACTTTGGCATGCTACTAGTCCTACATACTTACACCTAGCAACCCCATTCTAGCCTACTTAGGTTCATCTTACGGTGGACATGTTTGCCTGAAAAGGAAACTTTGAAATGTTTCATAGTTTTAGAAATATAGTGCTTTCAAATTTGAGACATTTAACATGGGGCTCAATGGCAGCTCTATAGGCACGTCAAAAGTCACTTTCACCTAGAAACTCCATTCACACTTTTTATTATTCAGCTTACTGTGGAGACACATGCTGGAACTTTTTTTTATTTTTATGTTTTGTAGTTTATGAGTTATTTAACTTAAACGCCCAATGCATTCTCTATGGCAATAGCACAAACTTTGGCATGCACTAGTAACTACATACTTACACCTAGCAACCCCATTCTAGCCTACTTAGGTTCATCTTACGGTGGACATGTTTGCCTGAAAAGGAAACTTTGAAATGTTTCATAGTTTTAGAAATATAGTGCTTTCAAATTTGAGACATTTAACATGGGGCTCAATGGCAGCTCTATAGGCACGTCAAAAGTCACTTTCACCTAGAAACTCCATTCACACTTTTTATTATTCAGCTTACTGTGGAGACACATGCTGGAACTTTCTTTTATTTTTATGTTTTGTAGTTTATGAGTTATTTAACTTAAACGCCCAATGCATTCTCTATGGCAATAGCACAAACTTTGGCATGCACTAGTAACTACATACTTACACCTAGCAACCCCATTCTAGCCTACTTAGGTTCATCTTACGGTGGACATGTTTGCCTGAAAAGGAATCTTTGAAATGTTTCATAGTTTTAGAAATATAGTGCTTTCAAATTTGAGACATTTAACATGGGGCTCAATGGCAGCTCTATAGGCACGTCAAAAGTCACTTTCACCTAGAAACTCCATTCACACTTTTTATTATTCAGCTTACTGTGGAGACACATGCTGGAACTTTTTTTTATTTTTATGTTTTGTAGTTTATGAGTTATTTAACTTAAACGCCCAATGCATTCTCTATGGCAATAGCACAAACTTTGCCATGCTACTAGTCCTACATACTTACACCTAGCAACCCCATTCTAGCCTACTTAGGTTCATCTTACGGTGGACATGTTTGCCTGAAAAGGAATCTTTGAAATGTTTCATAGTTTTAGAAATATAGTGCTTTCAAATTTGAGACATTTAACATGGGGCTCAATGGCAGCTCTATAGGCACGTCAAAAGTCACTTTCACCTAGAAACTCCATTCACACTTTTTATTATTCAGCTTACTGTGGAGAAACATGCTGGAACCTTTTTTAATTTTTATGTTTTGTAGTTTATGAGTTATTTAACTTAAACGCCCAATGCATTCTCTATGGCAATAGCACAAACTTTGGCATGCACTAGTAACTACATACTTACACCTAGCAACCCCATTCTAGCCTACTTAGGTTCATCTTACGGTGGACATGTTTGCCTGAAAAGGAAACTTTGAAATGTTTCATAGTTTTAGAAATATAGTGCTTTCAAATTTGAGACATTTAACATGGGGCTCAATGGCAGCTCTATAGGCACGTCAAAAGTCACTTTCACCTAGAAACTCCATTCACACTTTTTATTATTCAGCTTACTGTGGAGACACATGCTGGAACTTTTTTTTATTTTTATGTTTTGTAGTTTATGAGTTATTCAACTTATACGCCCAATGCATTCTCTATGGCAATAGCACAAACTTTGGCATGCTACTAGTCCTACATACTTACACCTAGCAACCCCATTCTAGCCTACTTAGGTTCATCTTACGGTGGACATGTTTGCCTGAAAAGGAAACTTTGAAATGTTTCATAGTTTTAGAAATATAGTGCTTTCAAATTTGAGACATTTAACATGGGGCTCAATGGCAGCTCTATAGGCACGTCAAAAGTCACTTTCACCTAGAAACTCCATTCACACTTTTTATTATTCAGCTTACTGTGGAGACACATGCTGGAACTTTTTTTTATTTTTATGTTTTGTAGTTTATGAGTTATTTAACTTAAACGCCCAATGCATTCTCTATGGCAATAGCACAAACTTTGGCATGCACTAGTAACTACATACTTACACCTAGCAACCCCATTCTAGCCTACTTAGGTTCATCTTACGGTGGACATGTTTGCCTGAAAAGGAAACTTTGAAATGTTTCATAGTTTTAGAAATATAGTGCTTTCAAATTTGAGACATTTAACATGGGGCTCAATGGCAGCTCTATAGGCACGTCAAAAGTCACTTTCACCTAGGAACTCCATTCACACTTTTTATTATTCAGCTTACTGTGGAGACACATGCTGGAACTTTTTTTAATTTTTATGTTTTGTAGTTTATGAGTTATTTAACTTAAACGCCCAATGCATTCTCTATGGCAATAGCACAAACTTTGGCATGCACTAGTAACTACATACTTACACCTAGCAACCCCATTCTAGCCTACTTAGGTTCATCTTACGGTGGACATGTTTGCCTGAAAAGGAAACTTTGAAATGTTTCATAGTTTTAGAAATATAGTGCTTTCAAATTTGAGACATTTAACATGGGGCTCAATGGCAGCTCTATAGGCACGTCAAAAGTCACTTTCACCTAGAAACTCCATTCACACTTTTTATTATTCAGCTTACTGTGGAGACACATGCTGGAACTTTTTTTTATTTTTATGTTTTGTAGTTTATGAGTTATTCAACTTATACGCCCAATGCATTCTCTATGGCAATAGCACAAACTTTGGCATGCTACTAGTCCTACATACTTACACCTAGCAACCCCATTCTAGCCTACTTAGGTTCATCTTACGGTGGACATGTTTGCCTGAAAAGGAAACTTTGAAATGTTTCATAGTTTTAGAAATATAGTGCTTTCAAATTTGAGACATTTAACATGGGGCTCAATGGCAGCTCTATAGGCACGTCAAAAGTCACTTTCACCTAGAAACTCCATTCACACTTTTTATTATTCAGCTTACTGTGGAGACACATGCTGGAACGTTTTTTTATTTTTATGTTTTGTAGTTTATGAGTTATTTAACTTAAACGCCCAATGCATTCTCTATGGCAATAGCACAAACTTTGGCATGCACTAGTAACTACATACTTACACCTAGCAACCCCATTCTAGCCTACTTAGGTTCATCTTACGGTGGACATGTTTGCCTGAAAAGGAAACTTTGAAATGTTTCATAGTTTTAGAAATATAGTGCTTTCAAATTTGAGACATTTAACATGGGGCTCAATGGCAGCTCTATAGGCACGTCAAAAGTCACTTTCACCTAGAAACTCCATTCACACTTTTTATTATTCAGCTTACTGTGGAGACACATGCTGGAACTTTTTTTTATTTTTATGTTTTGTAGTTTATGAGTTATTTAACTTAAACGCCCAATGCATTCTCTATGGCAATAGCACAAACTTTGGCATGCACTAGTAACTACATACTTACACCTAGCAACCCCATTCTAGCCTACTTAGGTTCATCTTACGGTGGACATGTTTGCCTGAAAAGGAATCTTTGAAATGTTTCATAGTTTTAGAAATATAGTGCTTTCAAATTTGAGACATTTAACATGGGGCTCAATGGCAGCTCTATAGGCACGTCAAAAGTCACTTTCACCTAGAAACTCCATTCACACTTTTTATTATTCAGCTTACTGTGGAGACACATGCTGGAACTTTTTTTTATTTTTATGTTTTGTAGTTTATGAGTTATTCAACTTAAACGCCCAATGCATTCTCTATGGCAATAGCACAAACTTTGGCATGCACTAGTAACTACATACTTACACCTAGCAACCCCATTCTAGCCTACTTAGGTTCATCTTACGGTGGACATGTTTGCCTGAAAAGGAAACTTTGAAATGTTTCAACGTTTTAGAAATATAGTGCTTTCAAATTTGAGACATTTAACATGGGGCTCAATGGCAGCTCTATAGGCACGTCAAAAGTCACTTTCACCTAGAAACTCCATTCACACTTTTTATTATTCAGCTTACTGTGGAGACACATGCTGGAACTTTTTTTAATTTTTATGTTTTGTAGTTTATGAGTTATTTAACTTAAACGCCCAATGCATTCTCTATGGCAATAGCACAAACTTTGGCATGCACTAGTAACTACATACTTACACCTAGCAACCCCATTCTAGCCTACTTAGGTTCATCTTACGGTGGACATGTTTGCCTGAAAAGGAAACTTTGAAATGTTTCATAGTTTTAGAAATATAGTGCTTTCAAATTTGAGACATTTAACATGGGGCTCAATGGCAGCTCTATAGGCACGTCAAAAGTCACTTTCACCTAGAAACTCCATTCACACTTTTTATTATTCAGCTTACTGTGGAGACACATGCTGGAACTTTTTTTTATTTTTATGTTTTGTAGTTTATGAGTTATTCAACTTATACGCCCAATGCATTCTCTATGGCAATAGCACAAACTTTGGCATGCTACTAGTCCTACATACTTACACCTAGCAACCCCATTCTAGCCTACTTAGGTTCATCTTACGGTGGACATGTTTGCCTGAAAAGGAAACTTTGAAATGTTTCATAGTTTTAGAAATATAGTGCTTTCAAATTTGAGACATTTAACATGGGGCTCAATGGCAGCTCTATAGGCACGTCAAAAGTCACTTTCACCTAGAAACTCCATTCACACTTTTTATTATTCAGCTTACTGTGGAGACACATGCTGGAACTTTTTTTTATTTTTATGTTTTGTAGTTTATGAGTTATTTAACTTAAACGCCCAATGCATTCTCTATGGCAATAGCACAAACTTTGGCATGCACTAGTAACTACATACTTACACCTAGCAACCCCATTCTAGCCTACTTAGGTTCATCTTACGGTGGACATGTTTGCCTGAAAAGGAAACTTTGAAATGTTTCATAGTTTTAGAAATATAGTGCTTTCAAATTTGAGACATTTAACATGGGGCTCAATGGCAGCTCTATAGGCACGTCAAAAGTCACTTTCACCTAGAAACTCCATTCACACTTTTTATTATTCAGCTTACTGTGGAGACACATGCTGGAACTTTTTTTTATTTTTATGTTTTGTAGTTTATGAGTTATTCAACTTAAACGCCCAATGCATTCTCTATGGCAATAGCACAAACTTTGGCATGCACTAGTAACTACATACTTACACCTAGCAACCCCATTCTAGCCTACTTAGGTTCATCTTACGGTGGACATGTTTGCCTGAAAAGGAAACTTTGAAATGTTTCATAGTTTTAGAAATATAGTGCTTTCAAATTTGAGACATTTAACATGGGGCTCAATGGCAGCTCTATAGGCACGTCAAAAGTCACTTTCACCTAGAAACTCCATTCACACTTTTTATTATTCAGCTTACTGTGGAGACACATGCTGGAACTTTTTTTTATTTTTATGTTTTGTAGTTTATGAGTTATTTAACTTAAACGCCCAATGCATTCTCTATGGCAATAGCACAAACTTTGGCATGCACTAGTAACTACATACTTACACCTAGCAACCCCATTCTAGCCTACTTAGGTTCATCTTACGGTGGACATGTTTGCCTGAAAAGGAATCTTTGAAATGTTTCATAGTTTTAGAAATATAGTGCTTTCAAATTTGAGACATTTAACATGGGGCTCAATGGCAGCTCTATAGGCACGTCAAAAGTCACTTTCACCTAGAAACTCCATTCACACTTTTTATTATTCAGCTTACTGTGGAGACACATGCTGGAACTTTTTTTTATTTTTATGTTTTGTAGTTTATGAGTTATTCAACTTAAACGCCCAATGCATTCTCTATGGCAATAGCACAACCTTTGGCATGCTACTAGTCCTACATACTTAAATCTAGCAACCCCATTCTAGCCTACTTAGGTTCATCTTACGGTGGACATGTTTGCCTGAAAAGGAATATTTGAAATGTTTCATAGTTTTAGAAATATAGTGCTTTCAAATTTGAGACATTTAACATGGGGCTCAATGGCAGCTCTATAGGCACGTCAAAAGTCACTTTCACCTAGAAACTCCATTCACACTTTTTATTATTCAGCTTACTGTGGAGACACATGCTGGAACTTTTTTTTATTTTTATGTTTTGTAGTTTATGAGTTATTTAACTTAAACGCCCAATGCATTCTCTATGGCAATAGCACAAACTTTGGCATGCACTAGTAACTACATACTTACACCTAGCAACCCCATTCTAGCCTACTTAGGTTCATCTTACGGTGGACATGTTTGCCTGAAAAGGAATCTTTGAAATGTTTCATAGTTTTAGAAATATAGTGCTTTCAAATTTGAGACATTTAACATGGGGCTCAATGGCAGCTCTATAGGCACGTCAAAAGTCACTTTCACCTAGAAACTCCATTCACACTTTTTATTATTCAGCTTACTGTGGAGACACATGCTGGAACTTTTTTTTATTTTTATGTTTTGTAGTTTATGAGTTATTTAACTTAAACGCCCAATGCATTCTCTATGGCAATAGCACAAACTTTGGCATGCACTAGTAACTACATACTTACACCTAGCAACCCCATTCTAGCCTACTTAGGTTCATCTTACGGTGGACATGTTTGCCTGAAAAGGAAACTTTGAAATGTTTCATAGTTTTAGAAATATAGTGCTTTCAAATTTGAGACATTTAACATGGGGCTCAATGGCAGCTCTATAGGCACGTCAAAAGTCACTTTCACCTAGAAACTCCATTCACACTTTTTATTATTCAGCTTACTGTGGAGACACATGCTGGAACTTTTTTTTATTTTTATGTTTTGTAGTTTATGAGTTATTCAACTTATACGCCCAATGCATTCTCTATGGCAATAGCACAAACTTTGGCATGCTACTAGTCCTACATACTTACACCTAGCAACCCCATTCTAGCCTACTTAGGTTCATCTTACGGTGGACATGTTTGCCTGAAAAGGAAACTTTGAAATGTTTCATAGTTTTAGAAATATAGTGCTTTCAAATTTGAGACATTTAACATGGGGCTCAATGGCAGCTCTATAGGCACGTCAAAAGTCACTTTCACCTAGAAACTCCATTCACACTTTTTATTATTCAGCTTACTGTGGAGACACATGCTGGAACTTTTTTTTATTTTTATGTTTTGTAGTTTATGAGTTATTCAACTTAAACGCCCAATGCATTCTCTATGGCAATAGCACAAACTTTGGCATGCTACTGATCCTACATACTTACACCTAGCAACCCCATTCTAGCCTACTTAGGTTCATCTTACGGTGGACATGTTTGCCTGAAAAGGAAACTTTGAAATGTTTCATAGTTTTAGAAATATAGTGCTTTCAAATTTGAGACATTTAACATGGGGCTCAATGGCAGCTCTATAGGCACGTCAAAAGTCACTTTCACCTAGAAACTCCATTCACACTTTTTATTATTCAGCTTACTGTGGAGACACATGCTGGAACTTTTTTTTATTTTTATGTTTTGTAGTTTATGAGTTATTTAACTTAAACGCCCAATGCATTCTCTATGGCAATAGCACAAACTTTGGCATGCACTAGTAACTACATACTTACACCTAGCAACCCCATTCTAGCCTACTTAGGTTCATCTTACGGTGGACATGTTTGCCTGAAAAGGAAACTTTGAAATGTTTCATAGTTTTAGAAATATAGTGCTTTCAAATTTGAGACATTTAACATGGGGCTCAATGGCAGCTCTATAGGCACGTCAAAAGTCACTTTCACCTAGAAACTCCATTCACACTTTTTATTATTCAGCTTACTGTGGAGACACATGCTGGAACTTATTTTTATTTTTATGTTTTGTAGTTTATGAGTTATTTAACTTAAACGCCCAATGCATTCTCTATGGCAATAGCACAAACTTTGCCATGCTACTAGTCCTACATACTTACACCTAGCAACCCCATTCTAGCCTACTTAGGTTCATCTTACGGTGGACATGTTTGCCTGAAAAGGAAACTTTGAAATGTTTCATAGTTTTAGAAATATAGTGCTTTCAAATTTGAGACATTTAACATGGGGCTCAATGGCAGCTCTATAGGCACGTCAAAAGTCACTTTCACCTAGAAACTCCATTCACACTTTTTATTATTCAGCTTACTGTGGAGACACATGCTGGAACTTTTTTTAATTTTTATGTTTTGTAGTTTATGAGTTATTTAACTTAAACGCCCAATGCATTCTCTATGGCAATAGCACAAACTTTGGCATGCACTAGTAACTACATACTTACACCTAGCAACCCCATTCTAGCCTACTTAGGTTCATCTTACGGTGGACATGTTTGCCTGAAAAGGAAACTTTGAAATGTTTCATAGTTTTAGAAATATAGTGCTTTCAAATTTGAGACATTTAACATGGGGCTCAATGGCAGCTCTATAGGCACGTCAAAAGTCACTTTCACCTAGAAACTCCATTCACACTTTTTATTATTCAGCTTACTGTGGAGACACATGCTGGAACTTTTTTTTATTTTTATGTTTTGTAGTTTATGAGTTATTCAACTTATACGCCCAATGCATTCTCTATGGCAATAGCACAAACTTTGGCATGCTACTAGTCCTACATACTTACACCTAGCAACCCCATTCTAGCCTACTTAGGTTCATCTTACGGTGGACATGTTTGCCTGAAAAGGAAACTTTGAAATGTTTCATAGTTTTAGAAATATAGTGCTTTCAAATTTGAGACATTTAACATGGGGCTCAATGGCAGCTCTATAGGCACGTCAAAAGTCACTTTCACCTAGAAACTCCATTCACACTTTTTATTATTCAGCTTACTGTGGAGACACATGCTGGAATTTTTTTTTATTTTTATGTTTTGTAGTTTATGAGTTATTTAACTTAAACGCCCAATGCATTCTCTATGGCAATAGCACAAACTTTGGCATGCACTAGTAACTACATACTTACACCTAGCAACCCCATTCTAGCCTACTTAGGTTCATCTTACGGTGGACATGTTTGCCTGAAAAGGAAACTTTGAAATGTTTCATAGTTTTAGAAATATAGTGCTTTCAAATTTGAGACATTTAACATGGGGCTCAATGGCAGCTCTATAGGCACGTCAAAAGTCACTTTCACCTAGAAACTCCATTCACACTTTTTATTATTCAGCTTACTGTGGAGACACATGCTGGAACTTTTTTTTATTTTTATGTTTTGTAGTTTATGAGTTATTTAACTTAAACGCCCAATGCATTCTCTATGGCAATAGCACAAACTTTGGCATGCACTAGTAACTACATACTTACACCTAGCAACCCCATTCTAGCCTACTTAGGTTCATCTTACGGTGGACATGTTTGCCTGAAAAGGAATCTTTGAAATGTTTCATAGTTTTAGAAATATAGTGCTTTCAAATTTGAGACATTTAACATGGGGCTCAATGGCAGCTCTATAGGCACGTCAAAAGTCACTTTCACCTAGAAACTCCATTCACACTTTTTATTATTCAGCTTACTGTGGAGACACATGCTGGAACTTTTTTTTATTTTTATGTTTTGTAGTTTATGAGTTATTCAACTTAAACGCCCAATGCATTCTCTATGGCAATAGCACAAACTTTGGCATGCACTAGTAACTACATACTTACACCTAGCAACCCCATTCTAGCCTACTTAGGTTCATCTTACGGTGGACATGTTTGCCTGAAAAGGAAACTTTGAAATGTTTCAACGTTTTAGAAATATAGTGCTTTCAAATTTGAGACATTTAACATGGGGCTCAATGGCAGCTCTATAGGCACGTCAAAAGTCACTTTCACCTAGAAACTCCATTCACACTTTTTATTATTCAGCTTACTGTGGAGACACATGCTGGAACTTTTTTTAATTTTTATGTTTTGTAGTTTATGAGTTATTTAACTTAAACGCCCAATGCATTCTCTATGGCAATAGCACAAACTTTGGCATGCACTAGTAACTACATACTTACACCTAGCAACCCCATTCTAGCCTACTTAGGTTCATCTTACGGTGGACATGTTTGCCTGAAAAGGAAACTTTGAAATGTTTCATAGTTTTAGAAATATAGTGCTTTCAAATTTGAGACATTTAACATGGGGCTCAATGGCAGCTCTATAGGCACGTCAAAAGTCACTTTCACCTAGAAACTCCATTCACACTTTTTATTATTCAGCTTACTGTGGAGACACATGCTGGAACTTTTTTTTATTTTTATGTTTTGTAGTTTATGAGTTATTTAACTTAAACGCCCAATGCATTCTCTATGGCAATAGCACAAACTTTGGCATGCACTAGTAACTACATACTTACACCTAGCAACCCCATTCTAGCCTACTTAGGTTCATCTTACGGTGGACATGTTTGCCTGAAAAGGAAACTTTGAAATGTTTCATAGTTTTAGAAATATAGTGCTTTCAAATTTGAGACATTTAACATGGGGCTCAATGGCAGCTCTATAGGCACGTCAAAAGTCACTTTCACCTAGGAACTCCATTCACACTTTTTATTATTCAGCTTACTGTGGAGACACATGCTGGAACTTTTTTTAATTTTTATGTTTTGTAGTTTATGAGTTATTTAACTTAAACGCCCAATGCATTCTCTATGGCAATAGCACAAACTTTGGCATGCACTAGTAACTACATACTTACACCTAGCAACCCCATTCTAGCCTACTTAGGTTCATCTTACGGTGGACATGTTTGCCTGAAAAGGAAACTTTGAAATGTTTCATAGTTTTAGAAATATAGTGCTTTCAAATTTGAGACATTTAACATGGGGCTCAATGGCAGCTCTATAGGCACGTCAAAAGTCACTTTCACCTAGAAACTCCATTCACACTTTTTATTATTCAGCTTACTGTGGAGACACATGCTGGAACTTTTTTTTATTTTTATGTTTTGTAGTTTATGAGTTATTCAACTTATACGCCCAATGCATTCTCTATGGCAATAGCACAAACTTTGGCATGCTACTAGTCCTACATACTTACACCTAGCAACCCCATTCTAGCCTACTTAGGTTCATCTTACGGTGGACATGTTTGCCTGAAAAGGAAACTTTGAAATGTTTCATAGTTTTAGAAATATAGTGCTTTCAAATTTGAGACATTTAACATGGGGCTCAATGGCAGCTCTATAGGCACGTCAAAAGTCACTTTCACCTAGAAACTCCATTCACACTTTTTATTATTCAGCTTACTGTGGAGACACATGCTGGAAATTTTTTTTATTTTTATGTTTTGTAGTTTATGAGTTATTTAACTTAAACGCCCAATGCATTCTCTATGGCAATAGCACAAACTTTGGCATGCACTAGTAACTACATACTTACACCTAGCAACCCCATTCTAGCCTACTTAGGTTCATCTTACGGTGGACATGTTTGCCTGAAAAGGAAACTTTGAAATGTTTCATAGTTTTAGAAATATAGTGCTTTCAAATTTGAGACATTTAACATGGGGCTCAATGGCAGCTCTATAGGCACGTCAAAAGTCACTTTCACCTAGAAACTCCATTCACACTTTTTATTATTCAGCTTACTGTGGAGACACATGCTGGAACTTTTTTTTATTTTTATGTTTTGTAGTTTATGAGTTATTCAACTTAAACGCCCAATGCATTCTCTATGGCAATAGCACAACCTTTGGCATGCTACTAGTCCTACATACTTAAATCTAGCAACCCCATTCTAGCCTACTTAGGTTCATCTTACGGTGGACATGTTTGCCTGAAAAGGAATATTTGAAATGTTTCATAGTTTTAGAAATATAGTGCTTTCAAATTTGAGACATTTAACATGGGGCTCAATGGCAGCTCTATAGGCACGTCAAAAGTCACTTTCACCTAGAAACTCCATTCACACTTTTTATTATTCAGCTTACTGTGGAGACACATGCTGGAACTTTTTTTTATTTTTATGTTTTGTAGTTTATGAGTTATTTAACTTAAACGCCCAATGCATTCTCTATGGCAATAGCACAAACTTTGGCATGCACTAGTAACTACATACTTACACCTAGCAACCCCATTCTAGCCTACTTAGGTTCATCTTACGGTGGACATGTTTGCCTGAAAAGGAATCTTTGAAATGTTTCATAGTTTTAGAAATATAGTGCTTTCAAATTTGAGACATTTAACATGGGGCTCAATGGCAGCTCTATAGGCACGTCAAAAGTCACTTTCACCTAGAAACTCCATTCACACTTTTTATTATTCAGCTTACTGTGGAGACACATGCTGGAACTTTTTTTTATTTTTATGTTTTGTAGTTTATGAGTTATTTAACTTAAACGCCCAATGCATTCTCTATGGCAATAGCACAAACTTTGGCATGCACTAGTAACTACATACTTACACCTAGCAACCCCATTCTAGCCTACTTAGGTTCATCTTACGGTGGACATGTTTGCCTGAAAAGGAAACTTTGAAATGTTTCATAGTTTTAGAAATATAGTGCTTTCAAATTTGAGACATTTAACATGGGGCTCAATGGCAGCTCTATAGGCACGTCAAAAGTCACTTTCACCTAGAAACTCCATTCACACTTTTTATTATTCAGCTTACTGTGGAGACACATGCTGGAACTTTTTTTTATTTTTATGTTTTGTAGTTTATGAGTTATTCAACTTATACGCCCAATGCATTCTCTATGGCAATAGCACAAACTTTGGCATGCTACTAGTCCTACATACTTACACCTAGCAACCCCATTCTAGCCTACTTAGGTTCATCTTACGGTGGACATGTTTGCCTGAAAAGGAAACTTTGAAATGTTTCATAGTTTTAGAAATATAGTGCTTTCAAATTTGAGACATTTAACATGGGGCTCAATGGCAGCTCTATAGGCACGTCAAAAGTCACTTTCACCTAGAAACTCCATTCACACTTTTTATTATTCAGCTTACTGTGGAGACACATGCTGGAACTTTTTTTTATTTTTATGTTTTGTAGTTTATGAGTTATTCAACTTAAACGCCCAATGCATTCTCTATGGCAATAGCACAAACTTTGGCATGCTACTGATCCTACATACTTACACCTAGCAACCCCATTCTAGCCTACTTAGGTTCATCTTACGGTGGACATGTTTGCCTGAAAAGGAAACTTTGAAATGTTTCATAGTTTTAGAAATATAGTGCTTTCAAATTTGAGACATTTAACATGGGGCTCAATGGCAGCTCTATAGGCACGTCAAAAGTCACTTTCACCTAGAAACTCCATTCACACTTTTTATTATTCAGCTTACTGTGGAGACACATGCTGGAACTTTTTTTTATTTTTATGTTTTGTAGTTTATGAGTTATTTAACTTAAACGCCCAATGCATTCTCTATGGCAATAGCACAAACTTTGGCATGCACTAGTAACTACATACTTACACCTAGCAACCCCATTCTAGCCTACTTAGGTTCATCTTACGGTGGACATGTTTGCCTGAAAAGGAAACTTTGAAATGTTTCATAGTTTTAGAAATATAGTGCTTTCAAATTTGAGACATTTAACATGGGGCTCAATGGCAGCTCTATAGGCACGTCAAAAGTCACTTTCACCTAGAAACTCCATTCACACTTTTTATTATTCAGCTTACTGTGGAGACACATGCTGGAACTTATTTTTATTTTTATGTTTTGTAGTTTATGAGTTATTTAACTTAAACGCCCAATGCATTCTCTATGGCAATAGCACAAACTTTGCCATGCTACTAGTCCTACATACTTACACCTAGCAACCCCATTCTAGCCTACTTAGGTTCATCTTACGGTGGACATGTTTGCCTGAAAAGGAAACTTTGAAATGTTTCATAGTTTTAGAAATATAGTGCTTTCAAATTTGAGACATTTAACATGGGGCTCAATGGCAGCTCTATAGGCACGTCAAAAGTCACTTTCACCTAGAAACTCCATTCACACTTTTTATTATTCAGCTTACTGTGGAGACACATGCTGGAACTTTTTTTAATTTTTATGTTTTGTAGTTTATGAGTTATTTAACTTAAACGCCCAATGCATTCTCTATGGCAATAGCACAAACTTTGGCATGCACTAGTAACTACATACTTACACCTAGCAACCCCATTCTAGCCTACTTAGGTTCATCTTACGGTGGACATGTTTGCCTGAAAAGGAAACTTTGAAATGTTTCATAGTTTTAGAAATATAGTGCTTTCAAATTTGAGACATTTAACATGGGGCTCAATGGCAGCTCTATAGGCACGTCAAAAGTCACTTTCACCTAGAAACTCCATTCACACTTTTTATTATTCAGCTTACTGTGGAGACACATGCTGGAACTTTTTTTTATTTTTATGTTTTGTAGTTTATGAGTTATTCAACTTATACGCCCAATGCATTCTCTATGGCAATAGCACAAACTTTGGCATGCTACTAGTCCTACATACTTACACCTAGCAACCCCATTCTAGCCTACTTAGGTTCATCTTACGGTGGACATGTTTGCCTGAAAAGGAAACTTTGAAATGTTTCATAGTTTTAGAAATATAGTGCTTTCAAATTTGAGACATTTAACATGGGGCTCAATGGCAGCTCTATAGGCACGTCAAAAGTCACTTTCACCTAGAAACTCCATTCACACTTTTTATTATTCAGCTTACTGTGGAGACACATGCTGGAATTTTTTTTTATTTTTATGTTTTGTAGTTTATGAGTTATTTAACTTAAACGCCCAATGCATTCTCTATGGCAATAGCACAAACTTTGGCATGCACTAGTAACTACATACTTACACCTAGCAACCCCATTCTAGCCTACTTAGGTTCATCTTACGGTGGACATGTTTGCCTGAAAAGGAAACTTTGAAATGTTTCATAGTTTTAGAAATATAGTGCTTTCAAATTTGAGACATTTAACATGGGGCTCAATGGCAGCTCTATAGGCACGTCAAAAGTCACTTTCACCTAGAAACTCCATTCACACTTTTTATTATTCAGCTTACTGTGGAGACACATGCTGGAACTTTTTTTTATTTTTATGTTTTGTAGTTTATGAGTTATTTAACTTAAACGCCCAATGCATTCTCTATGGCAATAGCACAAACTTTGGCATGCACTAGTAACTACATACTTACACCTAGCAACCCCATTCTAGCCTACTTAGGTTCATCTTACGGTGGACATGTTTGCCTGAAAAGGAATCTTTGAAATGTTTCATAGTTTTAGAAATATAGTGCTTTCAAATTTGAGACATTTAACATGGGGCTCAATGGCAGCTCTATAGGCACGTCAAAAGTCACTTTCACCTAGAAACTCCATTCACACTTTTTATTATTCAGCTTACTGTGGAGACACATGCTGGAACTTTTTTTTATTTTTATGTTTTGTAGTTTATGAGTTATTCAACTTAAACGCCCAATGCATTCTCTATGGCAATAGCACAAACTTTGGCATGCACTAGTAACTACATACTTACACCTAGCAACCCCATTCTAGCCTACTTAGGTTCATCTTACGGTGGACATGTTTGCCTGAAAAGGAAACTTTGAAATGTTTCAACGTTTTAGAAATATAGTGCTTTCAAATTTGAGACATTTAACATGGGGCTCAATGGCAGCTCTATAGGCACGTCAAAAGTCACTTTCACCTAGAAACTCCATTCACACTTTTTATTATTCAGCTTACTGTGGAGACACATGCTGGAACTTTTTTTAATTTTTATGTTTTGTAGTTTATGAGTTATTTAACTTAAACGCCCAATGCATTCTCTATGGCAATAGCACAAACTTTGGCATGCACTAGTAACTACATACTTACACCTAGCAACCCCATTCTAGCCTACTTAGGTTCATCTTACGGTGGACATGTTTGCCTGAAAAGGAAACTTTGAAATGTTTCATAGTTTTAGAAATATAGTGCTTTCAAATTTGAGACATTTAACATGGGGCTCAATGGCAGCTCTATAGGCACGTCAAAAGTCACTTTCACCTAGAAACTCCATTCACACTTTTTATTATTCAGCTTACTGTGGAGACACATGCTGGAACTTTTTTTTATTTTTATGTTTTGTAGTTTATGAGTTATTTAACTTAAACGCCCAATGCATTCTCTATGGCAATAGCACAAACTTTGGCATGCACTAGTAACTACATACTTACACCTAGCAACCCCATTCTAGCCTACTTAGGTTCATCTTACGGTGGACATGTTTGCCTGAAAAGGAAACTTTGAAATGTTTCATAGTTTTAGAAATATAGTGCTTTCAAATTTGAGACATTTAACATGGGGCTCAATGGCAGCTCTATAGGCACGTCAAAAGTCACTTTCACCTAGGAACTCCATTCACACTTTTTATTATTCAGCTTACTGTGGAGACACATGCTGGAACTTTTTTTAATTTTTATGTTTTGTAGTTTATGAGTTATTTAACTTAAACGCCCAATGCATTCTCTATGGCAATAGCACAAACTTTGGCATGCACTAGTAACTACATACTTACACCTAGCAACCCCATTCTAGCCTACTTAGGTTCATCTTACGGTGGACATGTTTGCCTGAAAAGGAAACTTTGAAATGTTTCATAGTTTTAGAAATATAGTGCTTTCAAATTTGAGACATTTAACATGGGGCTCAATGGCAGCTCTATAGGCACGTCAAAAGTCACTTTCACCTAGAAACTCCATTCACACTTTTTATTATTCAGCTTACTGTGGAGACACATGCTGGAACTTTTTTTTATTTTTATGTTTTGTAGTTTATGAGTTATTCAACTTATACGCCCAATGCATTCTCTATGGCAATAGCACAAACTTTGGCATGCTACTAGTCCTACATACTTACACCTAGCAACCCCATTCTAGCCTACTTAGGTTCATCTTACGGTGGACATGTTTGCCTGAAAAGGAAACTTTGAAATGTTTCATAGTTTTAGAAATATAGTGCTTTCAAATTTGAGACATTTAACATGGGGCTCAATGGCAGCTCTATAGGCACGTCAAAAGTCACTTTCACCTAGAAACTCCATTCACACTTTTTATTATTCAGCTTACTGTGGAGACACATGCTGGAAAATTTTTTTATTTTTATGTTTTGTAGTTTATGAGTTATTTAACTTAAACGCCCAATGCATTCTCTATGGCAATAGCACAAACTTTGGCATGCACTAGTAACTACATACTTACACCTAGCAACCCCATTCTAGCCTACTTAGGTTCATCTTACGGTGGACATGTTTGCCTGAAAAGGAAACTTTGAAATGTTTCATAGTTTTAGAAATATAGTGCTTTCAAATTTGAGACATTTAACATGGGGCTCAATGGCAGCTCTATAGGCACGTCAAAAGTCACTTTCACCTAGAAACTCCATTCACACTTTTTATTATTCAGCTTACTGTGGAGACACATGCTGGAACTTTTTTTTATTTTTATGTTTTGTAGTTTATGAGTTATTTAACTTAAACGCCCAATGCATTCTCTATGGCAATAGCACAAACTTTGGCATGCACTAGTAACTACATACTTACACCTAGCAACCCCATTCTAGCCTACTTAGGTTCATCTTACGGTGGACATGTTTGCCTGAAAAGGAATCTTTGAAATGTTTCATAGTTTTAGAAATATAGTGCTTTCAAATTTGAGACATTTAACATGGGGCTCAATGGCAGCTCTATAGGCACGTCAAAAGTCACTTTCACCTAGAAACTCCATTCACACTTTTTATTATTCAGCTTACTGTGGAGACACATGCTGGAACTTTTTTTTATTTTTATGTTTTGTAGTTTATGAGTTATTCAACTTAAACGCCCAATGCATTCTCTATGGCAATAGCACAAACTTTGGCATGCACTAGTAACTACATACTTACACCTAGCAACCCCATTCTAGCCTACTTAGGTTCATCTTACGGTGGACATGTTTGCCTGAAAAGGAAACTTTGAAATGTTTCAACGTTTTAGAAATATAGTGCTTTCAAATTTGAGACATTTAACATGGGGCTCAATGGCAGCTCTATAGGCACGTCAAAAGTCACTTTCACCTAGAAACTCCATTCACACTTTTTATTATTCAGCTTACTGTGGAGACACATGCTGGAACTTTTTTTAATTTTTATGTTTTGTAGTTTATGAGTTATTTAACTTAAACGCCCAATGCATTCTCTATGGCAATAGCACAAACTTTGGCATGCACTAGTAACTACATACTTACACCTAGCAACCCCATTCTAGCCTACTTAGGTTCATCTTACGGTGGACATGTTTGCCTGAAAAGGAAACTTTGAAATGTTTCATAGTTTTAGAAATATAGTGCTTTCAAATTTGAGACATTTAACATGGGGCTCAATGGCAGCTCTATAGGCACGTCAAAAGTCACTTTCACCTAGAAACTCCATTCACACTTTTTATTATTCAGCTTACTGTGGAGACACATGCTGGAACTTTTTTTTATTTTTATGTTTTGTAGTTTATGAGTTATTCAACTTATACGCCCAATGCATTCTCTATGGCAATAGCACAAACTTTGGCATGCTACTAGTCCTACATACTTACACCTAGCAACCCCATTCTAGCCTACTTAGGTTCATCTTACGGTGGACATGTTTGCCTGAAAAGGAATCTTTGAAATGTTTCATAGTTTTAGAAATATAGTGCTTTCAAATTTGAGACATTTAACATGGGGCTCAATGGCAGCTCTATAGGCACGTCAAAAGTCACTTTCACCTAGAAACTCCATTCACACTTTTTATTATTCAGCTTACTGTGGAGACACATGCTGGAACTTTTTTTTATTTTTATGTTTTGTAGTTTATGAGTTATTCAACTTAAACGCCCAATGCATTCTCTATGGCAATAGCACAAACTTTGGCATGCACTAGTAACTACATACTTACACCTAGCAACCCCATTCTAGCCTACTTAGGTTCATCTTACGGTGGACATGTTTGCCTGAAAAGGAAACTTTGAAATGTTTCAACGTTTTAGAAATATAGTGCTTTCAAATTTGAGACATTTAACATGGGGCTCAATGGCAGCTCTATAGGCACGTCAAAAGTCACTTTCACCTAGAAACTCCATTCACACTTTTTATTATTCAGCTTACTGTGGAGACACATGCTGGAACTTTTTTTAATTTTTATGTTTTGTAGTTTATGAGTTATTTAACTTAAACGCCCAATGCATTCTCTATGGCAATAGCACAAACTTTGGCATGCACTAGTAACTACATACTTACACCTAGCAACCCCATTCTAGCCTACTTAGGTTCATCTTACGGTGGACATGTTTGCCTGAAAAGGAAACTTTGAAATGTTTCATAGTTTTAGAAATATAGTGCTTTCAAATTTGAGACATTTAACATGGGGCTCAATGGCAGCTCTATAGGCACGTCAAAAGTCACTTTCACCTAGAAACTCCATTCACACTTTTTATTATTCAGCTTACTGTGGAGACACATGCTGGAACTTTTTTTTATTTTTATGTTTTGTAGTTTATGAGTTATTTAACTTAAACGCCCAATGCATTCTCTATGGCAATAGCACAAACTTTGGCATGCACTAGTAACTACATACTTACACCTAGCAACCCCATTCTAGCCTACTTAGGTTCATCTTACGGTGGACATGTTTGCCTGAAAAGGAAACTTTGAAATGTTTCATAGTTTTAGAAATATAGTGCTTTCAAATTTGAGACATTTAACATGGGGCTCAATGGCAGCTCTATAGGCACGTCAAAAGTCACTTTCACCTAGGAACTCCATTCACACTTTTTATTATTCAGCTTACTGTGGAGACACATGCTGGAACTTTTTTTAATTTTTATGTTTTGTAGTTTATGAGTTATTTAACTTAAACGCCCAATGCATTCTCTATGGCAATAGCACAAACTTTGGCATGCACTAGTAACTACATACTTACACCTAGCAACCCCATTCTAGCCTACTTAGGTTCATCTTACGGTGGACATGTTTGCCTGAAAAGGAAACTTTGAAATGTTTCATAGTTTTAGAAATATAGTGCTTTCAAATTTGAGACATTTAACATGGGGCTCAATGGCAGCTCTATAGGCACGTCAAAAGTCACTTTCACCTAGAAACTCCATTCACACTTTTTATTATTCAGCTTACTGTGGAGACACATGCTGGAACTTTTTTTTATTTTTATGTTTTGTAGTTTATGAGTTATTCAACTTATACGCCCAATGCATTCTCTATGGCAATAGCACAAACTTTGGCATGCTACTAGTCCTACATACTTACACCTAGCAACCCCATTCTAGCCTACTTAGGTTCATCTTACGGTGGACATGTTTGCCTGAAAAGGAAACTTTGAAATGTTTCATAGTTTTAGAAATATAGTGCTTTCAAATTTGAGACATTTAACATGGGGCTCAATGGCAGCTCTATAGGCACGTCAAAAGTCACTTTCACCTAGAAACTCCATTCACACTTTTTATTATTCAGCTTACTGTGGAGACACATGCTGGAATTTTTTTTTATTTTTATGTTTTGTAGTTTATGAGTTATTTAACTTAAACGCCCAATGCATTCTCTATGGCAATAGCACAAACTTTGGCATGCACTAGTAACTACATACTTACACCTAGCAACCCCATTCTAGCCTACTTAGGTTCATCTTACGGTGGACATGTTTGCCTGAAAAGGAAACTTTGAAATGTTTCATAGTTTTAGAAATATAGTGCTTTCAAATTTGAGACATTTAACATGGGGCTCAATGGCAGCTCTATAGGCACGTCAAAAGTCACTTTCACCTAGAAACTCCATTCACACTTTTTATTATTCAGCTTACTGTGGAGACACATGCTGGAACTTTTTTTTATTTTTATGTTTTGTAGTTTATGAGTTATTTAACTTAAACGCCCAATGCATTCTCTATGGCAATAGCACAAACTTTGGCATGCACTAGTAACTACATACTTACACCTAGCAACCCCATTCTAGCCTACTTAGGTTCATCTTACGGTGGACATGTTTGCCTGAAAAGGAATCTTTGAAATGTTTCATAGTTTTAGAAATATAGTGCTTTCAAATTTGAGACATTTAACATGGGGCTCAATGGCAGCTCTATAGGCACGTCAAAAGTCACTTTCACCTAGAAACTCCATTCACACTTTTTATTATTCAGCTTACTGTGGAGACACATGCTGGAACTTTTTTTTATTTTTATGTTTTGTAGTTTATGAGTTATTCAACTTAAACGCCCAATGCATTCTCTATGGCAATAGCACAAACTTTGGCATGCACTAGTAACTACATACTTACACCTAGCAACCCCATTCTAGCCTACTTAGGTTCATCTTACGGTGGACATGTTTGCCTGAAAAGGAAACTTTGAAATGTTTCAACGTTTTAGAAATATAGTGCTTTCAAATTTGAGACATTTAACATGGGGCTCAATGGCAGCTCTATAGGCACGTCAAAAGTCACTTTCACCTAGAAACTCCATTCACACTTTTTATTATTCAGCTTACTGTGGAGACACATGCTGGAACTTTTTTTAATTTTTATGTTTTGTAGTTTATGAGTTATTTAACTTAAACGCCCAATGCATTCTCTATGGCAATAGCACAAACTTTGGCATGCACTAGTAACTACATACTTACACCTAGCAACCCCATTCTAGCCTACTTAGGTTCATCTTACGGTGGACATGTTTGCCTGAAAAGGAAACTTTGAAATGTTTCATAGTTTTAGAAATATAGTGCTTTCAAATTTGAGACATTTAACATGGGGCTCAATGGCAGCTCTATAGGCACGTCAAAAGTCACTTTCACCTAGAAACTCCATTCACACTTTTTATTATTCAGCTTACTGTGGAGACACATGCTGGAACTTTTTTTTATTTTTATGTTTTGTAGTTTATGAGTTATTCAACTTATACGCCCAATGCATTCTCTATGGCAATAGCACAAACTTTGGCATGCTACTAGTCCTACATACTTACACCTAGCAACCCCATTCTAGCCTACTTAGGTTCATCTTACGGTGGACATGTTTGCCTGAAAAGGAAACTTTGAAATGTTTCATAGTTTTAGAAATATAGTGCTTTCAAATTTGAGACATTTAACATGGGGCTCAATGGCAGCTCTATAGGCACGTCAAAAGTCACTTTCACCTAGAAACTCCATTCACACTTTTTATTATTCAGCTTACTGTGGAGACACATGCTGGAACTTTTTTTTATTTTTATGTTTTGTAGTTTATGAGTTATTTAACTTAAACGCCCAATGCATTCTCTATGGCAATAGCACAAACTTTGGCATGCACTAGTAACTACATACTTACACCTAGCAACCCCATTCTAGCCTACTTAGGTTCATCTTACGGTGGACATGTTTGCCTGAAAAGGAAACTTTGAAATGTTTCATAGTTTTAGAAATATAGTGCTTTCAAATTTGAGACATTTAACATGGGGCTCAATGGCAGCTCTATAGGCACGTCAAAAGTCACTTTCACCTAGAAACTCCATTCACACTTTTTATTATTCAGCTTACTGTGGAGACACATGCTGGAACTTTTTTTTATTTTTATGTTTTGTAGTTTATGAGTTATTTAACTTAAACGCCCAATGCATTCTCTATGGCAATAGCACAAACTTTGGCATGCACTAGTAACTACATACTTACACCTAGCAACCCCATTCTAGCCTACTTAGGTTCATCTTACGGTGGACATGTTTGCCTGAAAAGGAATCTTTGAAATGTTTCATAGTTTTAGAAATATAGTGCTTTCAAATTTGAGACATTTAACATGGGGCTCAATGGCAGCTCTATAGGCACGTCAAAAGTCACTTTCACCTAGAAACTCCATTCACACTTTTTATTATTCAGCTTACTGTGGAGACACATGCTGGAACTTTTTTTTATTTTTATGTTTTGTAGTTTATGAGTTATTCAACTTAAACGCCCAATGCATTCTCTATGGCAATAGCACAAACTTTGGCATGCACTAGTAACTACATACTTACACCTAGCAACCCCATTCTAGCCTACTTAGGTTCATCTTACGGTGGACATGTTTGCCTGAAAAGGAAACTTTGAAATGTTTCATAGTTTTAGAAATATAGTGCTTTCAAATTTGAGACATTTAACATGGGGCTCAATGGCAGCTCTATAGGCACGTCAAAAGTCACTTTCACCTAGAAACTCCATTCACACTTTTTATTATTCAGCTTACTGTGGAGACACATGCTGGAACTTTTTTTTATTTTTATGTTTTGTAGTTTATGAGTTATTCAACTTAAACGCCCAATGCATTCTCTATGGCAATAGCACAAACTTTGGCATGCTACTAGTCCTACATACTTACACCTAGCAACCCCATTCTAGCCTACTTAGGTTCATCTTACGGTGGACATGTTTGCCTGAAAAGGAAACTTTGAAATGTTTCATAGTTTTAGAAATATAGTGCTTTCAAATTTGAGACATTTAACATGGGGCTCAATGGCAGCTCTATAGGCACGTCAAAAGTCACTTTCACCTAGAAACTCCATTCACACTTTTTATTATTCAGCTTACTGTGGAGACACATGCTGGAACTTTTTTTAATTTTTATGTTTTGTAGTTTATGAGTTATTTAACTTAAACGCCCAATGCATTCTCTATGGCAATAGCACAAACTTTGGCATGCACTAGTAACTACATACTTACACCTAGCAACCCCATTCTAGCCTACTTAGGTTCATCTTACGGTGGACATGTTTGCCTGAAAAGGAAACTTTGAAATGTTTCATAGTTTTAGAAATATAGTGCTTTCAAATTTGAGACATTTAACATGGGGCTCAATGGCAGCTCTATAGGCACGTCAAAAGTCACTTTCACCTAGAAACTCCATTCACACTTTTTATTATTCAGCTTACTGTGGAGACACATGCTGGAACTTTTTTTTATTTTTATGTTTTGTAGTTTATGAGTTATTCAACTTATACGCCCAATGCATTCTCTATGGCAATAGCACAAACTTTGGCATGCTACTAGTCCTACATACTTACACCTAGCAACCCCATTCTAGCCTACTTAGGTTCATCTTACGGTGGACATGTTTGCCTGAAAAGGAAACTTTGAAATGTTTCATAGTTTTAGAAATATAGTGCTTTCAAATTTGAGACATTTAACATGGGGCTCAATGGCAGCTCTATAGGCACGTCAAAAGTCACTTTCACCTAGAAACTCCATTCACACTTTTTATTATTCAGCTTACTGTGGAGACACATGCTGGAACTTTTTTTAATTTTTATGTTTTGTAATTTATGAGTTATTTAACTTAAACGCCCAATGCATTCTCTATGGCAATAGCACAAACTTTGGCATGCACTAGTAACTACATACTTACACCTAGCAACCCCATTCTAGCCTACTTAGGTTCATCTTACGGTGGACATGTTTGCCTGAAAAGGAAACTTTGAAATGTTTCATAGTTTTAGAAATATAGTGCTTTCAAATTTGAGACATTTAACATGGGGCTCAATGGCAGCTCTATAGGCACGTCAAAAGTCACTTTCACCTAGAAACTCCATTCACACTTTTTATTATTCAGCTTACTGTGGAGACACATGCTGGAACTTTTTTTTATTTTTATGTTTTGTAGTTTATGAGTTATTCAACTTATACGCCCAATGCATTCTCTATGGCAATAGCACAAACTTTGGCATGCTACTAGTCCTACATACTTACACCTAGCAACCCCATTCTAGCCTACTTAGGTTCATCTTACGGTGGACATGTTTGCCTGAAAAGGAAACTTTGAAATGTTTCATAGTTTTAGAAATATAGTGCTTTCAAATTTGAGACATTTAACATGGGGCTCAATGGCAGCTCTATAGGCACGTCAAAAGTCACTTTCACCTAGAAACTCCATTCACACTTTTTATTATTCAGCTTACTGTGGAGACACATGCTGGAACTTTTTTTTATTTTTATGTTTTGTAGTTTATGAGTTATTTAACTTAAACGCCCAATGCATTCTCTATGGCAATAGCACAAACTTTGGCATGCACTAGTAACTACATACTTACACCTAGCAACCCCATTCTAGCCTACTTAGGTTCATCTTACGGTGGACATGTTTGCCTGAAAAGGAAACTTTGAAATGTTTCATAGTTTTAGAAATATAGTGCTTTCAAATTTGAGACATTTAACATGGGGCTCAATGGCAGCTCTATAGGCACGTCAAAAGTCACTTTCACCTAGAAACTCCATTCACACTTTTTATTATTCAGCTTACTGTGGAGACACATGCTGGAACTTTTTTTTATTTTTATGTTTTGTAGTTTATGAGTTATTTAACTTAAACGCCCAATGCATTCTCTATGGCAATAGCACAAACTTTGGCATGCACTAGTAACTACATACTTACACCTAGCAACCCCATTCTAGCCTACTTAGGTTCATCTTACGGTGGACATGTTTGCCTGAAAAGGAATCTTTGAAATGTTTCATAGTTTTAGAAATATAGTGCTTTCAAATTTGAGACATTTAACATGGGGCTCAATGGCAGCTCTATAGGCACGTCAAAAGTCACTTTCACCTAGAAACTCCATTCACACTTTTTATTATTCAGCTTACTGTGGAGACACATGCTGGAACTTTTTTTTATTTTTATGTTTTGTAGTTTATGAGTTATTCAACTTAAACGCCCAATGCATTCTCTATGGCAATAGCACAAACTTTGGCATGCACTAGTAACTACATACTTACACCTAGCAACCCCATTCTAGCCTACTTAGGTTCATCTTACGGTGGACATGTTTGCCTGAAAAGGAAACTTTGAAATGTTTCATAGTTTTAGAAATATAGTGCTTTCAAATTTGAGACATTTAACATGGGGCTCAATGGCAGCTCTATAGGCACGTCAAAAGTCACTTTCACCTAGAAACTCCATTCACACTTTTTATTATTCAGCTTACTGTGGAGACACATGCTGGAACTTTTTTTTATTTTTATGTTTTGTAGTTTATGAGTTATTTAACTTAAACGCCCAATGCATTCTCTATGGCAATAGCACAAACTTTGGCATGCACTAGTAACTACATACTTACACCTAGCAACCCCATTCTAGCCTACTTAGGTTCATCTTACGGTGGACATGTTTGCCTGAAAAGGAAACTTTGAAATGTTTCATAGTTTTAGAAATATAGTGCTTTCAAATTTGAGACATTTAACATGGGGCTCAATGGCAGCTCTATAGGCACGTCAAAAGTCACTTTCACCTAGAAACTCCATTCACACTTTTTATTATTCAGCTTACTGTGGAGACACATGCTGGAACTTTTTTTTATTTTTATGTTTTGTAGTTTATGAGTTATTCAACTTATACGCCCAATGCATTCTCTATGGCAATAGCACAAACTTTGGCATGCTACTAGTCCTACATACTTACACCTAGCAACCCCATTCTAGCCTACTTAGGTTCATCTTACGGTGGACATGTTTGCCTGAAAAGGAAACTTTGAAATGTTTCATAGTTTTAGAAATATAGTGCTTTCAAATTTGAGACATTTAACATGGGGCTCAATGGCAGCTCTATAGGCACGTCAAAAGTCACTTTCACCTAGAAACTCCATTCACACTTTTTATTATTCAGCTTACTGTGGAGACACATGCTGGAACTTTTTTTTATTTTTATGTTTTGTAGTTTATGAGTTATTTAACTTAAACGCCCAATGCATTCTCTATGGCAATAGCACAAACTTTGGCATGCACTAGTAACTACATACTTACACCTAGCAACCCCATTCTAGCCTACTTAGGTTCATCTTACGGTGGACATGTTTGCCTGAAAAGGAATCTTTGAAATGTTTCATAGTTTTAGAAATATAGTGCTTTCAAATTTGAGACATTTAACATGGGGCTCAATGGCAGCTCTATAGGCACGTCAAAAGTCACTTTCACCTAGAAACTCCATTCACACTTTTTATTATTCAGCTTACTGTGGCGACACATGCTGGAACTTTTTTTTATTTTTATGTTTTGTAGTTTATGAGTTATCAACTTAAACGCCCAATGCATTCTCTATGGCAATAGCACAAACTTTGGCATGCACTAGTAACTACATACTTACACCTAGCAACCCCATTCTAGCCTACTTAGGTTCATCTTACGGTGGACATGTTTGCCTGAAAAGGAAACTTTGAAATGTTTCATAGTTTTAGAAATATAGTGCTTTCAAATTTGAGACATTTAACATGGGGCTCAATGGCAGCTCTATAGGCACGTCAAAAGTCACTTTCACCTAGAAACTCCATTCACACTTTTTATTATTCAGCTTACTGTGGAGACACATGCTGGAACTTTTTTTTATTTTTATGTTTTGTAGTTTATGAGTTATTCAACTTAAACGCCCAATGCATTCTCTATGGCAATAGCACAAACTTTGGCATGCTACTAGTCCTACATACTTACACCTAGCAACCCCATTCTAGCCTACTTAGGTTCATCTTACGGTGGACATGTTTGCCTGAAAAGGAAACTTTGAAATGTTTCATAGTTTTAGAAATATAGTGCTTTCAAATTTGAGACATTTAACATGGGGCTCAATGGCAGCTCTATAGGCACGTCAAAAGTCACTTTCACCTAGAAACTCCATTCACACTTTTTATTATTCAGCTTACTGTGGAGACACATGCTGGAACTTTTTTTAATTTTTATGTTTTGTAGTTTATGAGTTATTTAACTTAAACGCCCAATGCATTCTCTATGGCAATAGCACAAACTTTGGCATGCACTAGTAACTACATACTTACACCTAGCAACCCCATTCTAGCCTACTTAGGTTCATCTTACGGTGGACATGTTTGCCTGAAAAGGAAACTTTGAAATGTTTCATAGTTTTAGAAATATAGTGCTTTCAAATTTGAGACATTTAACATGGGGCTCAATGGCAGCTCTATAGGCACGTCAAAAGTCACTTTCACCTAGAAACTCCATTCACACTTTTTATTATTCAGCTTACTGTGGAGACACATGCTGGAACTTTTTTTTATTTTTATGTTTTGTAGTTTATGAGTTATTCAACTTATACGCCCAATGCATTCTCTATGGCAATAGCACAAACTTTGGCATGCTACTAGTCCTACATACTTACACCTAGCAACCCCATTCTAGCCTACTTAGGTTCATCTTACGGTGGACATGTTTGCCTGAAAAGGAAACTTTGAAATGTTTCATAGTTTTAGAAATATAGTGCTTTCAAATTTGAGACATTTAACATGGGGCTCAATGGCAGCTCTATAGGCACGTCAAAAGTCACTTTCACCTAGAAACTCCATTCACACTTTTTATTATTCAGCTTACTGTGGAGACACATGCTGGAACTTTTTTTTATTTTTATGTTTTGTAGTTTATGAGTTATTTAACTTAAACGCCCAATGCATTCTCTATGGCAATAGCACAAACTTTGGCATGCACTAGTAACTACATACTTACACCTAGCAACCCCATTCTAGCCTACTTAGGTTCATCTTACGGTGGACATGTTTGCCTGAAAAGGAATCTTTGAAATGTTTCATAGTTTTAGAAATATAGTGCTTTCAAATTTGAGACATTTAACATGGGGCTCAATGGCAGCTCTATAGGCACGTCAAAAGTCACTTTCACCTAGAAACTCCATTCACACTTTTTATTATTCAGCTTACTGTGGAGACACATGCTGGAACTTTTTTTTATTTTTATGTTTTGTAGTTTATGAGTTATTCAACTTATACGCCCAATGCATTCTCTATGGCAATAGCACAAACTTTGGCATGCACTAGTAACTACATACTTACACCTAGCAACCCCATTCTAGCCTACTTAGGTTCATCTTACGGTGGACATGTTTGCCTGAAAAGGAATCTTTGAAATGTTTCATAGTTTTAGAAATATAGTGCTTTCAAATTTGAGACATTTAACATGGGGCTCAATGGCAGCTCTATAGGCACGTCAAAAGTCACTTTCACCTAGAAACTCCATTCACACTTTTTATTATTCAGCTTACTGTGGAGACACATGCTGGAACTTTTTTTTTATTTTTATGTTTTGTAGTTTATGAGTTATTCAACTTAAACACCCAATGCATTCTCTATGGATATAGCACAAACTTTGGCATGCTACTAGTCCTACATACTTACACCTAGCAACCCCATTCTAGCCTACTTAGGTTCATCTTACGGTGGACATGTTTGCCTGTAAAGGAATCTTTGAAATGTTTCATAGTTTTAGAAATATAGTGCTTTCAAATTTGAGACATTTAACATGGGGCTCAATGGCAGCTCTATAGGCACGTCAAAAGTCACTTTCACCTAGAAACTCCATTCACACTTTTTATTATTCAGCTTACTGTGGAGACACATGCTGGAACTTTTTTTTATTTTTATGTTTTGTAGTTTATGAGTTATTTAACTTAAACGCCCAATGCATTCTCTATGGCAATAGCACAAACTTTGGCATGCACTAGTAACTACATACTTACACCTATCAACCCCATTCTAGCCTACTTAGGTTCATCTTACGGTGGACATGTTTGCCTGAAAAGGAAACTTTGAAATGTTTCATAGTTTTAGAAATATAGTGCTTTCAAATTTGAGACATTTAACATGGGGCTCAATGGCAGCTCTATAGGCACGTCAAAAGTCACTTTCACCTAGAAACTCCATTCACACTTTTTATTATTCAGCTTACTGTGGAGACACATGCTGGAACTTTTTTTTATTTTTATGTTTTGTAGTTTATGAGTTATTCAACTTAAACACCCAATGCATTCTCTATGGATATAGCACAAACTTTGGCATGCTACTAGTCCTACATACTTACACCTAGCAACCCCATTCTAGCCTACTTAGGTTCATCTTACGGTGGACATGTTTGCCTGTAAAGGAATCTTTGAAATGTTTCATAGTTTTAGAAATATAGTGCTTTCAAATTTGAGACATTTAACATGGGGCTCAATGGCAGCTCTATAGGCACGTCAAAAGTCACTTTCACCTAGAAACTCCATTCACACTTTTTATTATTCAGCTTACTGTGGAGACACATGCTGGAACTTTTTTTTATTTTTATGTTTTGTAGTTTATGAGTTATTTAACTTAAACGCCCAATGCATTCTCTATGGCAATAGCACAAACTTTGGCATGCACTAGTAACTACATACTTACACCTATCAACCCCATTCTAGCCTACTTAGGTTCATCTTACGGTGGACATGTTTGCCTGAAAAGGAAACTTTGAAATGTTTCATAGTTTTAGAAATATAGTGCTTTCAAATTTGAGACATTTAACATGGGGCTCAATGGCAGCTCTATAGGCACGTCAAAAGTCACTTTCACCTAGAAACTCCATTCACACTTTTTATTATTCAGCTTACTGTGGAGACACATGCTGGAACTTTTTTTTATTTTTATGTTTTGTAGTTTATGAGTTATTTAACTTAAACGCCCAATGCATTCTCTATGGCAATAGCACAAACTTTGCCATGCTACTAGTCCTACATACTTACACCTAGCAACCCCATTCTAGCCTACTTAGGTTCATCTTACGGTGGACATGTTTGCCTGAAAAGGAATCTTTGAAATGTTTCATAGTTTTAGAAATATAGTGCTTTCAAATTTGAGACATTTAACATGGGGCTCAATGGCAGCTCTATAGGCACGTCAAAAGTCACTTTCACCTAGAAACTCCATTCACACTTTTTATTATTCAGCTTACTGTGGAGACACATGCTGGAACTTTTTTTAATTTTTATGTTTTGTAGTTTATGAGTTATTTAACTTAAACGCCCAATGCATTCTCTATGGCAATAGCACAAACTTTGGCATGCACTAGTAACTACATACTTACACCTAGCAACCCCATTCTAGCCTACTTAGGTTCATCTTACGGTGGACATGTTTGCCTGAAAAGGAAACTTTGAAATGTTTCATAGTTTTAGAAATATAGTGCTTTCAAATTTGAGACATTTAACATGGGGCTCAATGGCAGCTCTATAGGCACGTCAAAAGTCACTTTCACCTAGAAACTCCATTCACACTTTTTATTATTCAGCTTACTGTGGAGACACATGCTGGAACTTTTTTTTATTTTTATGTTTTGTAGTTTATGAGTTATTTAACTTAAACGCCCAATGCATTCTCTATGGCAATAGCACAAACTTTGGCATGCACTAGTAACTACATACTTACACCTAGCAACCCCATTCTAGCCTACTTAGGTTCATCTTACGGTGGACATGTTTGCCTGAAAAGGAAACTTTGAAATGTTTCATAGTTTTAGAAATATAGTGCTTTCAAATTTGAGACATTTAACATGGGGCTCAATGGCAGCTCTATAGGCACGTCAAAAGTCACTTTCACCTAGAAACTCCATTCACACTTTTTTATTATTCAGCTTACTGTGGAGACACATGCTGGAACTTTTTTTTATTTTTATGTTTTGTAGTTTATGAGTTATTCAACTTATACGCCCAATGCATTCTCTATGGCAATAGCACAAACTTTGGCATGCTACTAGTCCTACATACTTACACCTAGCAACCCCATTCTAGCCTACTTAGGTTCATCTTACGGTGGACATGTTTGCCTGAAAAGGAAACTTTGAAATGTTTCATAGTTTTAGAAATATAGTGCTTTCAAATTTGAGACATTTAACATGGGGCTCAATGGCAGCTCTATAGGCACGTCAAAAGTCACTTTCACCTAGAAACTCCATTCACACTTTTTATTATTCAGCTTACTGTGGAGACACATGCTGGAACTTTTTTTTATTTTTATGTTTTGTAGTTTATGAGTTATTCAACTTAAACGCCCAATGCATTCTCTATGGCAATAGCACAAACTTTGGCATGCTACTGATCCTACATACTTACACCTAGCAACCCCATTCTAGCCTACTTAGGTTCATCTTACGGTGGACATGTTTGCCTGAAAAGGAATCTTTGAAATGTTTCATAGTTTTAGAAATATAGTGCTTTCAAATTTGAGACATTTAACATGGGGCTCAATGGCAGCTCTATAGGCACGTCAAAAGTCACTTTCACCTAGAAACTCCATTCACACTTTTTATTATTCAGCTTACTGTGGAGACACATGCTGGAACTTTTTTTTATTTTTATGTTTTGTAGTTTATGAGTTATTTAACTTAAACGCCCAATGCATTCTCTATGGCAATAGCACAAACTTTGGCATGCACTAGTAACTACATACTTACACCTATCAACCCCATTCTAGCCTACTTAGGTTCATCTTACGGTGGACATGTTTGCCTGAAAAGGAAACTTTGAAATGTTTCATAGTTTTAGAAATATAGTGCTTTCAAATTTGAGACATTTAACATGGGGCTCAATGGCAGCTCTATAGGCACGTCAAAAGTCACTTTCACCTAGAAACTCCATTCACACTTTTTATTATTCAGCTTACTGTGGAGACACATGCTGGAACTTTTTTTTATTTTTATGTTTTGTAGTTTATGAGTTATTTAACTTAAACGCCCAATGCATTCTCTATGGCAATAGCACAAACTTTGCCATGCTACTAGTCCTACATACTTACACCTAGCAACCCCATTCTAGCCTACTTAGGTTCATCTTACGGTGGACATGTTTGCCTGAAAAGGAATCTTTGAAATGTTTCATAGTTTTAGAAATATAGTGCTTTCAAATTTGAGACATTTAACATGGGGCTCAATGGCAGCTCTATAGGCACGTCAAAAGTCACTTTCACCTAGAAACTCCATTCACACTTTTTATTATTCAGCTTACTGTGGAGACACATGCTGGAACTTTTTTTAATTTTTATGTTTTGTAGTTTATGAGTTATTTAACTTAAACGCCCAATGCATTCTCTATGGCAATAGCACAAACTTTGGCATGCACTAGTAACTACATACTTACACCTAGCAACCCCATTCTAGCCTACTTAGGTTCATCTTACGGTGGACATGTTTGCCTGAAAAGGAAACTTTGAAATGTTTCATAGTTTTAGAAATATAGTGCTTTCAAATTTGAGACATTTAACATGGGGCTCAATGGCAGCTCTATAGGCACGTCAAAAGTCACTTTCACCTAGAAACTCCATTCACACTTTTTATTATTCAGCTTACTGTGGAGACACATGCTGGAACTTTTTTTTATTTTTATGTTTTGTAGTTTATGAGTTATTTAACTTAAACGCCCAATGCATTCTCTATGGCAATAGCACAAACTTTGGCATGCACTAGTAACTACATACTTACACCTAGCAACCCCATTCTAGCCTACTTAGGTTCATCTTACGGTGGACATGTTTGCCTGAAAAGGAATCTTTTAAATGTTTCATAGTTTTAGAAATATAGTGCTTTCAAATTTGAGACATTTAACATGGGGCTCAATGGCAGCTCTATAGGCACGTCAAAAGTCACTTTCACCTAGAAACTCCATTCACACTTTTTATTATTCAGCTTACTGTGGAGACACATGCTGGAACTTTTTTTTATTTTTATGTTTTGTAGTTTATGAGTTATTCAACTTAAACGCCCAATGCATTCTCTATGGCAATAGCACAAACTTTGGCATGCACTAGTAACTACATACTTACACCTAGCAACCCCATTCTAGCCTACTTAGGTTCATCTTACGGTGGACATGTTTGCCTGAAAAGGAAACTTTGAAATGTTTCACAGTTTTAGAAATATAGTGCTTTCAAATTTGAGACATTTCACATGGGGCTCAATGGCAGCTCTATAGGCACGTCAAAAGTCACTTTCACCTAGAAACTCCATTCACACTTTTTATTATTCAGCTTACTGTGGAGACACATGCTGGAACTTTTTTTTATTTTTATGTTTTGTAGTTTATGAGTTATTCAACTTAAACGCCCAATGCATTCTCTATGGCAATAGCACAAACTTTGGCATGCTACTAGTCCTACATACTTACACCTAGCAACCCCATTCTAGCCTACTTAGGTTCATCTTACGGTGGACATGTTTGCCTGTAAAGGAATCTTTGAAATGTTTCATAGTTTTAGAAATATAGTGCTTTCAAATTTGAGACATTTAACATGGGGCTCAATGGCAGCTCTATAGGCACGTCAAAAGTCACTTTCACCTAGAAACTCCATTCACACTTTTTATTATTCAGCTTACTGTGGAGACACATGCTGGAACTTTTTTTTATTTTTATGTTTTGTAGTTTATGAGTTATTTAACTTAAACGCCCAATGCATTCTCTATGGCAATAGCACAAACTTTGGCATGCACTAGTAACTACATACTTACACCTAGCAACCCCATTCTAGCCTACTTAGGTTCATCTTACGGTGGACATGTTTGTCTGAAAAGGAAACTTTGAAATGTTTCATAGTTTTAGAAATATAGTGCTTTCAAATTTGAGACATTTAACATGGGGCTCAATGGCAGCTCTATAGGCACGTCAAAAGTCACTTTCACCTAGAAACTCCATTCACACTTTTTATTATTCAGCTTACTGTGGAGACATATGCTGGAACTTTTTTTAATTTTTATGTTTTGTAGTTTATGAGTTATTTAACTTAAACGCCCAATGCATTCTCTATGGCAATAGCACAAACTTTGCCATGCTACTAGTCCTACATACTTACACCTAGCAACCCCATTCTAGCCTACTTAGGTTCATCTTACGGTGGACATGTTTGCCTGAAAAGGAATCTTTGAAATGTTTCATAGTTTTAGAAATATAGTGCTTTCAAATTTGAGACATTTAACATGGGGCTCAATGGCAGCTCTATAGGCACGTCAAAAGTCACTTTCACCTAGAAACTCCATTCACACTTTTTATTATTCAGCTTACTGTGGAGACACATGCTGGAACTTTTTTTAATTTTTATGTTTTGTAGTTTATGAGTTATTTAACTTAAACGCCCAATGCATTCTCTATGGCAATAGCACAAACTTTGGCATGCACTAGTAACTACATACTTACACCTAGCAACCCCATTCTAGCCTACTTAGGTTCATCTTACGGTGGACATGTTTGCCTGAAAAGGAAACTTTGAAATGTTTCATAGTTTTAGAAATATAGTGCTTTCAAATTTGAGACATTTAACATGGGGCTCAATGGCAGCTCTATAGGCACGTCAAAAGTCACTTTCACCTAGAAACTCCATTCACACTTTTTATTATTCAGCTTACTGTGGAGACACATGCTGGAACTTTTTTTTATTTTTATGTTTTGTAGTTTATGAGTTATTCAACTTATACGCCCAATGCATTCTCTATGGCAATAGCACAAACTTTGGCATGCTACTAGTCCTACATACTTACACCTAGCAACCCCATTCTAGCCTACTTAGGTTCATCTTACGGTGGACATGTTTGCCTGAAAAGGAAACTTTGAAATGTTTCATAGTTTTAGAAATATAGTGCTTTCAAATTTGAGACATTTAACATGGGGCTCAATGGCAGCTCTATAGGCACGTCAAAAGTCACTTTCACCTAGAAACTCCATTCACACTTTTTATTATTCAGCTTACTGTGGAGACACATGCTGGAACTTTTTTTTATTTTTATGTTTTGTAGTTTATGAGTTATTTAACTTAAACGCCCAATGCATTCTCTATGGCAATAGCACAAACTTTGGCATGCACTAGTAACTACATACTTACACCTAGCAACCCCATTCTAGCCTACTTAGGTTCATCTTACGGTGGACATGTTTGCCTGAAAAGGAAACTTTGAAATGTTTCATAGTTTTAGAAATATAGTGCTTTCAAATTTGAGACATTTAACATGGGGCTCAATGGCAGCTCTATAGGCACGTCAAAAGTCACTTTCACCTAGAAACTCCATTCACACTTTTTATTATTCAGCTTACTGTGGAGACACATGCTGGAACTTTTTTTTATTTTTATGTTTTGTAGTTTATGAGTTATTTAACTTAAACGCCCAATGCATTCTCTATGGCAATAGCACAAACTTTGGCATGCACTAGTAACTACATACTTACACCTAGCAACCCCATTCTAGCCTACTTAGGTTCATCTTACGGTGGACATGTTTGCCTGAAAAGGAATCTTTTAAATGTTTCATAGTTTTAGAAATGTAGTGCTTTCAAATTTGAGACATTTAACATGGGGCTCAATGGCAGCTCTATAGGCACGTCAAAAGTCACTTTCACCTAGAAACTCCATTCACACTTTTTATTATTCAGCTTACTGTGGAGACACATGCTGGAACTTTTTTTTATTTTTATGTTTTGTAGTTTATGAGTTATTCAACTTAAACGCCCAATGCATTCTCTATGGCAATAGCACAAACTTTGGCATGCACTAGTAACTACATACTTACACCTAGCAACCCCATTCTAGCCTACTTAGGTTCATCTTACGGTGGACATGTTTGCCTGAAAAGGAAACTTTGAAATGTTTCACAGTTTTAGAAATATAGTGCTTTCAAATTTGAGACATTTCACATGGGGCTCAATGGCAGCTCTATAGGCACGTCAAAAGTCACTTTCACCTAGAAACTCCATTCACACTTTTTATTATTCAGCTTACTGTGGAGACACATGCTGGAACTTTTTTTTATTTTTATGTTTTGTAGTTTATGAGTTATTCAACTTAAACGCCCAATGCATTCTCTATGGCAATAGCACAAACTTTGGCATGCTACTAGTCCTACATACTTACACCTAGCAACCCCATTCTAGCCTACTTAGGTTCATCTTACGGTGGACATGTTTGCCTGTAAAGGAATCTTTGAAATGTTTCATAGTTTTAGAAATATAGTGCTTTCAAATTTGAGACATTTAACATGGGGCTCAATGGCAGCTCTATAGGCACGTCAAAAGTCACTTTCACCTATAAACTCCATTCACACTTTTTATTATTCAGCTTACTGTGGAGACACATGCTGGAACTTTTTTTTATTTTTATGTTTTGTAGTTTATGAGTTATTTAACTTAAACGCCCAATGCATTCTCTATGGCAATAGCACAAACTTTGGCATGCACTAGTAACTACATACTTACACCTAGCAACCCCATTCTAGCCTACTTAGGTTCATCTTACGGTGGACATGTTTGTCTGAAAAGGAAACTTTGAAATGTTTCATAGTTTTAGAAATATAGTGCTTTCAAATTTGAGACATTTAACATGGGGCACAATGGCAGCTCTATAGGCACGTCAAAAGTCACTTTCACCTAGAAACTCCATTCACACTTTTTATTATTCAGCTTACTGTGGAGACACATGCTGGAACTTTTTTTTATTTTTATGTTTTGTAGTTTATGAGTTATTTAACTTAAACGCCCAATGCATTCTCTATGGCAATAGCACAAACTTTGGCATGCACTAGTAACTACATACTTACACCTAGCAACCCCATTCTAGCCTACTTAGGTTCATCTTACGGTGGACATGTTTGCCTGAAAAGGAATCTTTGAAATGTTTCATAGTTTTAGAAATATAGTGCTTTCAAATTTGAGACATTTAACATGGGGCTCAATGGCAGCTCTATAGGCACGTCAAAAGTCACTTTCACCTAGAAACTCCATTCACACTTTTTATTATTCAGCTTACTGTGGAGACACATGCTGGAACTTTTTTTTATTTTTATGTTTTGTAGTTTATGAGTTATTCAACTTAAACGCCCAATGCATTCTCTATGGCAATAGCACAAACTTTGGCATGCACTAGTAACTACATACTTACACCTAGCAACCCCATTCTAGCCTACTTAGGTTCATCTTACGGTGGACATGTTTGCCTGAAAAGGAAACTTTGAAATGTTTCATAGTTTTAGAAATATAGTGCTTTCAAATTTGAGACATTTAACATGGGGCTCAATGGCAGCTCTATAGGCACGTCAAAAGTCACTTTCACCTAGAAACTCCATTCACACTTTTTATTATTCAGCTTACTGTGGAGACACATGCTGGAACTTTTTTTTATTTTTATGTTTTGTAGTTTATGAGTTATTCAACTTAAACGCCCAATGCATTCTCTATGGCAATAGCACAAACTTTGGCATGCTACTAGTCCTACATACTTACACCTAGCAACCCCATTCTAGCCTACTTAGGTTCATCTTACGGTGGACATGTTTGCCTGTAAAGGAATCTTTGAAATGTTTCATAGTTTTAGAAATATAGTGCTTTCAAATTTGAGACATTTAACATGGGGCTCAATGGCAGCTCTATAGGCACGTCAAAAGTCACTTTCACCTAGAAACTCCATTCACACTTTTTATTATTCAGCTTACTGTGGAGACACATGCTGGAACTTTTTTTTATTTTTATGTTTTGTAGTTTATGAGTTATTTAACTTAAACGCCCAATGCATTCTCTATGGCAATAGCACAAACTTTGGCATGCACTAGTAACTACATACTTACACCTAGCAACCCCATTCTAGCCTACTTAGGTTCATCTTACGGTGGACATGTTTGCCTGAAAAGGAAACTTTGAAATGTTTCATAGTTTTAGAAATATAGTGCTTTCAAATTTGAGACATTTAACATGGGGCTCAATGGCAGCTCTATAGGCACGTCAAAAGTCACTTTCACCTAGAAACTCCATTCACACTTTTTATTATTCAGCTTACTGTGGAGACACATGCTGGAACTTTTTTTTATTTTTATGTTTTGTAGTTTATGAGTTATTCAACTTATACGCCCAATGCATTCTCTATGGCAATAGCACAAACTTTGGCATGCTACTAGTCCTACATACTTACACCTAGCAACCCCATTCTAGCCTACTTAGGTTCATCTTACGGTGGACATGTTTGCCTGAAAAGGAAACTTTGAAATGTTTCATAGTTTTAGAAATATAGTGCTTTCAAATTTGAGACATTTAACATGGGGCTCAATGGCAGCTCTATAGGCACGTCAAAAGTCACTTTCACCTAGAAACTCCATTCACACTTTTTATTATTCAGCTTACTGTGGAGACACATGCTGGAACTTTTTTTTATTTTTATGTTTTGTAGTTTATGAGTTATTCAACTTAAACGCCCAATGCATTCTCTATGGCAATAGCACAAACTTTGGCATGCTACTGATCCTACATACTTACACCTAGCAACCCCATTCTAGCCTACTTAGGTTCATCTTACGGTGGACATGTTTGCCTGAAAAGGAAACTTTGAAATGTTTCATAGTTTTAGAAATATAGTGCTTTCAAATTTGAGACATTTAACATGGGGCTCAATGGCAGCTCTATAGGCACGTCAAAAGTCACTTTCACCTAGAAACTCCATTCACACTTTTTATTATTCAGCTTACTGTGGAGACACATGCTGGAACTTTTTTTTATTTTTATGTTTTGTAGTTTATGAGTTATTTAACTTAAACGCCCAATGCATTCTCTATGGCAATAGCACAAACTTTGGCATGCTACTAGTCCTACATACTTACACCTAGCAACCCCATTCTAGCCTACTTAGGTTCATCTTACGGTGGACATGTTTGCCTGTAAAGGAATCTTTGAAATGTTTCATAGTTTTAGAAATATAGTGCTTTCAAATTTGAGACATTTAACATGGGGCTCAATGGCAGCTCTATAGGCACGTCAAAAGTCACTTTCACCTAGAAACTCCATTCACACTTTTTATTATTCAGCTTACTGTGGAGACACATGCTGGAACTTTTTTTTATTTTTATGTTTTGTAGTTTATGAGTTATTTAACTTAAACGCCCAATGCATTCTCTATGGCAATAGCACAAACTTTGGCATGCACTAGTAACTACATACTTACACCTAGCAACCCCATTCTAGCCTACTTAGGTTCATCTTACGGTGGACATGTTTGCCTGAAAAGGAAACTTTGAAATGTTTCATAGTTTTAGAAATATAGTGCTTTCAAATTTGAGACATTTAACATGGGGCTCAATGGCAGCTCTATAGGCACGTCAAAAGTCACTTTCACCTAGAAACTCCATTCACACTTTTTATTATTCAGCTTACTGTGGAGACACATGCTGGAACTTTTTTTTATTTTTATGTTTTGTAGTTTATGAGTTATTCAACTTATACGCCCAATGCATTCTCTATGGCAATAGCACAAACTTTGGCATGCTACTAGTCCTACATACTTACACCTAGCAACCCCATTCTAGCCTACTTAGGTTCATCTTACGGTGGACATGTTTGCCTGAAAAGGAAACTTTGAAATGTTTCATAGTTTTAGAAATATAGTGCTTTCAAATTTGAGACATTTAACATGGGGCTCAATGGCAGCTCTATAGGCACGTCAAAAGTCACTTTCACCTAGAAACTCCATTCACACTTTTTATTATTCAGCTTACTGTGGAGACACATGCTGGAACTTTTTTTTATTTTTATGTTTTGTAGTTTATGAGTTATTCAACTTAAACGCCCAATGCATTCTCTATGGCAATAGCACAAACTTTGGCATGCTACTGATCCTACATACTTACACCTAGCAACCCCATTCTAGCCTACTTAGGTTCATCTTACGGTGGACATGTTTGCCTGAAAAGGAAACTTTGAAATGTTTCATAGTTTTAGAAATATAGTGCTTTCAAATTTGAGACATTTAACATGGGGCTCAATGGCAGCTCTATAGGCACGTCAAAAGTCACTTTCACCTAGAAACTCCATTCACACTTTTTATTATTCAGCTTACTGTGGAGACACATGCTGGAACTTTTTTTTATTTTTATGTTTTGTAGTTTATGAGTTATTTAACTTAAACGCCCAATGCATTCTCTATGGCAATAGCACAAACTTTGGCATGCACTAGTAACTACATACTTACACCTAGCAACCCCATTCTAGCCTACTTAGGTTCATCTTACGGTGGACATGTTTGCCTGAAAAGGAAACTTTGAAATGTTTCATAGTTTTAGAAATATAGTGCTTTCAAATTTGAGACATTTAACATGGGGCTCAATGGCAGCTCTATAGGCACGTCAAAAGTCACTTTCACCTAGAAACTCCATTCACACTTTTTATTATTCAGCTTACTGTGGAGACACATGCTGGAACTTTTTTTTATTTTTATGTTTTGTAGTTTATGAGTTATTTAACTTAAACGCCCAATGCATTCTCTATGGCAATAGCACAAACTTTGGCATGCACTAGTAACTACATACTTACACCTAGCAACCCCATTCTAGCCTACTTAGGTTCATCTTACGGTGGACATGTTTGCCTGAAAAGGAATCTTTTAAATGTTTCATAGTTTTAGAAATATAGTGCTTTCAAATTTGAGACATTTAACATGGGGCTCAATGGCAGCTCTATAGGCACGTCAAAAGTCACTTTCACCTAGAAACTCCATTCACACTTTTTATTATTCAGCTTACTGTGGAGACACATGCTGGAACTTTTTTTTATTTTTATGTTTTGTAGTTTATGAGTTATTCAACTTAAACGCCCAATGCATTCTCTATGGCAATAGCACAAACTTTGGCATGCACTAGTAACTACATACTTACACCTAGCAACCCCATTCTAGCCTACTTAGGTTCATCTTACGGTGGACATGTTTGCCTGAAAAGGAAACTTTGAAATGTTTCACAGTTTTAGAAATATAGTGCTTTCAAATTTGAGACATTTCACATGGGGCTCAATGGCAGCTCTATAGGCACGTCAAAAGTCACTTTCACCTAGAAACTCCATTCACACTTTTTATTATTCAGCTTACTGTGGAGACACATGCTGGAACTTATTTTTATTTTTATGTTTTGTAGTTTATGAGTTATTCAACTTAAACGCCCAATGCATTCTCTATGGCAATAGCACAAACTTTGGCATGCTACTAGTCCTACATACTTACACCTAGCAACCCCATTCTAGCCTACTTAGGTTCATCTTACGGTGGACATGTTTGCCTGTAAAGGAATCTTTGAAATGTTTCATAGTTTTAGAAATATAGTGCTTTCAAATTTGAGACATTTAACATGGGGCTCAATGGCAGCTCTATAGGCACGTCAAAAGTCACTTTCACCTATAAACTCCATTCACACTTTTTATTATTCAGCTTACTGTGGAGACACATGCTGGAACTTTTTTTTATTTTTATGTTTTGTAGTTTATGAGTTATTTAACTTAAACGCCCAATGCATTCTCTATGGCAATAGCACAAACTTTGGCATGCACTAGTAACTACATACTTACACCTAGCAACCCCATTCTAGCCTACTTAGGTTCATCTTACGGTGGACATGTTTGTCTGAAAAGGAAACTTTGAAATGTTTCATAGTTTTAGAAATATAGTGCTTTCAAATTTGAGACATTTAACATGGGGCTCAATGGCAGCTCTATAGGCACGTCAAAAGTCACTTTCACCTAGAAACTCCATTCACACTTTTTATTATTCAGCTTACTGTGGAGACACATGCTGGAACTTTTTTTTATTTTTATGTTTTGTAGTTTATGAGTTATTTAACTTAAACGCCCAATGCATTCTCTATGGCAATAGCACAAACTTTGGCATGCACTAGTAACTACATACTTACACCTAGCAACCCCATTCTAGCCTACTTAGGTTCATCTTACGGTGGACATGTTTGCCTGAAAAGGAATCTTTGAAATGTTTCATAGTTTTAGAAATATAGTGCTTTCAAATTTGAGACATTTAACATGGGGCTCAATGGCAGCTCTATAGGCACGTCAAAAGTCACTTTCACCTAGAAACTCCATTCACACTTTTTATTATTCAGCTTACTGTGGAGACACATGCTGGAACTTTTTTTTATTTTTATGTTTTGTAGTTTATGAGTTATTCAACTTAAACGCCCAATGCATTCTCTATGGCAATAGCACAAACTTTGGCATGCACTAGTAACTACATACTTACACCTAGCAACCCCATTCTAGCCTACTTAGGTTCATCTTACGGTGGACATGTTTGCCTGAAAAGGAAACTTTGAAATGTTTCATAGTTTTAGAAATATAGTGCTTTCAAATTTGAGACATTTAACATGGGGCTCAATGGCAGCTCTATAGGCACGTCAAAAGTCACTTTCACCTAGAAACTCCATTCACACTTTTTATTATTCAGCTTACTGTGGAGACACATGCTGGAACTTTTTTTTATTTTTATGTTTTGTAGTTTATGAGTTATTCAACTTAAACGCCCAATGCATTCTCTATGGCAATAGCACAAACTTTGGCATGCTACTAGTCCTACATACTTACACCTAGCAACCCCATTCTAGCCTACTTAGGTTCATCTTACGGTGGACATGTTTGCCTGTAAAGGAATCTTTGAAATGTTTCATAGTTTTAGAAATATAGTGCTTTCAAATTTGAGACATTTAACATGGGGCTCAATGGCAGCTCTATAGGCACGTCAAAAGTCACTTTCACCTAGAAACTCCATTCACACTTTTTATTATTCAGCTTACTGTGGAGACACATGCTGGAACTTTTTTTTATTTTTATGTTTTGTAGTTTATGAGTTATTTAACTTAAACGCCCAATGCATTCTCTATGGCAATAGCACAAACTTTGGCATGCACTAGTAACTACATACTTACACCTAGCAACCCCATTCTAGCCTACTTAGGTTCATCTTACGGTGGACATGTTTGCCTGAAAAGGAAACTTTGAAATGTTTCATAGTTTTAGAAATATAGTGCTTTCAAATTTGAGACATTTAACATGGGGCTCAATGGCAGCTCTATAGGCACGTCAAAAGTCACTTTCACCTAGAAACTCCATTCACACTTTTTATTATTCAGCTTACTGTGGAGACACATGCTGGAACTTTTTTTTATTTTTATGTTTTGTAGTTTATGAGTTATTCAACTTATACGCCCAATGCATTCTCTATGGCAATAGCACAAACTTTGGCATGCTACTAGTCCTACATACTTACACCTAGCAACCCCATTCTAGCCTACTTAGGTTCATCTTACGGTGGACATGTTTGCCTGAAAAGGAAACTTTGAAATGTTTCATAGTTTTAGAAATATAGTGCTTTCAAATTTGAGACATTTAACATGGGGCTCAATGGCAGCTCTATAGGCACGTCAAAAGTCACTTTCACCTAGAAACTCCATTCACACTTTTTATTATTCAGCTTACTGTGGAGACACATGCTGGAACTTTTTTTTATTTTTATGTTTTGTAGTTTATGAGTTATTCAACTTAAACGCCCAATGCATTCTCTATGGCAATAGCACAAACTTTGGCATGCTACTGATCCTACATACTTACACCTAGCAACCCCATTCTAGCCTACTTAGGTTCATCTTACGGTGGACATGTTTGCCTGAAAAGGAAACTTTGAAATGTTTCATAGTTTTAGAAATATAGTGCTTTCAAATTTGAGACAATTAACATGGGGCTCAATGGCAGCTCTATAGGCACGTCAAAAGTCACTTTCACCTAGAAACTCCATTCACACTTTTTATTATTCAGCTTACTGTGGAGACACATGCTGGAACTTTTTTTTATTTTTATGTTTTGTAGTTTATGAGTTATTTAAATTAAACGCCCAATGCATTCTCTATGGCAATAGCACAAACTTTGGCATGCACTAGTAACTACATACTTACACCTAGCAACCCCATTCTAGCCTACTTAGGTTCATCTTACGGTGGACATGTTTGCCTGAAAAGGAAACTTTGAAATGTTTCATAGTTTTAGAAATATAGTGCTTTCAAATTTGAGACATTTAACATGGGGCTCAATGGCAGCTCTATAGGCACGTCAAAAGTCACTTTCACCTAGAAACTCCATTCACACTTTTTATTATTCAGCTTACTGTGGAGACACATGCTGGAACTTTTTTTTATTTTTATGTTTTGTAGTTTATGAGTTATTTAACTTAAACGCCCAATGCATTCTCTATGGCAATAGCACAAACTTTGGCATGCACTAGTAACTACATACTTACACCTAGCAACCCCATTCTAGCCTACTTAGGTTCATCTTACGGTGGACATGTTTGCCTGAAAAGGAAACTTTGAAATGTTTCATAGTTTTAGAAATATAGTGCTTTCAAATTTGAGACATTTAACATGGGGCTCAATGGCAGCTCTATAGGCACGTCAAAAGTCACTTTCACCTAGAAACTCCATTCACACTTTTTATTATTCAGCTTACTGTGGAGACACATGCTGGAACTTTATTTTTATTTTTATGTTTTGTAGTTTATGAGTTATTCAACTTAAACGCCCAATGCATTCTCTATGGCAATAGCACAAACTTTGGCATGCTACTAGTCCTACATACTTACACCTAGCAACCCCATTCTAGCCTACTTAGGTTCATCTTACGGTGGACATGTTTGCCTGAAAAGGAAACTTTGAAATGTTTCATAGTTTTAGAAATATAGTGCTTTCAAATTTGAGACATTTAACATGGGGCTCAATGGCAGCTCTATAGGCACGTCAAAAGTCACTTTCACCTAGAAACTCCATTCACACTTTTTATTATTCAGCTTACTGTGGAGACACATGCTGGAACTTTTTTTTATTTTTATGTTTTGTAGTTTATGAGTTATTCAATTTAAACGCCCAATGCATTCTCTATGGCAATAGCACAAACTTTGCCATGCTACTAGTCCTACATACTTACACCTAGCAACCCCATTCTAGCCTACTTAGGTTCATCTTACGGTGGACATGTTTGCCTGAAAAGGAATCTTTGAAATGTTTCATAGTTTTAGAAATATAGTGCTTTCAAATTTGAGACATTTAACATGGGGCTCAATGGCAGCTCTATAGGCACGTCAAAAGTCACTTTCACCTAGAAACTCCATTCACACTTTTTATTATTCAGCTTACTGTGGAGACACATGCTGGAACTTTTTTTTATTTTTATGTTTTGTAGTTTATGAGTTATTTAACTTAAACGCCCAATGCATTCTCTATGGCAATAGCACAAACTTTGGCATGCACTAGTAACTACATACTTACACCTAGCAACCCCATTCTAGCCTACTTAGGTTCATCTTACGGTGGACATGTTTGCCTGAAAAGGAATCTTTGAAATGTTTCATAGTTTTAGAAATATAGTGCTTTCAAATTTGAGACATTTAACATGGGGCTCAATGGCAGCTCTATAGGCACGTCAAAAGTCACTTTCACCTAGAAACTCCATTCACACTTTTTATTATTCAGCTTACTGTGGAGACACATGCTGGAACTTTTTTTTATTTTTATGTTTTGTAGTTTATGAGTTATTCAACTTAAACGCCCAATGCATTCTCTATGGCAATAGCACAAACTTTGGCATGCACTAGTAACTACATACTTACACCTAGCAACCCCATTCTAGCCTACTTAGGGTGCTTTCACACCGGACATGTTTGGTTCGTTTAAAACGAACCATGGTCCGCTTACCCCTTTGGTTCGGTTGGTGTGAACGTGCATACGAACTCTGGTGCGGATCAAAGAAACGAACCATGGTCCGCTAAAAAAGGCCGAACTCGGTTCGAAACGAACCACGGTGCGCTTCGTTACTGGTGTGAATGCATTCGGACTTTATAGAGGACCAAATACAGGATGATAGGCAAAATAGCCGTCGGGAGTCGGCAGTTGTGAGGCTGCATTAATAATTATAGTTTATATAAAAGCATGTATTTTTTTACGGGGATCATATGACAGCTGACAGTCTGATTTTAATAGTAGACGCATACAGTATATGTCGAGGCGCAGCGCAGCATACGAGGTTCACATGCGCAAAATGTACAAGTTATCGACATGGAATGGTGTACGGTATGGCACACGATGTAAGCTTGTAGATCTGTTTATTTTAAGCATGCACCGGCCGCCGCCACGCAAAGTTATGACAAAGCATGCGAATCTGCGATGCATGAGTCTTTATATGCGAGTTTCTCTTTCAACTCGTGTCCCCTCCTTTTTGTGTGTGTGTGTGTGTGTGTGTGTGTGTGTGTGTGTGTGTGTGTGTGTGTGTGTGTGTGTGTGTGTGGGCGCGCACGCACATGAGGGGACTGGGGGAGAGACCCATATATTTATATGGGAGAGACGCAGAGACAGAGAAATATTTAAAATCATCCATGTCGCGCAGGCCGCAGGTATCGAGAAAAAGCCAATGTTAAATAAGCTATACACAGGTGGTCCCAAATGATTAATTGATTACATCACTATAGCAAAAGACGTAAAACTAGGTCAACTCAATTAGCTGCAGCGGAGCTGTTCTGACTTGAAGCTCAATAACCAACTGACCAAACCATAAGATGACATGGAAATGCCCGCCGCGGCGCCGATTTGATGCGCAGAAATAACATGGGTGAAGGTGCACACATGGAAGAAAAGTCCTTTTTATCGGGGATACCTTGTTGTAGGCTATACGTCTCCGTGAAATGTATGCATCAGCATTCAGCAGCAAGCACATTATTGTTCAAACACTGCTCCTCTGTTCATCTGTTGCTCTTATTTGGCTAATAAAATAATTAATAAGAATGAATGCAATAGCAAGTTGTTGCTGCCTGTCATGTTGCTGTTCTCTTCTCTCTCTGTGTGACTGAAGGTTGCCCCAAAAATTGTAGACAGTGATTTCCCCTCATGTTCTTTTCCCCCTCACTATTTGGTTCGCTTAACATGTCCACGTGTCATTTGTTTACATATTTGGTACGCTTTACAAAGTCCAGTGTGAACACCAAACGGACCAAAATCAAAATGCAAATATTTGGTCCTTGGTCCTTGATCCGGACCTTCTAAGCGAACTTTGGGTGTGAAAGCGCCCTTAGGTTCATCTTACGGTGGACATGTTTGCCTGAAAAGGAAACTTTGAAATGTTTCATAGTTTTAGAAATATAGTGCTTTCAAATTTGAGACATTTAACATGGGGCTCAATGGCAGCTCTATAGGCACGTCAAAAGTCACTTTCACCTAGAAACTCCATTCACACTTTTTATTATTCAGCTTACTGTGGAGACACATGCTGGAACTTTTTTTTATTTTTATGTTTTGTAGTTTATGAGTTATTCAACTTAAACGCCCAATGCATTCTCTATGGCAATAGCACAAACTTTGGCATGCTACTAGTCCTACATACTTACACCTAGCAACCCCATTCTAGCCTACTTAGGTTCATCTTACGGTGGACATGTTTGCCTGTAAAGGAATCTTTGAAATGTTTCATAGTTTTAGAAATATAGTGCTTTCAAATTTGAGACATTTAACATGGGGCTCAATGGCAGCTCTATAGGCACGTCAAAAGTCACTTTCACCTAGAAACTCCATTCACACTTTTTATTATTCAGCTTACTGTGGAGACACATGCTGGAACTTTTTTTTATTTTTATGTTTTGTAGTTTATGAGTTATTTAACTTAAACGCCCAATGCATTCTCTATGGCAATAGCACAAACTTTGGCATGCACTAGTAACTACATACTTACACCTAGCAACCCCATTCTAGCCTACTTAGGTTCATCTTACGGTGGACATGTTTGCCTGAAAAGGAAACTTTGAAATGTTTCATAGTTTTAGAAATATAGTGCTTTCAAATTTGAGACATTTAACATGGGGCTCAATGGCAGCTCTATAGGCACGTCAAAAGTCACTTTCACCTAGAAACTCCATTCACACTTTTTATTATTCAGCTTACTGTGGAGACACATGCTGGAACTTTTTTTTATTTTTATGTTTTGTAGTTTATGAGTTATTCAACTTATACGCCCAATGCATTCTCTATGGCAATAGCACAAACTTTGGCATGCTACTAGTCCTACATACTTACACCTAGCAACCCCATTCTAGCCTACTTAGGTTCATCTTACGGTGGACATGTTTGCCTGAAAAGGAAACTTTGAAATGTTTCATAGTTTTAGAAATATAGTGCTTTCAAATTTGAGACATTTAACATGGGGCTCAATGGCAGCTCTATAGGCACGTCAAAAGTCACTTTCACCTAGAAACTCCATTCACACTTTTTATTATTCAGCTTACTGTGGAGACACATGCTGGAACTTTTTTTTATTTTTATGTTTTGTAGTTTATGAGTTATTCAACTTAAACGCCCAATGCATTCTCTATGGCAATAGCACAAACTTTGGCATGCTACTGATCCTACATACTTACACCTAGCAACCCCATTCTAGCCTACTTAGGTTCATCTTACGGTGGACATGTTTGCCTGAAAAGGAAACTTTGAAATGTTTCATAGTTTTAGAAATATAGTGCTTTCAAATTTGAGACAATTAACATGGGGCTCAATGGCAGCTCTATAGGCACGTCAAAAGTCACTTTCACCTAGAAACTCCATTCACACTTTTTATTATTCAGCTTACTGTGGAGACACATGCTGGAACTTTTTTTTATTTTTATGTTTTGTAGTTTATGAGTTATTTAAATTAAACGCCCAATGCATTCTCTATGGCAATAGCACAAACTTTGGCATGCACTAGTAACTACATACTTACACCTAGCAACCCCATTCTAGCCTACTTAGGTTCATCTTACGGTGGACATGTTTGCCTGAAAAGGAAACTTTGAAATGTTTCATAGTTTTAGAAATATAGTGCTTTCAAATTTGAGACATTTAACATGGGGCTCAATGGCAGCTCTATAGGCACGTCAAAAGTCACTTTCACCTAGAAACTCCATTCACACTTTTTATTATTCAGCTTACTGTGGAGACACATGCTGGAACTTTTTTTTATTTTTATGTTTTGTAGTTTATGAGTTATTTAACTTAAACGCCCAATGCATTCTCTATGGCAATAGCACAAACTTTGGCATGCACTAGTAACTACATACTTACACCTAGCAACCCCATTCTAGCCTACTTAGGTTCATCTTACGGTGGACATGTTTGCCTGAAAAGGAAACTTTGAAATGTTTCATAGTTTTAGAAATATAGTGCTTTCAAATTTGAGACATTTAACATGGGGCTCAATGGCAGCTCTATAGGCACGTCAAAAGTCACTTTCACCTAGAAACTCCATTCACACTTTTTATTATTCAGCTTACTGTGGAGACACATGCTGGAACTTTATTTTTATTTTTATGTTTTGTAGTTTATGAGTTATTCAACTTAAACGCCCAATGCATTCTCTATGGCAATAGCACAAACTTTGGCATGCTACTAGTCCTACATACTTACACCTAGCAACCCCATTCTAGCCTACTTAGGTTCATCTTACGGTGGACATGTTTGCCTGAAAAGGAAACTTTGAAATGTTTCATAGTTTTAGAAATATAGTGCTTTCAAATTTGAGACATTTAACATGGGGCTCAATGGCAGCTCTATAGGCACGTCAAAAGTCACTTTCACCTAGAAACTCCATTCACACTTTTTATTATTCAGCTTACTGTGGAGACACATGCTGGAACTTTTTTTTATTTTTATGTTTTGTAGTTTATGAGTTATTCAATTTAAACGCCCAATGCATTCTCTATGGCAATAGCACAAACTTTGCCATGCTACTAGTCCTACATACTTACACCTAGCAACCCCATTCTAGCCTACTTAGGTTCATCTTACGGTGGACATGTTTGCCTGAAAAGGAATCTTTGAAATGTTTCATAGTTTTAGAAATATAGTGCTTTCAAATTTGAGACATTTAACATGGGGCTCAATGGCAGCTCTATAGGCACGTCAAAAGTCACTTTCACCTAGAAACTCCATTCACACTTTTTATTATTCAGCTTACTGTGGAGACACATGCTGGAACTTTTTTTTATTTTTATGTTTTGTAGTTTATGAGTTATTTAACTTAAACGCCCAATGCATTCTCTATGGCAATAGCACAAACTTTGGCATGCTACTAGTCCTACATACTTACACCTAGCAACCCCATTCTAGCCTACTTAGGTTCATCTTACGGTGGACATGTTTGCCTGAAAAGGAATCTTTGAAATGTTTCATAGTTTTAGAAATATAGTGCTTTCAAATTTGAGACATTTAACATAGGGCTCAATGGCAGCTCTATAGGCACGTCAAAAGTCACTTTCACCTAGAAACTCCATTCACACTTTTTATTATTCAGCTTACTGTGGAGACACATGCTGGAACTTTTTTTTTTTTTAATGTTTTGTAGTTTTTTAGTTATTTAACTTAAACGGCCAATGCATTCTCTATGGCAATAGCACAAACTTTGGCATGCTACTAGTCCTACATACTTACACCTAGCAACCCCATTCTAGCCTACTTAGGTTCATCTTACGGTGGACATGTTTGCCTGAAAAGGAATCTTTGAAATGTTTCATAGTTTTAGAAATATAGTGCTTTCAAATTTGAGACATTTAACATAGGGCTCAATGGCAGCTCTATAGGCACGTCAAAAGTCACTTTCACCTAGAAACTCCATTCACACTTTTTATTATTCAGCTTACTGTGGAGACACATGCTGGAACTTTTTTTTATTTTTATGTTTTGTAGTTTTTGAGTTATTTAACTTAAACGGCCAATGCATTCTCTATGGCAATAGCACAAACTTTGGCATGCTACTAGTCCTACATACTTACACCTAGCAACCCCATTCTAGCCTACTTAGGTTCATCTTACGGTGGACATGTTTGCCTGAAAAGGAATCTTTGAAATGTTTCATAGTTTTAGAAATATAGTGCTTTCAAATTTGAGACATTTAACATGGGGCTCAATGACAGCTCTATAGGCACGTCAAAAGTCACTTTCACCTAGAAACTCCATTCACACTTTCTATTATTCAGCTTACTGTGGAGACACGTGCTGGAACTTTTTTTAATTTTTATGTTTTGTAGTTTATGAGTTATTTAACTTAAACGCCCAATGCATTCTCTATGGCAATAGCACAAAATTTGGCATGCTACTAGTCCTACATACTTACACCTAGCAACCCCATTCTAGCCTACTTAGGTTCATCTTACGGTGGACATGTTTGCCTGAAAAGGAATCTTTGAAATGTTTCATAGTTTTAGAAATATAGTGCTTTCAAATTTGAGACATTTAACATGGGGTTCAATGACAGCTCTATAGGCACGTCAAAAGTCACTTTCACCTAGAAACTCCATTCACACTTTTTATTATTCAGCTTACTGTGGAGACACATGCTGGAACTTTTTTTTATTTTTATGTTTTGTAGTTTATGAGTTATTTAACTTAAACGCCCAATGCATTCTCTATGGCAATAGCACAAAATTTGGCATGCTACTAGTCCTACATACTTACACCTAGCAACCCCATTCTAGCCTACTTAGGTTCATCTTACGGTGGACATGTTTGCCTGAAAAGGAATCTTTGAAATGTTTCATAGTTTTAGAAATATAGTGCTTTCAAATTTGAGACATTTAACATAGGGCTCAATGGCAGCTCTATAGGCACGTCAAAAGTCACTTTCACCTAGAAACTCCATTCACACTTTTTATTATTCAGCTTACTGTGGAGACACATGCTGGAACTTTTTTTTTTTTTAATGTTTTGTAGTTTTTTAGTTATTTAACTTAAACGGCCAATGCATTCTCTATGGCAATAGCACAAACTTTGGCATGCTACTAGTCCTACATACTTACACCTAGCAACCCCATTCTAGCCTACTTAGGTTCATCTTACGGTGGACATGTTTGCCTGAAAAGGAATCTTTGAAATGTTTCATAGTTTTAGAAATATAGTGCTTTCAAATTTGAGACATTTAACATAGGGCTCAATGGCAGCTCTATAGGCACGTCAAAAGTCACTTTCACCTAGAAACTCCATTCACACTTTTTATTATTCAGCTTACTGTGGAGACACATGCTGGAACTTTTTTTTTTTTAATGTTTTGTAGTTTTTTAGTTATTTAACTTAAACGGCCAATGCATTCTCTATGGCAATAGCACAAACTTTGGCATGCTACTATTCCTACATACTTACACCTAGCAACCCCATTCTAGCCTACTTAGGTTCATCTTACGGTGGACATGTTTGCCTGAAAAGGAATCTTTGAAATGTTTCATAGTTTTAGAAATATAGTGCTTTCAAATTTGAGACATTTAACATAGGGCTCAATGGCAGCTCTATAGGCACGTCAAAAGTCACTTTCACCTAGAAACTCCATTCACACTTTTTATTATTCAGCTTACTGTGGAGACACATGCTGGAACTTTTTTTTATTTTTATGTTTTGTAGTTTTTGAGTTATTTAACTTAAACGGCCAATGCATTCTCTATGGCAATAGCACAAACTTTGGCATGCTACTAGTCCTACATACTTACACCTAGCAACCCCATTCTAGCCTACTTAGGTTCATCTTACGGTGGACATGTTTGCCTGAAAAGGAATCTTTGAAATGTTTCATAGTTTTAGAAATATAGTGCTTTCAAATTTGAGACATTTAACATGGGGCTCAATGACAGCTCTATAGGCACGTCAAAAGTCACTTTCACCTAGAAACTCCATTCACACTTTCTATTATTCAGCTTACTGTGGAGACACATGCTGGAACTTTTTTTTATTTTTATGTTTTGTAGTTTATGAGTTATTTAACTTAAACGCCCAATGCATTCTCTATGGCAATAGCACAAAATTTGGCATGCTACTAGTCCTACATACTTACACCTAGCAACCCCATTCTAGCCTACTTAGGTTCATCTTACGGTGGACATGTTTGCCTGAAAAGGAATCTTTGAAATGTTTCATAGTTTTAGAAATATAGTGCTTTCAAATTTGAGACATTTAACATGGGGCTCAATGACAGCTCTATAGGCACGTCAAAAGTCACTTTCACCTAGAAACTCCATTCACACTTTTTATTATTCAGCTTACTGTGGAGACACATGCTGGAACCTTTTTTATTTTTATGTTTTGTAGTTTTTGAGTTATTTAACTTAAACGGCCAATGCATTCTCTATGGCAATAGCACAAATTTTGGCATGCTACTAGTCCTACATACTTACACCTAGCAACCCCATTCTAGCCTACTTAGGTTCATCTTACGGTGGACATGTTTGCCTGAAAAGGAATCTTTGAAATGTTTCATAGTTTTAGAAATATAGTGCTTTCAAATTTGAGACATTTAACATAGGGCTCAATGGCAGCTCTATAGGCACGTCAAAAGTCACTTTCACCTAGAAACTCCATTCACACTTTTTATTATTCAGCTTACTGTGGAGACACATGCTGGAACTTTTTTGTATTTTTACGTTTTGTAGTTTTTGAGTTATTTAACTTAAACGGCCAATGCATTCTCTATGGCAATAGCACAAACTTTGGCATGCTACTAGTCCTACATACTTACACCTAGCAACCCCATTCTAGCCTACTTAGGTTCATCTTACGGTGGACATGTTTGCCTGAAAAGGAATCTTTGAAATGTTTCATAGTTTTAGAAATATAGTGCTTTCAAATTTACAATGGGGCTCAATGGCAAAAATGATGAAAAACGGCATGCTATAGTATGCCGTACGATATGGGCTATAGCCCATGGTTCAAAATGATGAAAAACGAGGATTTCTTTTTTTCAAAAATAAAAAAAACGATGGGCTATAACCCATCGTTTTTTTTCATTTTTTTCAAATCCTCAAAAATTATGAAAAACGGCGTGCTATAGTATGCCGTACGATATGGGCTATAGCCCATGGTAAAAAATGATGAAAAATTAGGATAATTCTTTTTTCAAAAATTAAAAAAAACAAGTACGATCGAAAATGTGGTTATAAGAGCGAGTTAAGAATTGTCATCGCGATAATTTCCTCGTAAGAATTACACAATGGAGGTCAATGAGCAGCTTGACTGTTTCACATACATACATACATTCTGTATGTCTCTGTGCTTTGGTGGTCACATTGTGTGAAAGAGGACATGTGTGGCTACAAAATGACCAAAGAACATGCGTGTAAAATGAATATTTTGGCCGGGACGACAATTTGTTTGGTAAAATTTCAAGGAAAGATTTTCTGTTCCCACACTCTAATCAAAGAAGCCCCGCACTCTAAGTTGGCACTAATTAGGCGAAACAGCCTGCGATTGAACTGCGATTTCGGAAAAAACGTTTAACGTATTCGAATACGGTTTGAACCACGAAAAAGTCCAGAGTCGTGTGAGCTTTCTAAAGTTTAAATCACGTTTCTACGACAAAGTATGCCAGAGTAATGAGGCTGCAAAAGTGAGGTTGATTTAGAGATAAATCCCATACATTGTCGATGGGAGGAAAAAACTATAAATAAAGTTAAATATTTTAAAAAGTATAAACTTTTTCAAAACAACTTTTTCACCAATGAAAGTTCAAAGATAGATGAACATTATAAAGTTTTAATGAAGTTTCAAAGTGAAAGTATGACGGAGTAATAAGAGCTCAAAAAAGTTAACTGTGAAAAATGGGACCTTTCTTCCATCGACTCTCACTATAAAGAATGTAAAAAAAAGTTAAAAAGTTAAAAAGTATAAAAAGTATAAAACTTTGTAAAAATTCTAATTGAAGCATTAATAACTGCAAAGAGCTGAACAGTTTGAAGTTTGAACTAAATTTCTAGTGTAAAGTATGTGGAAGTAGTTAGGTGCCAAAAAAAAGGGTGGAATAAAGAATAAATATAGACTGGCAATAACTATTGTGTGCTCGCTGTGGCGAGCCCACAATAAATATAAACTGAGAGTAACTAGTGTGTGCCCACAATAACTCAGAAAATACAAAACATTTCAAAGTAAAAAGTTCCGACAAAAATAGAAGAGGGACCACCGCTCATCTGCTGAAAAAAACTTTAGGGAGGTGCTGGAGCCACAAAAGGAATATGAGGGAAAATAAATGATGCCTGAAGAAGGTCAGTAGACCGAAAGCTTGCAAAAAAATAAACCGATTGTGCGCAGATTGAGTGTGCGGAGCTTCCCTTTATTTTCCAAAGTAAAAAGTTCCAGCATGTGTCTCCACAGTAAGCTGAATAATAAAAAGTGTGAATTTCTGAGGATTCGAGAAAAAAAAAGAAAATCACGGAAAAGCGCTAGTGTGCCATTCTTTCGTGATTTTCATGTTCTCTCATGTAAATACAACAAATTGAGCAGGGCACTGCAGGGAGTTGAACCCCGTTCCGGTAAACCAGGAGTACCACACCAGTGCCTTCGTTTTGTTTGTAGTTTACAGGTCCAAAAACAATCACATTCATTTACATTAATTTTCATCAGTAAAGTCAGTTCACAATATACATTCCAATTCAATTTTTCCCTCTGTTTCCCATTCCAAGTGTGTTTGGCTTATGTCTTATTGTATGTAACGCCAGCGACACTTTTGGAAGCCAAATTTGTAATATATATATGATATAAACGGCATACTATAGTATGGCTATGAACTGAAACGAAACCATGAAGTAAAGTAGGCCTATGTCCTTTTTTCTTGACTTTCATCTCTTTTTTTTTCAAATCCTCCAAAATCAGGACATGTTTTGGAGGATTAAAAAAATAGATGAAAGTCACGAAAAAAGGACATACTATAGTATAATAGTCCATGGTTTCGGACCGCATGCATAGGCCTACTATGCCGTTTTTCTTGATTTTGGAGGATTTTAATAAAAAGATGAAAGTCACAAAAAAGGACTTAGATATTCTCTATAGTCCATGGTTTCGGACGGCATAAATGTAGTAGCCTATGCAGTTTTTCATGATTTTGGAGGATTTGGAAAAAAAGGAAAAAAAGATGAAAGTCACAAAAATAGTTCATGGTTTCGGACGACATAGGCCAACGGTGCCCAAAAGGTAGATCGTGATCTACCAGTAGGTGCAGGTAGATCACATGACATGGCCCTAAAATATATATATAATTTAAAAGTTAATAATTTAAAATATAACAATAAAGTTATATACAAAAGAAAATACTATACTATGCCGTTTTTCATGATTTTGGAGGATTTGAAAAAAAAAGATGAAAGTAAAAAAAAAAGGATATACTCACAAAAAAGGATATACTATAATCATAGTTCTTTTGCCTCACACATTCCTTCATTTCTGTACAGAAACGCTTCTGGCTTCACCGACACTGGCACTCCATTAACAACTCCCTTGCATCTTTTTCCGCCCAGGCGAAAGATATCCACATGGTGGTCCTTGAATTTGTGAATATTCATGCCTTACTCATCTGATCAGGGCTGCATTCAAAAATCGCCATTCCACTCCTAGTCACCCTCAATGACTTGACTCTTCCTACTTTTCCCACAGCAATTAAACTTTCCTACATGACTCTTCTTTGTCACTTTCTGAACTGTTTCCTTCCAGAACTTCCTCTTCTTTTTATGTTCACCTCGATCCTCGATCATCATCACTGCAGTGCAATCTCGAATTCCCAAATCCATTTCAAACCAGCCGCGCCCCCGTCCCTCTCTCCACGGGGCTTCTACTATTTAGTGCAACCAGTGTGTTTGTACCTCGTTTGAGGTATACTTTTACTTTACTGGAGTATTTCCAATTTGCAATACTTTTCTTTTTTCTTTTTACTTTACTCTACTCCACTAGGAGACATTACTGCTTTAGTTTGAACAGATTTGACTCCTTGCGCAGTAGTAAGGATATGGGAGTGGGCGGTGGTGGCGGTGCCCGCCGGTCGTTTCGGACAATAAAACAAGGAGGTTATGAAAATAAAATCCAGATCTGGCTGAAATCTTAATGGGTGATTCTTCAACTTCGGGCACTTTTGAGTTTCCTAGATGTTAATTAAGGGGTCTGGAACAATGATCTTAGCATAGCTTTGATTGTCATGCTTTTTTCGAAGTTGTCACAGCAAAATGCCATTACTAGTTGGGTCATCTGAAGAAGTTCCGTGACCGTGGAGAGCAAACCTTTGTTTCGCAATGGATTTGTGATCTATGAAGGTATATTAAAAAAATGAGCGGGGGCGTACTTCGCAAAAAGGTGGGGAAAATGTTTGAGAGCCCCAAATTCAAAATGGCAGCCCTCAGCCATACTAAAAATTAACTTTTCAATGGTTTGGCCTACAATGCTGCACAGTACATGATTTCTGACATTAATTGGGTCAGGGAATTCATAATTGATGTCATTTTATTGATTTGACCAATTTTACACCTTCAAATTCAAGATGGCTGCCGATTTTTAGCTCCAAAATGTCAATTTTTCAAAATCGTCAGAAACACTTTATTTTAGGCTTGAATGAAAGATATTCTCATGCTGAGTTAAGTTACAATTACAATAGGCCTAAAGAGGGGTCATCTCAGAGGTCTGGTTAATGAGAAACAAACTGTCATGACCTGTCTGCTGCATACTTTTATTATGTAGTGATGTCCTAGTCCGCACAGACAATGATGGTACAAGACCACCATCTAAAGAGCAGCAGGTTCCAGGATACAGTGGTGCCCAGTCCTGCCGTCATCCACCACCCAACAAGAGCAAGCCTTACTACCACACAACTTACAATGAACCTCCAAGCAAGTCAGTGGTGCATGACATCATGGTGAAGCTAGTGGAGGCCATGCTCAAGAAGAATATTCCATTCTCCTTTCTCGTTGGTGACATGCCCACCTACAAGACGATTGTTCAGCTCAAGGCAGAGAACACACAAATGTTCAAAGATATCCCAATTCTCGGCGCTTTCCACCAGCAGATGTCCTACATCTATGCGATCTACAAGCGATTCAAGGCCTCTGGGATGGCGGATACTCTGGTTGCAGCAGGGTTAATAGTGGAGGGATCTGTCGACCAAGCACTACGAGGGAAGCACTACAGACGGGGTGTGTGCTGCATCATACTCTGGAGAGAGGCTCTAATCCAGAAACGTCTAGCAAAGATTCTGGAGCATGAAGAACTGTCAGAGGAGATCAAGGAGAACCTCAACACCCTGCGCAATTCACTCACTGAAACTCAGGAGGCTTTACAGAAAGCTCACTGTGATCTTGAGAATGATGATTTCATAAAGGATATGATCAACAGAGTGTATGAGAAACCTGACACAGATATGGGAGACTTCTGGATCTCCTTCCTGGAGATGTCCGACCCACTTGTACAATCACTTGATGCATGTCATGCAAGAAATGCCCCTGAGTACCTATCGTTAACCTACAACATGTTGCCCGGACTAATGGCATACGACAACCATGACTATGGGAGGTGGTTGCCAGACTATTGGGCAATGCTCTCTTCACTGTCAGATGAGAAAATGGCATTCTTCAACGATCACTTCACCCAGTCGATGACAGGGCTACCCTACTCCTGCCAGCCACTGGACCTCTGGATAGAAACAACAATGAATCTGAACTCTAAGCTAAAGCAAGGATGGACTCAGCTTCTACAGAATGAGAAACAACTGTTCTCAACAACAAGGAATGCAAATAATGTTGCAAGGGTGAAGTCTACTGTGAAGCGGAGTCTCAAGTGCCAGCGTTGTCATAGGAAGCATGTTGAATGCCAGCCAGCGAGGATGAAGAAGGATGAGCAGGCAGTTCAAGACCTGCAGGCATGCATGAAGGATTTTGAAGCTGAGCCTTTTGACATATCTTCACCTACTCTTAGGTCACTACAATCCGGCCTAGTTGCCTCACCCGAGTTAGTGCATGACCTCAAGACAGCACTTCCAGGTGGCAAAGCTCAGGTTGAAACCTTCTTACAAGAGCGAGTTTTCACAAAGATCAAGCCTCTTACTGCAACCATCCACAGAAATAAGAGGCGTAATTTTGCTGGGGAAATGATCTCTGCGCCGTCTGGTTCTCTTATGAAGGTGGCCCATATGGAGAGATTGGGGCTTGCAGCCCTATTGGACCTTGCAGAGGGATCAGGCATGATCCAACTTGAGTCAGCCCTTGAGGGAAGAGTGTCTGAGGAGTGCCTTTCACTCTACAATGTAGATGGGTCAATGCGCAAGACTGTGAAGAGCAAGTTGTTGGAGCTCTTCAAGCTAGACCCAGTTACTGACGAACCACATTTGCCTTCTCGACATGGGGCTGATCTGGCGGCTTGCCACCCCCACACCTGCAGACCGTGAAGCTAGGAAGCGGGATGGCTCGGAGTACCGCTGGAGTGACTACTTAAGAAAAATCTCTAGTATTATCTTCTCACGCCACGCCAAAGCAAACCTCATCATCCTCGTTAATGACAAGTATGACCTCCCCTTCAGCATCAAGGATGATGAGCATGATCGACGGGGAGCAAAACATCAATTCCCCAAGCCCGAAGACAGGTTCCCAGGTGCTCATGAGTTTAACAACTTCATGGTCAATTCAGGGAACAAGGTCAGACTTCAGAAGCTTGTGAAGGAACACCTGAAATCACAAGTTGGTCAGATGTCTGCTGTTGATGTCATATACTGTGAGGGAGAAACATCAATTAACCTGAGCACTGGCATGGCTAATGGGGACTATGTCTTCAAGCATCCAGAGGCAGATACAATGCTACTGTCTGCATATGCAAAAGTTAGGACGACTAACTACACTGGACCTGTGGTATTGGACTGCGAAGACACAGATGTGTATGTCCAAGCAGCTTACGTATCACAGCAAGTCAGAGGTGATTTGCTGATCAAGCGCAAGCATGGATTAATCAACTGCCGTGCCATGCTCTCAGAAGAGGTTGCAGACATCATCGTAGCTCTCCATGTGATCACTGGCAGTGACCACACATCAGGCTTTTATGGGCATGGGAAGAAGAAGGTGTTGGAGAAGGTGATTATTGATCCTGAGTCAAGAGAGCTCCTGGGACGAGTGGGTCAGAGTCTGGACTTAAATGATGGAGTCAGAGCAGATATTAAGGCATTTGTCCTCCATCATTTACGCTGAGAGTCCAAATGTCAGTTGTGGGCAGGCCAGGGCTTCCAAGTGGCACAAACTGAAAAAAAAGTGTACAATCCGTCTCCCACCTGATGAGGACTCTTTGGATCTTCACTTGAAAAGGACAAACTACCTAACTGATGCAAGAGCATCCTCCCCAGCAGCTCACACCTCATGTCTGTTCAGATGAGAGTAGTGGTGATGAAGAGAGCAGTCAGTGTGGAGAATCAACAGATTCAGATGAAGAGTAATTCCATCTGATCTGAGCGAGCGGGAAGGCTTGTAGGGCCGGATCATGCCTTAGGTATGGAGGGGCCATACCTTTGATTGCTTTAGAGGCCAGTTATAGGTCAGTTTTAGCCCTTCACCCTTATTTCCTTTGTTTGTTTTCCTTAAAAATAAAATAAAATAAAAACTCCCTTGTGACTGTTCACCTTGTCGTGGTAAGGGAGCTTGTGTACCTCATTGAACTCTGAGAGCTATGCCGGTAGGAGGTGACTCCGGACAACCGGACAGGTCGAGGGCGAGAGGTCAGACAAAGAACAGTCAAATGACCTCTCTTTAGCATGGAGCCTTTTTTAGAAAAAAATATGTCAATGACCACTGCAGAGTGTGGACAACTGGTGGAAACTGCAGCCAGGGTTAATGACATTATCGAAGTGAGCCGGGGTGACCATGTCAGCTTGCCTCTCCCCTGTGTAGGCCTACTAGTAATTGTACTGTTCATAACTTAACTCAACATGAGAATATATTTCATTCAAGCCTAAAATAAAGTGTTTCTGACGATTTTGAAAAATTGACCTTTTGGAGCTAAAAATCGGCAGCCATCTTGAATTTAAAGGTGTAAAATTGGTCAAATCAATAAAATGACATCAATTATGAATTCCCTGACCCAATTAATGTCAGAAATCATGTACTGTGCAGCATTGTAGGCCAAACCATTGAAAAGTTAATTTTTAGTATGGCTGAGGGCTGCCATTTTGAATTTGGGGCTCTCAAAGATTTTCCCCACCTTTTTGCGAAGTACGCCCCCGCAATTTTTTTTTATATACCTTCATAGATGACAAATCCATTGCGAAACAAAGGTTTGCTCTCCACGGTCACGGAACTTCTTCAGATGACCCAACTATACCATCACATAATCAAAAGTTAGATTTTAACGCAAAAATAACATGACAAGTAAGGTTTTCACTATCATTCCAGCAAATACAACAAGCATTCTTTGAGAAGCATGTGTTACATAATGTGTAGGTGCATTTAAAATACATTTTAATGGCAATATTTGAATAGCAATTTTAGTTTTTAGAGAATACAAATGTTTACTTTAGAACACTTCACCACAATGGTTGAGATAAGACCCAAGGTAACAGAAAACGTTTTTTTTTTCTATCAAAACATGTAGCATGATGGTAATGATTGTGTGTTCTGGTAATGACATGATGTGTTTGGTAATGACAAACAATTAACCTTTGATCCAGATGACCTAGAATCATGTATGAAGGCACTTTTCCATACAGGTCAACCATGAGGATTCCAAATCTGACACCACTTTAATCATAAGACCCAGTTTTGGCCCCGCAATTAAAGATGGCCACCATCCAGTAGAGTGTAAACATACTTGATTCAGATGACTCCGCCCTCCTCTGTGCATCATCATCCTCATCCTCCTCACTCTCAACCTGCTCAGTGCTCATCCTCTTCAACTGGTCCTGGGGCAGGTATCACAAAACGCCTTTTTACTGGGAGATCATCCTGCATGTGTACGTCCTCATCACTCTGCTCAAGGCAGAGAACCCAGACAAGTACCATGTCATTGTGCCCTTTGTTGGTCCTTTCCATATGTGTGATGATGAGTGCCATCAAGAAGCTCTACACGGGGAGTGAGCTAGGAGATATACTTGTCGCGGGACGAGTTGCTAAGGGATCCGTTGATTGTGTGCTGAAAGGCAGCATTATAAGAGGCCAAGAGGGGGCTACGTTGCTTGAGGCTGAGTCAGCTGGCCAAGGAGAGGCTGATACCCACCCTAACAGAGGAGACCAGAGGGAATCTTGATATTCTGAGGAATACAAGTCTCTCCCAGGAAAACCTTGCTGCTGCTCATAGCACTGGAGGATGATGCTGATCTCAAGATCTCATCAGCAACCTTTTCTCCCAATTAGAGGTCAGTGACATTGCAGACATGGACAGGAGGACTTCCACTATTATACAACAGGTCGTTTCGAGGAAGCAATCTGATTGTTTGAAACAGCCTTCTAGCCGTGGTTCAAACGAGCACCACTCCACACCAAATTAAAACAAATAATTAAGCTGCTCTGTTCTCCCAGAGCGCAGCAAACTCGGTGGCTAGGCTAGCTATAGTTTCATGGGACATTTGTGGTCGTAGTGACTACACCTCCTGCAGCATCGCAGGCGTGCATTAATGACATTAAACCACCCCCTCTCATGTAATATTGCTTAATTCCAACATTGCCTGGGACATGTGGATTGAATGTACAATGAACAAGGGCAGCAAAATTAAGGTGCTATTTACACGAGGATGGTATATATAAAACGTCAAAATAAAGTATCGTTTGCTGCTGTCATTTAGACGAGAACCGTGTTCTCAGGAGGTGAAAACGCAACGAAGTGAAACCACCTCCCAGAGTGGAAATCTTTGAGAACGCCGTTTCCTATGGTCTCCATATAAACAGGCAAAACGGTGAATCCGCAAAACTTATGACAACATGGCTCACTGCGCATATGTTTATTACATTGCTGCAGAGCCATATCATTATGATATAATGGAGTTCCTGAACAAGCCTCCCTCCTCGCCTACAAAGTGCTGCTCATCAGCGATGGTGAATGTAAAACCATGATGTAAATAAAAAGCCTTGTGATAGACGGCAGCCACGGCAGCAGCGTTTATGTAGCCTAATGTATTATAAATATATATACCATCCTGTGGCGCGCTTTGCCTGCATGCTGCCCAGTGCAGTGTTGCGCCGCTTGCGCGGCACTGTTTTTTGGCAAATGAAGGGGTTCTTCTTCTTGTACGTGGGTGACCTGTCTATTTGGCAGCCCGTTATCGCCACCTAGCGACATTATAGCATAATAGCACATTATAGCATAACGTGTGCGTTCTCGTGTAAAGGGTAAGAAAAAATGAGAACGCAACGGGACTATGACGTGTTATATGGAGATGGTCGCCGTCTAAAAGAGTCCTAAGTCAGGCTGTCTCTCCATCCTCCAAAAGCAGTTGCTGGTGCACTCCAGAAATGTTAACAATGTGGCCCGCATAAGAGTAGCTCACAGCACTCTTCCCACCTGAAAAGAAGCCAAGAGGAAGCACACGGAAAGTGATGAGTTTGACTCATTCCTGTTTACTTTAAATCCGGCCTCATCCACACTTCACACCCTACAGTGAGCCATGCCTGCCTCTGATGAGCTCATTGTGGACTTTAAATCAGCCCATTCTGCAGGAGAGGAGAAGTTGAATATCTTGCGGGACAGAGTGTTCAGTAACAATACTGTACATCTCTCCATGCACCTGTCAGTTTGAGCAAGGTTAGGCGCAAGCTTGGTTCAGGGAGGAGGACGCCCCTGCCATGCAGAGTCCATGGCACTTTGGATAATAACATCATATCCTGTGTTTGTAAAACTGACATTTTACAAGCATGCATGCGTAGAGAAGCCCGGCGAGGAACTCAAGGCAAGAGCTGCTGGAATGGAAAGAGGTGCTCTCAAAGCAGTGATAAACCTGGTTGAAGACAGTCAACTTGTCAAGCTCCCAAAGTTGTTGGAACATTGTGTTGTTGAGGAAGGTGTTGTTGAGGCCTTATTCAACCCCAATGGCACATACAAGAAGACACAGAAGCGCAAGCTCATCCAGATGCTCTCTCTTAAAACTATTGATATCAAATAACCCTACAGTATGTCGCCCTCCTCGACATGGGCATGGTTTGGAGGATGGCAACTCCATCAGCGGAAGATCGGCAGACACAAGAAGTCAACCCATACAAGTAGTTGGACTACTGTATGTCCACAAGGTGTCATCCATCATCCTTGCCCGCCATTGTGATGCTCACAATATCATCTCTGTGAATGACCCATACGATGCAGCATACTCAACTAAAGATGATGAGCGAGACCTGCGTGTACAGGGTAAGGCACATGTACCCAACACGTACATGACATTGAATGACCCCTTCCCCTCTGCCAAAGCATTCAAAACACTACTGTGTAGTGTCAGTAACAATGAGCGGTTGCAAACATTAATATGCAGCTACCTCACAGACCTGGCACAGAATGTGAATGCGGCGATTGGCTATGCTTTTGGCAAATTGCTTGTTTTGGCTATGGCTATTACCTGGGGGCTAAATCTTTTATAAAGGGTCCTAGAGGTCTAATCAATCATCAAAACATCTTTGCCAGAGGATGGTCACAGAAACTTTGAAAAAGTGTGCAAATCTTTGAATATATATTCTTTCCCAGCAAACGTTTTCAACTGAAATCTTTGCTTTTGGGAGGTCCCTGGAACAAAATATTTAGAGATGGGGGTTGGTGGCCAAATACATATATAATTCTGGAGGTTCTTTGACATTGAAAACCTTTTAATCAGTATCAGTTATGCTTATAGTGAGTGTTATGCGTTATTATAATTATATTAATTATATATCTCATGAATTATTTTGTAACCATGTAAATTATGCATAGGATATTATATAAATTATGCATCATTAACTGTCATTATCATCACTGCCAGTGTGTGATGGTAATGACTGTGATGGTAATCTTTCACTTTTCTGGAGAAAAAGATGGCTATAAGTCAAGGCCTTGCTAAGCTAACTGGTTTGCTAGCATACAATGTATATACATAAATAACGTGAATGCATTTATTTCTGACCAACAGTGCTCAAATAGTAACATGTTTGGTAATGACACCTAATAAACATACTCTCAGATCAGGGTCTATAAACCCTTAAATTACTTACATTTGTGGACATCAAAAACTCCTGCTCTCCAGCATGGTCATGTGGTCTGGTCATGTGATCTGGCCCTTCTAATTTCCATGGCAACCACCTTGTGGTTGTTTGAATAAAACTTTATTGTTCTCTTAAATGTTTGTTGTGATGGTAATGGTGCATGCATGAGGGACAGTGATATTTAACAGTTAAACAAAATATTCAAATTGCACACAAATGAACAATATGAAATTATGTCTTTTCAAGTAATTATGAGGAAATGCAAAGTACATTTACAATTAATTTACCCATTTTTATGACTTTATTATGGGGATGAAGTTCAAAGGTCTGGTTTAGGGACAAGCCAAAAACAGTGCATTTCTTGTACTTTTTAGTTTTCAACATACTGAAAAAACATTAAAATGTTACCACTGATACACAATGATTTTTTTTTTCATGGCCACTACAACCTAGCACTAATAAATAGAATATAAATTTTTTCATAAAATATTGTTTTCTTGGAAATCTACCCTGGGGACAGAAAAAACTCCCGAAGAATCACGGCCTAATACAAGGAGAGGAGAGATGAAGGGGTGTGGCTAGAGAGAGGAAATGAGAGAGAGGAAGGGGTGTGGCTAGAGAGAGGAAGTGAGAGCAAGGAAGGGGAGTGGCTAGAGAGAGGAAGTGAGAGAGACGCGTCCGGGGGGTAAGCTATTGTCTATGCTCGGACGTCTATGTCACATTGACAACGTTGCCATGACTACCAGTGACCGATTCCTAGACAACCAACGTAACACTGTAGTTGGCTGCAGATAAGTAGCCTACTCTTGACTCTGTTGAGTCTCTCTTGCCTTCATCCTTTATATGAATGTACGTTGTGTATGTGTGTACCCTGTATGCGTGTGTGCGTGTGTATGTACACAACTGGTACTATTATTTAATTTATTTTGTCTCCTTTTTTCTTTCTTTTCCCCCCTCATCACTATTTATATCTTAGTTTAATCTCTCTATTATTATCATTACTACTATATCTTATTGCCTCTATTTGTCCTCTCTCAGGCAATATCCATTGAGTGGTATTCGATCTTTCTCTCTCTCTCTCTCTCTCTCTCTCTCTCTCTACTCATCTTTGGGCTAGGGAATTGTGGCTAACCCTTGGTTACTTACCCAAATCCTTGGGCCTATGGGCTTAGGGTCTACTGGGATGACAGTGGGCTACTATTGTTCTCTGTCTTTCCTTTCTTTATATATATGCTCTTTATCTGTTTGTGCTTTTGTCTTGTTTGTCTATATTCTCTCTCCTGTTCTTTGTTATTTGTTATGTATGTCCTGCTTGCTGCTCTCACTCTCTACCTGTAAAAGGGCTAAAGGTCATTCACCTCAATATTAGAAGCCTTGCACCAAAAATCACTCTGCTTAGAGCCTGGGTCAATCTCTACAAACCAAATATTATTACTATTTCTGAAACATGGCTACACAGTGGAATCACCGATGATGAAATCAAAATTGAAAACTTTGTTTTATCGAGCTGGTGGGGTAGCCACATATGTCTCCTCTAATCTAACCTAGAGCGTCTCACCCCTACTGTAGATCCTGTTCACTTTGAATGCCTTTTCATTCATCTTTCATTTTTCACGACAACAAACATTTAATCATTGGAAACATCTACCGGCACCCTTCTGTAATCCCAACAGGATTCTAAATTCAGGAGTCATGCTGTAAGGGACCATTCCATTGTTTATTGTGTATGGGAAATATATCACAGTAAGACAAGCCAGAAATCTCGATGCTGACAGCTTTAACAATGATCTAATTGCCATCAACTGGGATAGGTTTCAAATAATTCCCTCTGTTGAGGATGCATGGAACCTTTTCCACTCCGAGGTTACTAGTGTAATTGACACCCTTCAAAACAACAGTAAAAGGTAGACGTCTACCCTGGATCAGCCCACAACTACTCACTATACAAACAAAGGGATAAAGAGCTGGCTCAAAAACACCGCACAACCAAAAATCCTGTTGACTGGGAAAATTACCGACTTCTCAGAAACCAATGCAAATTTACAGAATTTTCCCATTTCAATTATCTGTACCATTGCAAAAATCTTTGAAAAATCAGCTCTCACAATATCTGAGTCTCTACAACATCCTATCCCCAGTCCAATCAGGTTTTAGACCACATTTTTCCACCAATTACAGCCTTACTAAAATTCACCAACGATGTACTCTTATCCTCCAGTAAAGGCCTGATGTTGTTGACCACTATCTGCTTCTTGATAAGCTCCATGCCATTGGCTTACAGCGAAATTCCATTCTCTGGTTTAATGCGTATCTCCATAATAGGCGCAAGTATGTTGTCTCACAAGGTACCCAATCTGATTACTCGATTATTGAGAAAGTGTGCCACAAGGTTCCACCTTGTTGGGTCCACGCCTTTTCACGCCTTTTCTATTTTCATTAATGATTTACCGGACATTTGCTTACACAGCCAAGTTCAGCTCTTTGCCGATGACACTGGACTGTGCATACATTTTTCTAATGGCACTCATCTTGAGAAAGTCGACCCTGATTAATATTAAAAGTTAGTTTAAGTGTTTAAAATGAAGTGTCTCTTTAGTTCATAGAAAAGTGAGCCTTGCTAAACCATGCACCATATAGGAGGCTATCTCCTGTTTTCTGTAATATACGCGGCTTGATGTATAAGTATGCCCCTGGATATTCTTGTTGTAACTCGCTCTGGATTAAAGGGGAATTTCTCCCTAACCCTTTTTTTACAAAAGTAAGTTGATAATTATGTATATTGACCATTGGGAACCAACCGGTGGAAAAGGGGCCCCAGTGTCAATGTTGAGACATGAGAATGAACTGGACATTGGTCACTAACATGGACATTGATGCACTGACATTGTGAGATGGAACATTATGGCAAACATTGATGGAAAGGGACTGGTCATCCCTGGGGATCACTGGACAATGTGGAGTGCTGAATCTATGAAGGAAACACAGATTCTTGAATCCTGACATGAAGAAGTACGTGTTTGTGACTGATTGTGTTTCTCTCTGCAGTTATGGAGGGGTGAGGTGAAGCTGACAGGTGTACATTGAGATCAAATTATATTGAGTAAAGAGTTGCATTTGTTGCACTTATGGCTGCTATGAAACAAAATAGGTTAAATTTGCAAAAATGTAGTAGTGATAAATACTGTGATTGGTTGTCTAGCAGACAATAAAAACCCCTTCTGGAAACAGACGTTTTAGTGCTGCCTAGAGGCTTCATTTTGGTTAAAATTAAAATAAAGTATAGTGAAAGTAAAAGTAATTTTAGTTGAATTTGTGGTGCCGAATTAGAAGTGGTTTTAGAGAAAAAAAGGTCTATTGATTACATGGCTGATATTGATTTTATTGGCTGTATGAGTTACATTTAAGACATACTGTACTGAGATTGCCTGCATTGTGATCAATTGTTTTGGACACCCACAAGCTGGAGTAACCTGGGCTTATTAACAATAAGGAGACGGATGGATCATATTGATGAGTCATAAAACATTGTTTGATTATCAAAAAAGTCCAGTAAGAGGCTGTACACCGAGGATCGGATGGAACCTAAAACAGGGAAGTCTTTTCTAGCACATTACATGGACCTCTGTGCTTGTCTGTGACCTCGCCACGTATATAGCTGGTGTGAACATTCATTTTAAGTAATGGTTGATGCTCTGTAAGCTATTTTGTATCATCAATGTAGATAGTCATCATAGGGAAATATTAAGTCTAATACGTCCCAGGAAGACAGGGACTTTTGCTGCTGATGATTGTATTTTGTACTTTGGTCAAACTTTATTGTTTTAAATGTGCTCTATAAATAAAGTTGGATTGGATAGTGAAGACGCTTGAGACGGCATGAGCTTGCGGGCTCTCGAGATGCACAAATGCACTCGCAAACGCATGGTCGTTTTTTAAGTTAGAAGTTCCTGTGTAGTTTTAATGAAACATTTGATTTGAGTAACATTTGTAAACTTATATGACAGCTTTGTTTGATACGGGGGTATGTGGGGGTGCTTTTTCTTTCCGTATATACGTGTGGCTACGAAACAGGATGTCATTAGGTGATGACATTCCAGTGTACGTTTCTGGCTAAATGGCCACAGGGAGGATCTTCTGCTGGACATGTTGAAACGGTCCGGGACATGATAGTCACATTGTGCTGCTTTCTCAGTAGGCAGTATAACGTGAGTGAGTCTGCAGTGTTTCTTGTGTAGGTTTATTGGTGCCTGTGGGTAAGATTCTTAGGTGTCTGGTCGGTTTAGGCCTGGGAAGGGTTTGTTTCGAGGGACACCTCGGAATAAACAAAAGTATCGAGTGTGTACTACAACAATTGTTATATGTTTCCTGTATGAATATTATGTTTCAAGGTTTTCTTTTAGGTTCATGGTGGAGCGATCCAGATTCATTTTGTGTCATGAGATTTATTTCTCTCATACGTTAGTGGCATGATGTTACTAATGAAAACGACTAATCTCTAACGGAAATTGAAATTGTGTTGCATGTGCACCGAATGTTTATCTTGCCGTGTTCACAGAAGAAGGTCTCATTGGATTTTTGGAAGTCAAAACTGTGAGTATTCCATAAGTTATGCAATGACCTGATGTTTATTGGTGGAATATTTGATGTTCTGTCAACAGATTCTCAACAGTCAAGTAAACTGATTGCTTTCCTTGTTGCAGATTATGTGGCGGTTGTGGTCCTGCAACTACAGTACTTTATTTGTGTGTATTGTTGCAATCATTTAGTAATTTACCTTCATGTCACTTTAATGGAGTCTTTACAGGAACAATGGCAGCATATACAGTATTGTGGTCAGAACGGATCCCCCCACACATACACAAAAATACAGCATCAATAAATGTACCGTACAAAAACACACTTTCTTGGCAATAATACAAGATAGGGTACAAACTACAAGTGATTTGTCTATACAGAGATTACTTGTTGATCGCTGCATGAACATATTACAACATTAATTTAACATCATATACTATACAACAGTAGCCTATAGTTTAATACTATATAAACAATATGTACATACCATACATCTTTTATTATGTGCAAATTGTCCCATTTTACATGATGTTGGTGAGACATCGTGTATGACTGCCTTTCTTTGACCCAATCCAACCAAGCACCAGGGAGAGGAGAAGATGACAGACTATACTATTTGCCTTCCCTTAAACCCATGCGTTCAGGTCTATCATGTTGGGATTTAAACATTAATTAAATGTAAGCTTTGTTCTTCCTACTTCACTCAACAAAATGTTTCAATCGACCCGAGGACTGATGTCAGAGAGAAGGAGACGTCTTAATTGACGACTCAGCGATCTAGTCGGAGTCATCACTACTACAGTAAGAACTGTCAAACTCTGCTGTGTACAGAAAGGTGTGAATGTTGGGGTTGAGCTTTGGCACCCAGCTGCGAGGGATCAGGAACGTTGCCAAATTAAACAGATCCACAAACACCTTGTAGCGATCGCTGGAATGGAAAAACAAAAACAGTCAATTTATGATTAAATAATCAGCATTGGGGGGGAAAGGGGGTAGGTTTTAAATTCAGTAGAAAATGAAATTAATAAAAATTTGCCCATGATACCTTATCAAAGATGGAGCACCGTGCTTTTTGTACTTTGTTATGTGTCTATGGAGTTAACATTACTAAAGCTGAAAGCCTTTGAGGTGAAAAAATCTTCCTACTCATAGTACCTGATGATCATGTTTCAGGGGGGAAAGAAATCACGGCACTCCATCTTTAAGTACTGTACATCTTTAAGTTTGGCAAAATGTATACAGACTGGATCCTCATTATAGAAGAGATTCCTCGTACACCCTTTTAGTCTAGTAGCCAGCCCATAGAGCCCCATTGTGAACCCGGACATGTTGAGTACACCAAGGTTTTATGTTAGAAATGTTGAGTATGGGTCCCCAGCATGTAGAAACTGCCGGATGCTACCTTGCATAAATTATGTTGAGCAATTTTCATAATTGGCATAATATGTGACCATACCATTAACAACCTATAGAAGGCAGAATATTCAATGTAGCATGTGATGTGACAAACTAGGGGGTTTTCATGATGCTGAATCCATTCCAAGCATTAGTTTTGCAAAAAGAAACACTCATTGGGCTAAAAACGGCCAATGCCGCAAATTGATGATGTCAGCACATTTGGGCATGGCCGTTTTTAGCCCAACTTCTATAGGTTGTTAATGGTATGGTCCCATATTATGCCAATTATAAAAATTGCTCAACACATGCAAGTTAGCATCCGGCAGTTTCTACACGCAGGGGACCCATACTAAACATTTATAACATCAAACGTTGGTGTACTCAACATGTCCGGGTTAATTTTTTGGCTACTAGGCTATTTTAAAATGTGCTGTACAATGTAGTATGAATTGACCATTCAACAGCTTCAACTGTGGTGATGATGATGACGCATGCTTACCTGACAGTAGACCTGAGGTAGTGGTACCCAGATGAGCCCCCTGTGCCAGCTTTGCTGCCGATCATACGATGCACCATGCACACATGATTGTCTAAAACACAAGAAGCATTACAAAACACAATCAGAATCAGTTTTGGGGGTGGGTCCTTACTGTAGCTAAATGTATATTCCATATAGTGCGAAGCTGTTGCTTGCTGAGAGGAACACATCGTCAAGCTAACAGCGTTGTTGATGATCTTGAAGATCAGTTCTACTTGGATGGAAAGTGACACTATTGTGTGATGGAAAATACATTATTCGCTGTTATTCATTTTACTCATGTCAGGAATATCTGACCTGCAAGTTACAGTACATAATGTATATGTCTCTTTACTCATATCAGGAATAGTCATGTTTTCCTTGTTTCTTTCTATCTCTATCCTGTGTGTGTGTGTGTGTGTGTGTGTGTGTGTGTGTGTGTGTGTGTGTGTGTGTGTGTGTGTGTGTGTGTGTGTGTGTGTGTGTGTGTGTGTGTGTGTGTGTGTTGCTGACAGCAGTGACTTACATCTCCATTTAGTCATCAGTGTATCAATATCCATGAGAGAGGTGAGCAGCTGGAATGGAACCTGAAACCTTGGCTCTTCTCTGAGGGAAAACAGAAGGTTGGAATACATGTTTGAATATTAGGTCAATATTCTAAGTTAATAGCCCTAGATTAGAATGTCTATATGATCTTACATATATTTCATGTAATACACAGCCATAGACCGGTCCTATCCGCGCACCTTTACCAGAATGACCTCGTCGGCATTTAAACTTATAGCACTAGTGTGCACCCACCCAATAATGAATTCCTAAGACTTTTTCCTAATTCCGTTTGGGGGACTAGTTTCATTTTCATTTGAAAGAAAATGTGTATTTAGTCAAATATTTTCCACGAGCTGCACACGGATGACATTCTCTCCGGCGAGGGGCCCGGAATGAGTGCAGGAATGAACATATCAAAACTTTAGGAAGCACAAATGTATGGGGCACAGGAAATAGGTTGTTTGATCAATTACCCAACACCAATCGCAACACACCTGCCAATTGTGTGCGCCATAATGTTTGTGCTTTCCAAACATCGACTGTTCCCAAAGGAAGTTATTATATTTTCAGTCTAGCTTTTCCTCATGTAAAAGTGGCGATATTTTACATAGCAGAAAAGTAGAGGAATGACGCTCACGGGCCCAACCCCCGGTTTTATACCGAGTGGGTGGGGTTGGGGATGTCACCGTGAGCGACACATGAAATTGTTCGTGTACATTCAGAGTTTCTGTGCTTTTGCGCCACCAGGTGGCGGGACCCCAAATGACTCTCTTGCAACTAGAGGACAATATCTGACTCAAAGTATTAGGAATTAATTACTGGGTGAGTACACACACAGTGCTACAAGTATTTGGAATACATGAAATGCATGTAAGATTACAGACATTCTAGGGCAATTAACAATATTGGAAAGGTGATGACTAGGAAAGCCAGACCATAATGACAGACAATATTGTGTGGTTGGCTGGTATGAGCGTCACAGAAAAAGCTAAACCAAGAGTCACGGTGTGTGTGTGTGTGTGTGTGATATACAGGATGTTCCAGCATGCATTTTCAGTAAACGTCCTCTGCTCTGATTACACAGAAGGTGAGGTTTTGGTTTGAACATACCTGTAGAAATAGATCATCAGAGCTCCTTGGAGAGCCTTGTATGACAGACGCCTCTCACCTGCACACACAGAAAATAAATAATTCATGTGAAATCACGTAATATTACAAACTTTTTTTTTTTTCAAAAAGTGGGTCTAAAAAGTGGGCACCCTGGGTCGCCATTTTGAAAGATTAAAAGGGCACATAATGTGTTTTAAAAGGAGCTCTTTGTCTTCAGATGGTAACCGTAACTAAGTTAATTCACAGAAAAGGTACTTAAAACCTTGTCAGATACTTTTTTTATTTTATTTTGATAGTTTACCCACATATTATTGTATTTTTAGCTTTTTCTTTGACTATGAGAAAAGCTTACATTTTGGTGAAGCTGACCTTTGGTCATTTTATCATCTATGTGAACACCCCAGACAGTTTTTAGATTGCTTGATTCAGTATTTAGATATTTGCTAGCTCGCACCTTTACTCAGGAGATGTTCATGACGTTTTTCATCAAAGAGGGAATTGAAAATGTCTTTCTGCTTGACCAGTTCCTCTGTCAGCTCCTGCTTCTCTTCAGAGTCAGCAATTTTCTGTCAGAATTGATAACAGGAACAATAAATAATAACAGTATCAGTCAATCATTTCATTTCTCTACACACAAACTACATATAAAGGGAGAATAACATCAACTCACCTCGATTTTCTCCTTCTCTTTTTGCAAGCCAAACGTAATGTTGACTTCCAGTTTGTGCCAGAAGTTGAAGCCATCTTCCTCAAGGCCAGGAGTTCTCTCCAGCCATTCCTAACAACAACAACCTGGTTTTACTCAATCTACAAGGTGGTCTTTATTGTTACGTCTTCTGTACATCTACATAAGAGTAACATTTATTTTGGTTTGGCACCTCAGACTGTAGCATAAGTATTATGATTAATAATAATAAAACAGGCAGGCCTGTAATATTGGCAGGCCTGTCATATTGTTTGGCAAAAAAGGGGTTTCTGAGTACTTCCTCACTGCCTACACCAATCACTCCCACTTTTCACACAGGCATTGACCATAATAGAGCCCCAGTCCCGCCCCCTCGAGAGACCCGAAAAATAAATCCCCGTTCATTTTCCTCATAGACGTTTACGCCGCGGACAAAGCCAACTCTTGTCATGACAAATCATGACAACAAACACAATTTTTCGGGCTGAACAAATAATTAGAAATAAGAAGAAAATGACAGATTACAACACTTTTTTTTGTTTTTCTTCTTTGTAATTATTTGTTTGGTCCAAAATATTGTGTTTGTTGTCATGATTTGTCACGACAAGAGTTGGCTTTGTACGACGCTTATAAGGTCTTTAAATAATAGATACGTTTTGAAATGTCTATGGGAAAAATGCATTGGAAACTATTTCCTGGACCTGGCGTCGTTATGAAAGGGGGCGGGACCGCAAAGCTCTATAATATGGAGGTCTTAACGAAGCCCTTTTTCCAATTTAACAAATTATAAATTAATAATGAATTTATTAGTGAATTAAAAATGCGAAAACGCACCCAGGGAGCAGTACCCCCAGGGGCAATAAATCACAACGGGTAAGGGCTAGTGTATTATAATTCTATAATATTGATAATTGTGACATAGTGACACAGTGAAATAACCGTAAAATTAATGAGAGCTACTGTACCTCTACCAGTTTCAGTAGAGGAGGTTCCTGCTCTGTGGCCAATAGCATCTCAGTTTCATGGCCTTTGAAGATGTCTCTGTAATGGCGTCTGTTGTAGGGAACTCTCAGGTTGTCTGGGACTCCGATCTTGTTTTCCAGGAGACGAAACTGAAGACTCTGGAAGCCAGAGGCAGGGGCTAGGTACTCCCTGAACACAAAATGTACATACATTTACAATAAAGATCCAGAGTGTCAAAGCGCTTTGGGTATTTAGAAAAGCGCTATATAAATTTGAGCTATTATTATTATTATTATTAATAAAGTGCAAGATTGGGGGAGTTAACAGTATGAACCCTGCCCTGGTCAGTGGTCAACCAACAAAAGGGCTAGCGGTCAAGTAAATAGAGTGCAAAGAAAGAAAACAAAGTACTACAAGGTAACTAGGATACCAGGTAAACGTAGCATACTGTATGTCTAAACAATATGCTATCTAAATTACATACTGTGGAGAAGTAAACAACATAAATAATGTATGTTCATACAGCAGTAGCATACAATTATGTAAACACAAACGCATGCATGCACACACGCATGCACTCATGCACACACGCATGCACACACACACACACACACACACACACACACACACACACACACACATGCAGTGATACTGTGTACAGCATGCAGGCGCATGCAAACACACAAGGAGACAGGCTCGAGCACACACAAGTATTGTGCAAAAAGACACACGGCCCAAGGGTGGTCAGCAGAAGGGGTAAGGGTCCAGTCATAAAGAGGTGCCCCCTAATTAAGTGTTCACAAATAAGGCTCTGCAATGAGACGCATGCAGGGAGGGGTCAGAGGTCATATAGAACGGCACCTGAAGTCAAAGAAGTCCAACGCCGTCATGGTCTCCAGGACAGCAAACTGATCCACAAGCAGTCTGAAGATCATGACGATCCTGTGGATCCGTGTGTTGACCTTCAACATGTTCCTCTCGTCACGAACCTGCAAATGCACGTGTCACTTGTTGTCGCACACGTTTACAGCTGAATTAACACTGTGCACGCTCCAATGTGGCCTACTACAGTATATGCTGTAGGCTGCTGTATAGATTACATCTTTTGTTCACACATGACTATGATCATTAATGTTCATTATATTTATTACATTTATTCATTCTAAATTCACCGCCAACTTAAATAAGAAATGCGCTCCAAAAAACGGAGATACTGTTTCAGTGTCCCTGGCAGACACAGAACTCACATGTCCACTGATGAAGATTTCTCGCACAGAGTCGAGTTCCCATAGAATCTGCTTGAACCACAGCTCATAAGCTGAAACAAAATAATGTAAAAAACAAAACAATTAACATCATAAAATGTAATAATCATTTGACTCAACCTGTGCAGCTCAGATTATATAAAATGATTGCGGATCGTTTGGAATTGTGGGGTGACAATATGTTGAATGTTAGTGGAGCATGTGCCATGAAAGATACTATATATTTCATGGCACATGATATACACTGCAGAATGAAGGGGAAAGACAAAAAAAGATTGATGTATTTTTGATGAACAGTTTTAGTCAAATTCTAAACGGAACGAAATGTGGCAACTTGTGTTGTGTTACTGTTTACACAGCAGAGCTGCTATTTACTGTACCTTGGTGGGTGACAATGAAGAGGTGCTCATCATGGATCTTATCATTTTTTAATTCACTCTGAAGCACCTGGGCTCTCAGGACTTTATCAAGCTGAAAGTGAAAAAACACACATGATGTAAATATCAACAAAACATGCACATAAAATTTACCTTTAGCGCAGCACATCCGAGTTAAAAGGGCTTGGGATTGTTTTCTACCTGAAGGTAGTCGCCATAGACGATGCCCCCTTTACTGGCCTTGTTGACCCCAGCCTGTGCGGCCTCATCTTCCTCGGGCGGTGGTCTGTTTCTGAATAACCTGCAGTGTGGAGAGACAACCCATCAGCAGGGACAAAAAACGTGATTATGTTGAGCACTGCTCCGAGGCCTGTTACAAATCAATTTAGAATATCCCAATCAAAAGCTTAACCATGTAAACCCTCTTGCTTTAGTGAAATTATTCGCTTCGCCAAAAGTAGCCGAGCTCCAAAAGCTCAAAACACGCCCGCAGTGTTTGGAGTTTGTGTAGATCTGCTATTTTTGGCGAATGTTCCGCCCAGAATAGGAAGGTTCAGATGATTAATAAGATAGTCCTCCGTCAGCTAAGCAGACAGATTCCTCCAGAGGATGGACGGCCGATTCAACGTACAAGTGCTTCTTTTCAAGGTACGGACATCCACTCATGATTAATATCCAATAGGGTTGCAGAAAAGATGTGCTTCTCCGGGCTTTACTATGTTTTTCTAAGCTTGTCCGTTACGCAGTTCAGACTTTTAAAGGCTCAACTTGTCCAATCAGACAGCAGGATGACATGTCCATCCGGCCCGCCTGTGTGTTGGGTAAACCTGCTGTGATTTCATGTGACAGAGAAGGGTCAAAGGATACTCTCCAAGTGAAATGGTTCGATGTAAACAACATCCCTCTGAAAACATGACTTTGTTTGTTGTGCCTACGTGGCCGAACATCTGAAAAATAGTAGGTCATCATGCTCGGATTAATGGGAATTCAATCTTCAGACTGCTCTTCTCACATTTAATTATTCTTCTGGTTTAATCTTTAAATAATTATAATAATAATAATAATAAATAATTATAAATAATTATATAATTGTGCGTGATCATTGCTAATAATTATGCTGTTGTTACTTAAGATGTATATCCATTATTTTCATTAAAGAGGCCTTTTGAATAATGTATGTTAGTTTTTCATTGCTGGATTGCCTTTATGAAATGCTTATAATCCAAAACTATAAAGAATGAAACACATGTACTGTACCTTTTGGTCGTGACCATTTGCCACAGTGCATCATCATCCCTCCATGTAGACATAACGTTTTCCTTGCATGCTTGGGACTTGTTGCAACATCTCTGCTCAGGTCAGGTGACCTGATGAATCAACATCATGCCAATACAGGCTTTACTGCAGCTTACTGGGGCTACGAGAACCAACCCGTAAATATTTACTTAGTGAAGCTTGTTAATGAGTACATACCATCCTTGTATGAACTTCACTTGTGTTCCGTGCTTGCAACGTGTGTGTGTGTGTGCTTTTCCTGGAATATGATTACTGAAACATGACTGTTCAACATCTGTTCAAATGTGGCGACTGTAGATTAGTGATGATTATCTCAACAAGAGTGTTTGTGTTTCTCATTATAGACCATGTGGTGGAACGTAACAAATGGTAAATGGTGCATTTATATAGCGCCTTTATCCAAGGCGCTTTGCAGAGATTGTGCATTCACCCATTTAGACACGCATTCATACGCCGATGGCAGCGGAAACCATGCAAAGCACAAACCAGCACATCAAGAGCAATTAGGGGTTCAGCATCTTGCTCAAGGACACTTCGACAGTAACTCTGGGGGAGCCTGGGTTCGAACTGGCAACCTTACGGTTAGCATCCAGCCACTTTACCCCTGATCCACCGCCGCCCCAATTTGCATTTACTCAAGGTACTTGAACTTTACACAAGTATTTCCATTTTATGCTACTTCTACGTCTCTACATTTCAGAGGGAAATATTGCATTTATACTCAATGTATTTGACTACTTTAGTTACTAGTTACTTTGGAGGTTTAGATTATTAATACACATTGTAAATCAATTAATAATTGTGGTATTTATATAGGTTAAGCTACCCAGCAGTTTATAAATATTAAGCCCATATACTGTATGGAGATCCCTGATTTCATCAATATTGGCCAGCAACTCTACATCTGACCTCAAACCTCAAACCCTTAGATCTCCATATATGAAGCTGACCTGTTCTGACATTCCATATGTTGATCCTTCCCCATCCATCCTTCCTCTTCGATGTCTCCCTTTTGACTGATACCTGTCCATTTAAACTCTAGACGGGCCTGCCCCAAAGTTATTAGTGCAGCATAGGTGTTATTATTATTACTTGCGCAAGCAGAGCGTGCAAGTAATGTTATCAGTCAGGTGCTACGATGCGTATGTCCCTTAGCAGCATATGATATGACGTCATATGCTGGCACGGGACATACGGAAGCAGACCGCGCAGGTATGTTTTCCGTCATGCTACGAAGCGTATGTCCCATGACGTGATGAAGATATGTACCAATGCCAGGGTATAATTGGTTTACGATGGTGACGTAATGATGATATGTTTCAGTGTTGGTGGATTAAAGCGACATACGCATCAAACCACCCGAGTAATTATACCACTAATCAACTCAGAAATTACATATACATATAGACATATGAGCATATGACGTGATGAATATACGTATGTACCAATGCCAGGGTATATTGGTTATCGATGGTGACGTAACGATGACATGTTTCAGTGTCGGGTGGACTAAAGGTAATGCCCCTATGTATACATATATGTAATCTGACACCACTGCCATAACAGGCATAAGTAATCAATACCATACTTCAAAATACTACTTGTTTTCCTCCAAAAGCAAGGTACGTAGCAAATAGCTAAACCTAATTCAATATTGCAAACGTTCTTTCACAGAGAGGCTGAGATTTGAAAGTTTGTAGCGGTCTACAGTACTTGCACACTCTGCTTGCGCACTAGTAGGCAATTTATGGCCTACTTGTGTGCAACAAGCAAAGTAGGCACTCGACAGAGTGCAGTTCTAGTTACTATTGTCATCATCATCATCATCATCATCATCGTACTTTTCGTGAACCTGCCTCTAGGCACTTGACTAGACTGTCATAATCACCTGTACACGATATACAAGGGAAATATAGTTAATTCACATCAGGCTACATACAACATACTATATAGTTGGAATTAATGATGATCAGTTCATCCCCTCTAGCAACCACCAGAAAAACAATATCACGTCAGCAACGATGTCAATCAGCATCAAAGCCCTTTTAAGAATGCTTAACCCAGTTTCATCAGTAGGACTCCAATCCTCCCACCCACCCTCAGCAGCACCCTTGTTTCCACCCTGGCTCTTTGTAGCTCCGGTCTCCAAAGCCCATGCAACCGTCCTCAGAAGATGTGAGAGATGATAACAAGCAACTATTTCTGAACTGGGACGTGGAAGCAGCCAGGCTGCTTTAACATTGCACTGTTAAAGGGAGCACCTATTTTCAACTCCTCTATCCCCCCGTCCCCTCTCTGTCTCTCATTAGCAGGCAACAGTGCAGCACTATCTCTTTCTCTCTGTTTCTGGCACAACAGCGCCACTTTTGCCCCTACTGGTACTCATAGTCACACACAGTTACCGTTAACAACACAGACATTGCTGTTCTTTGGAGTGGTTGCACCACTCAAAAACGTGGGGGAAAAAAAGCTACAGCATCAGACCCCTAAATGCTTTGCTCTCGAGCCTGTTGAGCCCGGACCATGAACAGGAGAATAGCAAGATGGATAACTGGTTATCAGGATGTGCCCGATTGTCCATGATTCTCACGATGAGAAATAGATTAATGCTTAATGTATACAGTAACTCAGTCATGCGACAAAAGTGAATTCAGACTTAAGTAATTGATTGGACACAATGGCCATCAACATTATATGCCATTATTTCCAAGGTCTAAATGACCAAGAACAATCAATAACTATAAAGAAAACTGTTAAGGTTTCCGGCCTCAGCTACCTGACTCAGACGACACATAGCTGCATGAGCATATTGATAACCATGACATTGTATATAGTCATAGCACGCCATAGTACATATGTATAGCATAGTAGTGAATATGTATAGTTTATTATGTATAGTGTATGTATAGTTTCATCATATAGATATTCCACTGTTACCTTCTTAGCTTACGCATGTTTCATGATAAATGCTTTTATGTGATGTATTCCCATGCTTTTGTTCTTGTTTAAATGTAAGTCGCTCTGGATTAAGAGCGTCTGCTAAATGCCTAAATTGTAAATTGTAATGATTGTCTATTACTTTATCAGAGGGACTGACTATACGTACGACATGATATGAGATGCAAGTGTGTTCCTGCTCATTCTGTTCTCATCATAATACAGTAGGACAGTAGATCTATGACGTCCTTATATAGTAGATTATTGAAACCATGATAACAGAATGAGCAGGAACACGCTTGCATCACATATTGTACACATTGTACACAGTCTACTATTGATACAGTAGTAGTCTAGACAATCATCATGCCATGGTCATGCTTATGCAGCTATGTGTCGTCCGAGTCAGGTAGCTGAGGCCGGAAACCATAACAGTCTATCAAAGATTTAGATTTGAGTTATTTAAGATAAAAAATCATTGATATCCAATTAAAATCCGTCCATCCAAATTTACAGGGCATCACTTTCAACACAACTCACGTGCAACGCGTTAACAGAACGTTATCATTCATCAGTGTGGATGATCGCATCGTTATCGTTAAAGTTATCATTCTTGGTTCGCCTGTCACTTTGGAATGCATATAGGCCAACCAGTATTTCAACATGGCTTAGTGCCTCATAAAAATGTTACTTTATAGGCCTACAGCTTTCCTATCAGACTGCCCTCTGTCCTCGACCCTATGCCTTGCTGTTGGGTCCTGGGGGCCTAGGGCTGCTCGTTTATAATGACACCTTGACTTGCTTTTAATTGAAATGAAATTGAAGCAACAGTTGACTCCTGCTCTTTGTCCATTATCTCTCTTCACTCTACCTGTCTCAGGCTGTCTGAATAAAAAATCTGAGAATGAATAAAAATTACAACAATAAATATGAAAAATCAAACAGATCTGTGTTGAACACATGACTATAGAGGTAGTGTATACCGAATTGCGTGGTGTATACAATCTGTAAGGTCGCTTCTTGCCCTCAAGGGCGTCTCACTGGTAGGTAAGAACATAAATTGGCCTGTTATAGCGCCACCATGAGGCCGATTTGAATTATTTTAAGTTGCATTTCTTCTTCAGCCTAGTGGGAATGTGTGTGCATGTTCGCACGCTGTGTCCATGATTTGTGGCATTTTGTTCAAAACGGAACAATCCTGCAAACTTTGGAAAACAATCTTAGCCAATGGCCTGGTAGAGACAATAATGTACCATAATTATTACTAGTGATCGAACGGCCGATTATCGGCTTCGATATTCATGATTTTAATTAATATCGGTATCGGTGCTAAAAACAAATAATCGAGAAAAAAAACGGCCGATTATTATATTTCTCATAAATGCGCAAACATGGTGATTGGTGAAACAACCACTTTCATTGAAAATCCGGTAGAGTACGGTTGTAAGGAAATGTATAGCTGCGTGTCTGACTCCCAGTGCTCCACCCCCGGAGGAGTAGACACGGCTTAGCTCCGCTCTACAGACTGACGTCTCCTCTGAGTCCTCTCTCTCTCTCTCACACACACACACACACACACGGAGTCAGAGAGAGGGCCACTGCAGGGAGGAGAAAGGATTATAGGCTACTAACCTTGTAACCATAAAAAGCTTTGCTGTTTTCATCTTCAATTAACCAAAATAAAATCCACACGTGAGAGGGACAGAGTCACAGAGAGCAGTGGTAGAACTACGTTAGCCAAGCTAGCTGCTGCCTGCTAACGCTGCAAACAACAGCTGTAACAAGTTGTATTGATTGCCTGTTGTGTCCGTGTGTGTGTGTGTGTGTGTGTGTGTGTGCGCGCGCGCGTGCGTGCGTGCGTGTGTGTGTGTGTGTGTGTGTGTGTGTGCGCGCGCGTCAGCCAACTGAAGGACAACGTTTCCCCCCCCCCATCCTGACCAGCCTAATATGATTATTGCATGTTGGCTATAATTAGTTGCCAATAATTTTATTGTTGGCCAGTGTTTTGAGACATATTGTCTTATATTGCTATAAGATGAATGGTAAAAACAAATTCTACATGCATTAAAAAAGTGGCCAGTGATCTTGAAAGTGGCAAACAAGGTCACATGGCTTTGGAGAGTTTGGGCAGCAGATCTACAAGCTCTCAACATGTCATGCTGCAATGTGCTGTGGGCTTGTAGATCACCAATTTTGATAAACTAGTAGTGCCTCTACAGCCCATTGGGCACTGACCTACTTGGAACGATGCAAGTTGGAAATGAATGCCCCACCCAGTAATTATGTCTGTCTCCCTTTTATGCCCATATATGGAGTTCTTTGTAAGGCATGCCATGCCCAAATAGGGAGTATAGGCAGCCAGCTTGTGGAGTTCTGTCTTCTCATAATATCGGCTATCGGCTTTTTGATTTGTCCACTAATCGGTGATCGGAAATATCGGCCAAAAACCATATCGGTCGATCACTAATAATTATTTGTAAATAAACAACACACAATGTGTGACGACGAAGCACCAGATAAACATTTCAGAAATTCCCCCCAAGAAACAAACACAGACCTGTCTAATATAGGAGCTCTGAAGGTTATTGGTACTAATCCAGCAATACAACAAATGACAGAAAACATCAATCATCTGTGCCTGGAGTCCTTCTGAAATGTCTTGCCAGGATGGGAACATAAGAGCACAGAAAACTTTCTAAATTGTCAATCAAAGAAGGCTGTGCAAGAAGCAGAAAGTCGCCCTGACCTTTGGTGCTCCAGCAGTTCGAGGCTCTGGGAAGAATTCCAGCACTGAAACGGCGGCTCAGTGTTTGCTTTAAGATGAAAGCCATGGCCTTGATGTGGCTTATTGGGTTTAGGATCAAATGAGAATTGAATTGGAATTGGCATCGTCCCATCCCATGTTTATTGAGGTTTCATTCACACATATCAAAATAATGTTCTGTGCTATTTCTGTGATTAGTGGCTGCCACAATGGAATTCCAATGGGAGTCACATCACATGGTTTGACCAAACATTTGTGTTTGATTGCTGCCTCATCAAACACAAATGTTTGGTCAAACCATGTGACTCACATTGAAATTGCATTGTGGCAGCCATTAATCACAGACAGAGCACAGAACATTTGTTTGATACGTGTGAATGAGGCCTCAATCCAAATTTGGCTTTTAAAGTAAACACATTAACCAGTCGTCAACCGTTTATTCAATACCAGTAAAACGCCTTATAGGCCGCAGGGCTGAGCCACTCTCCCGGAATAATGCCACTTCATTATGTCAGCACTGTCATAGAAGTTTCATTTTAAATTGTCTCACATAAGCAGGGGGGCACATTATTATTTTTGGCTAGTACTCAAAGGAGCACCTGTACGTATCCTGCCACAACGTTATGCTGCTTTCACACGGGCAGATGCAAAAGATGCAAAGCTGCACGGTGTATAGGCGTTAATTGCAGCAGGAGGAATAGGATCCCATAGCAGCAGGTGTCCGTTTATCATTAGCACAACCACAAACGTCCAACACATATACAAATGAATTACTCACCTAATGCTGCAGGTTCCATAATAACGTGTATAACCTACATTGTTTAAGTGACAGATCATGCATGGTTTTCATATTGTAAATAGCCTATGGTTATTATTGGTTGCTAATGTGGCGACTATAGCACTTTGACAGCTCATCGTAGCTTGTTTACAAGTGAAATGGACTTCCTGTGCAGAAACTGCCTCATCAAAATAAGAGCCACTTGTAATGATTAGTCATTTGTCTGTTAGAAAAGTTTGAAGCCCTAGTAGTAGTGCAAGTGATATTCATTGCCTAAATAAATGCATTTTATGTTCATAAAGAGCTAAAGATACACGTAATATGGTATAATAATTAGTACAGTATATATAATATACATTCATTTAACACATTAATGGCTGTTTTAATGATAGGCAAAAAATATTTAGGTAACACTTGCTATGCATCCCAAATAAGCTTTATTATTATTTACGTAGGAGGGGCCCGGGCAGGAGTCAACCCACAGAGCCTAGTCCTTCCATGCGCATGGATCTGTTTGCCTCGAAGGGGAACACAACGTGCCCAATGTTCTCCATAACAGGAGCAGCACCTCTGCGTCTAGATGCCCTTGTGCACAGGGATCTCTCCCACTCTTGAGAGAGTGAGGACTCTGGGTCTGAAGGTGATATTAGTGGGCCAAGGGTGCAGCTGCTGGAGGTCGGATATAACCCCTCTCCTACTATACGAGATATTTCATCCTCAACCAGCAGACCTGGATCTCTGGGCCTGACCTGTGAGAGGATGCATTTGAGCACAGAGGGTCTCCCTCAACGAGTCATTGCCACGATGACCTATCACCTAATGAACATGAGTTAATAGACTATAGCGCCCCTCACTTCACACAGGTGTGATTTTATTACTTTGAACATCTTACTAAGCTGGGATCTTATGCATGTTATTGCAGGCTGATCAGGCCATACCCTTCCTAGTTTGAAAGTCCTTTTGGGAAGAAGATATAATATGAACCCAAACACTTCATCAGGTAGTCCTCAACCTGTTTCAGAGGAGTGTTGTTAAGTGTTTTTATAATGTGGTTATTGTTGGACTAGCATATATTTAACGTATTCAGTTTTCGTCTCGTTAAAGTTGGAGGCCTGCTCAAGAGACTGAAGGAGTCTGAGCGTATTCCAATGATTGACTGTATGTGACAGTATGTCTGTATTAATGGCATAAACCTAAAACTAAATCGACTGCAAAGCCCTGCAATGGAAACGTTAATTTTCATTATAGAACCCAAATACATTAACAAATTGCTTGCTGAATTAGTTGATTGCGGGAACAATTTCAATGTTTTTCAACACAAAATATCCACCTTTGTGCTGCTGCACTGGCAGCACTGCACTGAACGCAATTCAGTTGAATTAAAGAACTTAGGGGTGTTGTTGCTCTGATGTGGTTATTGCATGATGTCTTTGATGTCATTGCAAAGTCGTGCCATCTCTTTTGCCTTTGAAGTAGGTCTAGCTGCTCTGCACTGGTCTCTGCTGTGATGCTGCTTTGAACAAGCCTGCTGCGATCACACTGGTCACACTTCTGGAAAGTAGGCTATAGCCGGCTACTGACACTCATGTCTCTAACATTTGTTCACCTATTCCGTTTGATGTCTCCTTAAATCAGTGGAACAATGTCTGAATATGGTCAGCCCTGTTGGACTTATACTGTACGATTTATTTTGTGATATAGGCTACATGATGTGACGCCACAGCTAATTTCAATAGCTGTTAATCTTTGCTAATTTACTTGTTCAATTTCGAATGGCCTTTCGAACTAGTGTTCCTTGACAGACATGAATGTAGCCTATTATATACATTTGGTTGCTAATTTATCCATCCTTCTGCTGTTTCAATCTGTGTGTGTGTGTGTGTGTGTGTGTGTGTGTGTGTGTGTGTGTGTGTGTGTGTGTGTATATATATATATATATATATATATATATATATACACTATATATCCTTTCACTGCACAACAACTAATGAGTAGTCTATGTGCTAGAGAAAAAAAGATTAATTCAAATTCAAAGTCTTATAAGTGTTTTTTCTACATTATGAGCAGACAACCAGCTAATTAATACTTTGTGAACTGATGGCACTGAACCACTAGGGGGCATTGGAAAGCAAGCGTGGGACAAGATATAGGCTAGGCCTTTCATTGTGGGAGTCTTTCCCCCCATACATTCTGTGGTTTCAAATGATCTCTTTTGGGACACATCAAAACACTTTGGATTTGCACGAGTTCATTTTGATTTCACAGACGAACTCATAATAATGAATATTTCATAACAACACATAGGGAATAAAAACAACGGGAAACGAAGATTTCACACTAGCAGTACCCTGCTGGTCTCTACTGTACATTGTACTACTGTAATATGTCATAATTATATCTACTTGTACATTATTATACTCTGGTTTAATAAAATGTTTAATAATATTTAAGTTAAATTGTGCAGGTTGGGCACACAGACACACAAAACAGAACCACCACCACAAATCCACCACCTCGCCAAAGTTTGACACTAAATTCTGCAAATTAGCATCACATCAAAGGATTGTTCGCAGCGATGTGTGTACTTGTCAGCAGACAAACTGTTTCCTGCTTTGATCAGATTGTTTTCCTCAGTGCAATCACAGCTCAATAATTACATGTAATTAAAAGTGCAGTTAGACACTGTTCACACAGAAGCTTAGAACCAAGAAATCATCGGATCAAGACGCTGAATGAGAATATTGTATTATGTAGGAAGCTGCTGTAAATTCAGGTTACAGTAGTTACACACATTTTCCTCAGAATTCACACAATTTAGCCCAACTTCAAACAGCTGACTTCAAAGGACTGCAGGATTTCTCCTCTAGACTCCTTCTTTGTAGTTGAAATTACACTTTTTTATTTCCTTTTTTCCTGCTCATGTTTTATTTTTTATGTATTTTTTAAGTAATCCCTATATGCTTTGTTCTACGATGATAATTAAAATAACGGATAACTACAAGGATAACTACAAGCTGGCAATGCATTGTGAGCATTATTTGGAATTTCTTGAAAATTGGAAAAAAAATAAGGTTAAAAGTGGTCTATACTGAGGTCATGCAGAAGCATTTGTGACAATTTGGTGAAGCGGTTGTGATGTTCTACACACTCCCCCCCCCCCCCCTTTTCCAAACGTTTAAAAAACATGTTCTTAAATGTTCCCTCCAAACATTTTAGTTTTTTGAGCTTATAGATAGACGTAATCACATTTCTCTTTTTATTCTTGAGCTGAAAAACACCACCTAAAAAACATCATCTGGGGAAAGAAAATAAAGAAAAACAAAAGCTGTTATTTCTTCACTGAAAACATTTCTCATTTCTCAAAATGTAAATAAAAATGCAACAAACTGAAGCATTTTCATCTATGAGTGCATTGAACATTCAAACACAAGCTATGGAAATACCTACAGTATTAGGAGTCTTTATCTGGATACATGGAAACCTTTATGTTTATGTGAAATGGGTTCATAAAATATTTGTGTTGATGAAATATTCATTGGACAGGAAGCCAGGTCATAAGGCACCATGCCCAATAAACATTAAATCTAGTGGAAACAATAGTTCACTGCTTGTTATAGATACACCTTGTATTCACCAGTCACTACATGTACAGATTTCTGCTAATTTTTGCACCAAATGTAAAAAAATAATTATAATATAGGCCTATATATTAAAAAAAAAAGCTGTAATGTAACACGCTGCATGTCTCAAAAATGAAAAAAAAAAAAATCTGAATTGGTTCGATTTTATTTGTAATGTATAAACACAACATAAATTACTGTTAATATGACCAGTACGGACAATTATTCAATTTCAGTAAAAAAACAAAAAAAACATAAAACTCTTGCATAATTTACAAAACATGGTGTCCCTGCACAATCCAAGACACAGCTGTGCCTATTGTTTTGTCAACCTATCGTTATTGTCCTTTGATCCGAGATGGATATTGGGTCTTTAATCATGGGATTTATTACAACATTGACATTTTTTATATATATATATTTATATATATTTATTTTTTAAAGTAGAGCTAGAATAGAATAAGACATTTTGTTGTTTTACAGTGCTGATTTCTGGTTTACATAGTGGTCGTTTGGTGAGAATATCTCTAAAATTTGAGGTAATTAAAAAAAATTAAAATTAAAAAAAACAAAAAAACAAACAAGAAGTGCACACAGCTAGCTCTGCGAGCCTTGTTATATCACTGTTCCAGAGAAGTGCAGATATGCATATTGTAAACATTTCCTGTCCTCTTTAAATACTCTCTGTGGAGAAAAAAAACTTCCCCAAATCAAAAGAGAGCAATAAACAAACACCTAAAATAGTTCACCCCCTAAACACACAAGCATTCTTCTGATTCACTTCACAGAATCCACAGTCCAAAAGGTTTTGTGCTACAGAGGAGCTAACCTGTAATTGCCATGTTAAGGCTTGTGTGTAGTTATACATTTACTCTGGGTCACAATGCACAGCATTGCTTTTGACCTTGATTTTTTTTCATCATCTTTGTAACAAAAACACATCGACAGCTCTGTGTACAACCTCTAACCTCAGAGATCTGCTGTTCATTCAGACATCAGTGTTCCTCTACCCAAGAAGTCTCTTTGGCGAAAACAAAAAGAAAGAAAGAAAGAAACTCTGTTTTGTTACCTTTTGCCAATTTCGTTTTGCCGCAGGAAATGAATGTTATTGGCACTGTCAGCCAGCTCAGGATACTGCTCAATGGAGAGCACAAAATAGCCATCATACCCCAGGACCTTCCCACTGCTGAGGAGCTGCCTCTTCTCCCCCTCTGTCCACGGTCGAATGCCCTCTTCGCCGTCTCGTACCCTCTGCTGTTCCCGTGACCAGGCGCTCGCTAGCGCCCTCTGGCGGGCCAGTTCCACCACGCGGGCCTTCTCCTCGTCCACAGTGGAGCCGTAGCGCACGTGCAGCGCCAAGGCGCCCCTCCGGATTTCCACATCGGCGAAGCGCCGCGTCCGTCCGTCCATGACGGTGGTGGACTGGGACACGCTGACGTTAACGCCGTTCTCCAGGGTCTTGTGTCCGCTGGTCAGGTGCAGCGCGGCCAGGTCTCCGTCCGGGAGCCCCGGCTTGACAAAGTAGTGCGTGTCGTGGCCCTCGATGGTGAAATGCAGGTCCTCCAAGTAGAAGGCGTTGTTGAGGACGGTGGCCACCTTGACGCAGTCCTCGCCGGCCACGTTGAGCGCGTGCGTGTGGACGCCGCCCTTGTAGATGGCAAACATGACCGCGCGGCCGATGGGCGAAGCCGCCGCGGAGAACCAGAGCCACGGTTTCTCTCCCCGACGACCTCGGCTCAAATGGACCTCTGGCAGACGCTCGAATGACAGGAGAGAGCGTGCTTGTCTGCCGACTTCCTGCTGGACCCCAGAGATGGACTGTAGGAGGGAGTGCAGTGAAACGTTAATGCCTGAACATGACACTACCGGACGCTCCAGACCATTTAGGAGCACAGAAATGCTCCGCTTCAAATTGTTTCTCATCTCCCTTCAAGATAATGGTGTTTTCAAGCTTTGTTCTGCACACAAATAAATCCCCATGTGAAGATTTTAGGACTTTTTTTGTGTGTTGTGGAAATTCTATCTACCGTATTAACTAATGTGAGCTTGCTAGGCCCATTAAACAATTCCAAGGTTGAATCTGAATATAATGAATCAAACTTTTTCTTTATTGTAAATTTCCAGAGACGACAAACCAGCAGAGCGTCGGCAGAGTTCTACCAAAACTGTCTTCTTACTGTGTTTTTTTTTTTTTCTTTGTATTAAATATGTATTACCTGTTCTTGATGAAGGATATGCCTATAGATAAACGAATGAAATGAATATAGTTTTTTCTTAGCTTAGGCCTATTCCCTTTTTTTTCTTCTATTTTTGTATAGCTGAAGGGTTTATTTTGTTCTGTATTTTGTTTTGTATACTGTATGCACAAAAAAAAGAGTTGAAAAGTCTGTTATCAACAGTGACATAGACGACTACAATAACCCTATGGCAAATGGAGAAAGATACTTAGCACGCAGAAACTGTGGAAATTCAGAGACAAACTAAGCACTATGCCAGCATTGTATGCACTATGCAGTGCACGTACAGACTCATAGTATATGTTGATTTGCGAGAGTGTCTATTAAACATAAAAAGTGTGTTTGTCATCCATAGGGGCAACCACACTTTTCTAGTTCAACATGCTACACAAAACAAAATATTCATTAGACCAACCGGCAGATCATCCCAGAGCTGGCTCTTCCCCAGTTCGTACGATGGCATGCTCAGGTCAAACTTTGGCACCGGGAAGCCAGGGATGGTGTTGTGAAGATGAAAGCCAAAGGTTACCAGCCAGGTGTTTACATCTGGGGGAGAGAGAATACATTGGAGCCTGATTATGTACTTTGGAAGTCAATGTGGTCAGCTACATACGGCAGAGTATACTGTACACACACACACACACACACACACACACACACACACACACACACACACACACACACACACACACACACACACACACACACACACACACACACACACACACACACACACACACACACACACACACACACACACACACACACACGTAGATCAACAGCTGAGACAGTTATGTAGATAAATCTTACAGGCATTCAAAAGGAACTCAAATGTGATGTTAACGTCCTATAAGTAGTCTTAGAAATAAAACTAGTGTTGACTAAATCATTACATGTGGCTGTTATTTTGAAGAGGAAGTCAGTGCACAGGAAGTCTGTTTCAGTTGTAAATAAGCTACTATGACACTTTCCCGAAGTTACGTGGGATAGTGGTCGTCGCTAAACCACGCGACCATAATTATTTACAATATGAAAACCATGCATCTTGAACAACACTGGGATTACTTAAACATGGAACCTGCAGCAGTAGATGAGTAATTACTTGTATCTGTGTTGGACGTTTGTTTTGGTTTCAGTGGTTGAGCTGCTAACAAACCTCCTGCTGCTTAAGGACTAGCCTACACATCCACTGTCTGTGAGCATCTTTATCTTTTGCATCTGCCCAAAGCATAACATTGTGGCAGAGTAGAAACGTCCGAATTCCCCCCCGCCGTGCACACCAACTTGCATTTACAGGACAGGTGCTCCTTTGTGAACTAGCCCTAAATAATAATTGTACAGCCCTGTGTGTGTGTGTGTGTGTGTGTGTATATATATATATACCGGTATAATATACAGCATGATTGAGATTTTAACAGGTTATACTACTTTATACTATTTCCACTTTCTTACCGGCAACATACTCTCTGACTTCATGCACTTTGCTGATGGGGTTGTTGTTCCTGAACATGTACAGGTTTAACGGTGCTGGCTCATTCGCTATTCTCTTCCACGTGCTGACGTCTGGAACAGTCCACCTGCCAGGCATAATGTCATAGTCCCTCTCCCCAAAATGTATCAGTTTAGTCAGAGGGTCATACAGCCCTCCATGAAATCCCAGCACCAGCTGGAAGTCCGGGTTCGAGTCAAAGTAGACTTCCCCGTAGGCTGTGTGCTGTACCTGTTTGACCAGCAGGCCGTTGCTGGTGAAAACAGCCACCGGCGTGCCAGTGTTATCGCAGGCGATGTAGAACTCTTCTCCGCTGCTGATCTCCATGGCGAACAAGTGGCCCTGCAGGTCGTAGTAGAGGGACGTGATCTCTGAACTGGAGTGGTTGTAGACGTGCGTGATCCTGGCCGGGTAGCTCAGGTCGGCGTAGAAGTACTGGAGGTGCTGGCCCAGGCTGGTCTTGGTGGAGACTCTGCGGCCCAGGCCGTCGTAGCGATACTGAATGGTCCACCCGTTGCCCTTGCTGTACACCCTCACCAGCAGACCTTTGGAGTTGTACTCAAAGATCTCCGCGCCGCGCTGCCGGAGGAACCCGTCTTCGTCCATGCGGTACTGGACGTCCCCGAGGCGCGTGATGCGGTCCCTCAGATCGTAGCGCAGTGGCAGCAGCCGCGCGCTGTTCCCCGGGTTCAAGAGGTGGAGGTTGCCGTTGAGGTCGTAGGTGTAGCGCCACGTCACCTTGTCGTTGAGGTAGACCGTCTGCAGCTGGCCGTCCACGTCGTACTCGTAGCTGTACTTGGTGGTGTTGGCGAACGGGCCGATCTTGATCTCCCGCCGGGTGACGCGCCCGACGTCGTCGTACTGGAACGTGATCCAGTACATGAGGGAGCGGAAGATCTCGTACTGGATCTCCTTGATGCGTCCGTGGGCGTCAAAGTGCTTGGTGTACGTCATGACGGCGGTGGAAATGATCTGGTTGATGTCGTAGTAGATGACCCCGAACTTGCCGAACTGCTCCACCTTCCCGGAGATGTCGTCGAACTGGTACAGGTCGATGGGCAGCGGCGTCTCGTTGATCACGCCCTGCACGCTGGTGACGCGCAGGCTGCTGTCGTAGGTGTAGTCGAAGCGCGCGTTCACCATGCCGTCCTCGCTGAAGCGGAAGATCTGCCGGTCGACCAGCGGTCCGATCTGGCGGTAGCGGATGGAGCAGATGAAGCCCTCGTTCTGCAGGTTGACCGTCTTCAGCACGCCGGCCGTCTCGTCGTAGGTGAAGCTGACGCGCGTGGAGTCGTACAGGATCTCCGACAGCTTGTTCTGCCGGCGGTACTTGTAGAGGACGCGGCGGCCCGTGCCGAGGTGGGAGACCCTCAGCAGGAGGCCGTCCTCGCTGTAGTCCACGGCCACGGAGGCGTTGCTCTCCGGAGGCCGGTACAGGTTCCGGTAGTAGCCCACCGAGCGGAGCGTCTGCATGGTGTAGCGCGCCACGCTGGGCATGGTGACGGCAGACAGGCGGTCCAGAGAGTCAAAGTCAAAGATGTACTGACGCTGGCTGTGCAGCAGCAGGATCATGGACTAGAGAGAGACAGAGAGAGAGAGAGAGAGAGAGAGAGAGAGAGAGAGAGAGAGAGAGAGAGAGAGAGAGAGAGAGAGAGAGAGAGAGAGAGAGAGACAGACAGAGACAGACAGAGACAGAGACAGAGAGAGAGACAGAGACAGAGACAGAGACAGAGACAGAGAGAGAGAGAGACAGAGACAGAGACAGAGACAGAGACAGAAGAGGTCAATAACAATAGTTTATAAGTTTGGGCACTGTGAATTAGTAATTGCTAATAGGTTGCTACAACTATAAATTATCTTCTTAGCGATTATTCCATACACCTTTTTGTTTTATATAATACAAAATAATGTATTATGAATCAACGTGAACACATTTGAATAGTTTGTTTTATCAAATCTACAAGCTCCCAACTTGTGAGCTTGTAGATGGCTATACAGTTATTTTGGGCAATGTTTATTAAAAGCAATATGTTTTTTTCAAAATAGAAGAAAAATATGAACTGTTCCACCCCTAATTAAATAGTAAACTTTCTGTTGTGACACTTACAGTAGAAATATCAAGGTTAAAAAAAAAGAAAAAAGTGGAACAATTATTTATATTTAGAGCATGAAAATGTTATCCATTTAAAGTACAAAAAATACAGTATATTGAGTAACAGTCTTCAGGGAAGGTTCAACATAGACGTACAGCAAAAAGCAAAAGAGTCTAGTCACTAGAACACACACACACACACACACACACACACACACACACACACACACACACACACACACACAGATCGAACAAACAGCCGTGTTTATTTTTAACTAACCCCCCATCCAGACTTTATTTGATTAATTCATATGCACTTTGGATTAGAGTAGGGCTTCCAGAGCCTTGCCACCCTGGCTGTTGAAATGTCAAGTTGAGTTCAGTCATGCGTTGTGTCAGTGAGGTTCCTCTCGCTCCCTGAGCTCTCTGAGCTCCCCGTATCACGGCGCTGACACGACCTCGCCTCGGTCACGCAACCAGGACGAGTGGCTGGAAAAAACCCAGACACTCCGAATTAAACAGCGGAGCATCCCTCACATGCTAATCACATGCCAATGCCGTTTGGGAGCAGCAAGGGAGAAAGAGGGGGGGGAGAGAGAGAGAGAGTGAGAGAGAGAGAGAGAGAGTTGAGCTTGACATCTGGAGAGATGGAAGTATCACATCAATCTTTAAAAATGTAAATACATGTGACCCAAACAATTACCGAGGCATAACGTGTCAGCAACAACCTGAGGAAGACAGACAGACAGACAAGACAGACAGACAGACAGACAGACAGACAGACAGACAGACAGACAGACAGACAGACAGACAGACAGACAGACAGACAGACAGACAGACAGACAGACAGACAAGACAGACAAGACAGACAAGACAGACAAGACAGACAAGACAGACAGACAGACAGACAGACAGACAGACAGACAGACAGACAGACAGACAGACAGACAGACAGACAGACAGACAGACAGACAGACAGACAGACAGACAGACAGACAGACAGACAGACAGACAGACAGACAGACAGACAGACAGACAGACAGACAGACAGACAGACAGAGAGAGTTGAGCCTCCAGCTTGACATCTGGAGCGATGGTATCAATCTTTAAAAATGTAAATACATTTGACCCAAACAATTACAGAGGCATAACGTGTCAGCAACAACCTGAGGAAGTTATTCTGAAGCATCCTAAACAGAGTACATAGTACTGAAGTTTGTATACTGTAGCTATGGTATAATAGCTATACCACCCACACCTTCATAAATCAACATCATTTTCTCTTGTTTTGTAGATTTCATAAAAGTACTCGACTCATTTTGCTGCAATGGTCTGTTCCTGAAATTAATTGCAAACTATTTAGGAGGTAACAGATACAAAGCAGAATATACTTATGAAATGTGCTATGAAAATTGAGGCTGCAGTCTCAGCCCATGCTGTTTTTCTCAATAGTTTAAACACAATTACTGAAACACAACTGCACGCACTGAAAACTGCACGGCCAACCCCCAAAACACTTTCACCATCAATAAGTTCAAAGTCCCTCAAAATAATTTAAACTCATTTAAATGAGTCCACATGGGCATACACTCCCAACAAAGAACTCTGCTAAGCTGAACTCCGTGCCAATTTCCCCCTAATTAGGATATATAAAAAACGCTCTACAAAGCAAATGACCCAAACTCCCACCATTACAAAACTCTCCATTTCCAAGAGAAGAACATAGAGCGAGTCCCCTCAGCCAGCTGGTCCTCAGGCTCACAGCACAGCCTCCACACTCAATCTGCTCCAACCACATTATAGCTCAAGAAACAGAAAATTACATTAACTATTGGCCCTCTACCACAAAAGCTCAAAGCTAAGTTCAACGCTATTTGGCTTAGTACACGGTAGCAGTACTTTCTGAGCACCAAGCCTGATCAGAAACGATGTACAAACTGATCATCAGTGATCACTACTTTGCCAGAGAGCGGCTGACAAAGACATGGTTGCCTAAAGCGTGATTTATACTTTGTCGCGCCGTACGTACACTGGCATCGCGTGCTGAAAATAACGGATCTACAAGCTCACAGTGCATTTGCAACGCAACGTGTTGTGAGCTTGGTATTTTTCAACACGCGGACACGTTCATACGACGTCGTAAAAAATCAGTCTTCAGTGCAAAACTCTGACAGCGGCAGTGCAGCGTGAAGTGCTGCCCACAGCACACCAACAGTATAAGCGTCACACTGGCTGCCACACACACGCTGCAGGGATGAACAGCACTGAGAACACACACGCCGTGGGACATTTGTTCTGTCCGAGGCATCTTGATTCCTCAGCTGAATGAATAACCGCAATCTCCAGAGCTATGGCTCATCAGTCTGTCCCCCGTCTATTGTTGTCTCGACAACAACAGGTTGGGACTATAGTCTGCAGGTTTTGGAATCTGCTGTGGGGGCAACAAGCAGAACGGCACGTGTTTCGACTACAAAAACCTTACCTCGGCGTAATCGTCGGCTTTGTAACTGAAATATTCTATAATAAAATAACCCATTTTACTTGAGATCAGATTCTAAAAATGTCTTCTACATCCTGACAGTTTTCAGAAAAATGTTTCTACTGTATGTCAGTCGTTCTTCGATTTCTAGCATATAGCATAATGCTAACACCAAAAGGGGTCCCCGCCTAAAATGGGATAAGAAGCACCTGAATGGACAGAACAATGAGTGCCGGCTACCATTTCTTATGTACTTTTGGAGCCGTGCACCCGGCAAATACTTTTCATGCGTTTTGTTTGTGTGACTGGAGTCAGAGTTGCTATGCAATACAACAATATACTGTATATTGCTTTTTCTGTGGCGGTGATTATCCCTGGAAATGGGTCGCCAGGCACTGCAGAACGCAGACAAGCGCTGGTGCGGGTCGACTACCACAGCTGATGTGGGGGCTGTGCATAGGCTAGTCTGTCTCCAGAAGATAGGTGGAGACAGAGCAACATTAGAACAATGGAGACATTAGAACAATGTACTTACAAAGATTAAATGTAAACTCCAGACTGGCTGACCATGCCCTTTAGACAATTTAGACATTTTTTCTCTCTCTCTCTCTCTCTCTCATTCATACCAATAAAACATACTGAATTGAGCTGAATTAAATTGAATTTTGGGAGACAGAGAGTCAGAGAGAGAGAGAGAGAGAGAGAGAGAGAGAGAGAGAGAGAGAGAGAGAGAGAGAGAGAGAAATCTGTTGTCTGGGTACATGTTCACATGGCGGGATCCGGCCTGGTCAAAATTGGAACACACAGCGGAGACACACCTGAGTGAACTTTACAGCGAGGTTTCCACCGCGTACACCAGTATTCCACCGGCAATCTATTTCCTGTTGGTGTTGGGAACTGTTCAGAGTCAGCAGGTGCTGAACCAGAGCAGACGAACAACCGGATTTAACCCATTCTGACCTGAGATCAGATTCACACGAGGTTTCCACTGGACACACACTGGTCTGATTAACCCATTCTGACCTGAGATCAGATTCTAAAAATGTCAGTCGTTCTTCGATAAAAAAAAAAAAGCAGACCTACAAGCTCGTATCGCGCCACTCAGTGGCGCGATATGAGCTTGTAGATCTGCTATTTTTCAATAGCTAAAGCATAACATGATGCCAACACCAAAATGGGTGCCCGGTCAGAATGGGTTAAAAACCCACCATCCCAGTGGATGGTGGGTGCTTACACCACCATATATAATACATTAGTTTCTAGCAAGGCAGGATTTGCAACTCCAGCTACCAAGGTTTCTTCACTGAAATCATAGTTCAAGATTCATTCACACACAAATCAATCTTATGGCCAGACTAATTAACAGTGGATTGTGCCTTCATGCCTGCACTATTCATATGTTTAATTCGTCATTTTAATGCCAATAGATGTCACTTCCGGTTTAAGGAACAATAACATCCGGTACTAGCTTTGTACTGTGCAGCACTATCAGATGTCCGGGATGCTAAGCGATCATTGTTTATTTTAATAACTACCGTAATTTCCGGACTATAAGCCGCAACTTTTTACCCATGATTTGAACCCTGCGGCTTATACAACGGTGCGGCTAATCTATGGATTTTTACAGCTAACGCAGAGCCATCTAAGGCTCTGAGCTAACGAAACGGCCACTAGGGGGCCACCTGCGGCTTATATTCCGGTGCGGCTTGTATACGTACATATTGGGATTTTCCCTCAATTTGGCTGATGCGGCTTATATTCAGGTGCGCCTTATAGTCCGGAAATTACGGTAAGTCAAATTAAGCTCTAATCAAGCCCAAAATATCGCATTTTACCCAGCGATGCACATAAAGACCGCGCGCGTGCATGATCTACCGGTTTTAGGTAGATTACATCGGCCGTTAGCCAAACAAGCTAAAAGTTGCTACATTTTGGCCAAGGCCGTAGCGTAACGGTCTGGGCACCGGACTGGTGATCCAGTCGCAGTGTGCCGCGGGTTCGACTCCCGGACCCGACACGGCCTTTACTGCATGTCATCCCCCCATCTCTCTCCCGTTTCCTGTCAGCCTACTGTCTGTCCCTTCAAAAATCAATAAAAGGCGTAAGCCGCAAAAAAATATCTTAAAAAAAAAAAAAAGTTGCTACATTTTGTTATATTAAAAAGTTGAGACAATTTTCGCCAAAGCAAACCGAGCATCAGCCAAAGTGTGGGGAAAATATTGCTTCAATCGTTTCCCACCATCCAAGCAACACAATATTTGTATTGCTTTCGGTGTGACTGCACCTTAACCACTTGAACTCCAGCATCCCTATTCTGGGGGGAACATTAGCCAAAAACAGTCGATCTACAAGTTCACAGCGCTTTAGCAACATGCAGCATTGTGATCTTGAAGAATGTAGAGAGACTTTTTTTTGTGCGTTTATAGATTTTTGGCGAACAACAGTGTGTGTGTGGTCATTAGAGAAGTGGGAAAACAATTTGAAGGCTTTGCACTTTTCCCTCACCTTCTCCAGGTAGGTGTAGCTCCAGGTCTTCCCGTCGGCGAACACCCGGGACACCAGCCGCCCCTGGGTGTCGTACTCCACCCTCTCCGTGGTGGGACCCCTCTGCAGGGCGCTTATCTGCCCGCCGCTGTTGCGGCTCACGTTGACGGGCAGCAGCTTGCTGCTGGGGACCCATAGCACCGGGTGACCGGCCGCGTCGTAGATGATCTTCAACAGGAACTTCCTGTGGTCGTCGTAGATCTTCTCCGTGCGGAGAGTCCGGTCGTAGTCGACGGAGAGGATGTTCCGACCGTTCACCTGCGGGGTTCAGGAGCAAGAATTAAGGTTGATAATCAGTTCAAATTGGCGGTTGTCCGGTTTATTACAAGAAGTACATTGGAGGGAGGTTATGAGTGTAGTGCAGCAGTGGAAGTTGCTTTATGCACTTTACATTGTTCATTTACTCGTGTTTAATATCGTGTATATTGTCTGCATTTCTTTTGTTCCATTCTTCTAAATGGGAGCATCTATTTTAGACTATTGGGACAAAAAAGAAAGTCTCAATGATTAAACTTTGCACGCCCAAGGCTACAGAGCACTTGAATACATTATAGTTACGAATACAAAAAAAGAACAATTTGAATCAGGGATACATTTGAAGAGGTTCACGTATTCTTTCTGTGGCGGTGGTTTAAAATTGTTTGAGCACTTACTGCCCTGTGGAAGTCACAGTGAGAGATTAACAGCCCCTATTGCTGGCTTCATTAGACACTGGCAATCGCTCAGGTGCGCTTAAATCACAACCCGACACCCCCCCCCCCCTTAAATTTACTGGAGGCGAAAATTGCTGTGAGGCAAAGTAACTACCCCAGTTAAGTTCATAAAGCAAACCATCAATCGAACAGACAGTTTCTGGGGAGGGGCTATACGATGTGGAGTAATATACAGTGCAGGAGATATTGATATCCCCATTATATGCAAGTTTAAATGTTTATATGACCCATAAAAGCCCAGGGGAAGACAGGGGTATAGAAAGGACTGTTTTAACACAGTACTATTCTTCACATCAAAAGGCAGGAGGCTTTTGGTGACTTTACAGTACCATGGATCCATGCAGTTTTTATGTGGTTGGCAGAAAGCAACGTTATAGTCTCTTGGGCCAAACCCGTTTCTATAGTGGCTCTACTTGGGGAGAGCCAGCAGGGCGGGCGGGGGGGGGGGGGTTCAGTGTCCCATAACCTGATTTGATTGTTCAGCAACTGGCAGGCTTGAACCTTCATGTGCGTTTACGGTTCAAATCTCCGGCCGAGCCAATCAAATTAATCAACAGGAAACACATACGTAGGCCTATATGCCCCGTTCCGAAAACACCTGGACTACAGTTATGCACAGAGTCGATTAAGGGAATCGAGAGTGGCAGAGGCTGCCGAAACTCTCTAGCGGGGGTTGAACTGAAAGTGGCACCATAAGATGGCCCGTAAACTATAGCTGAGCCTCGCCCTAAATGCTGAACCATTCAGACTTAAGCCAATAAATGCTCCCGGAAATAGCATATACCCACAAGCTCACAATGCGTCGCATCTGCGCTCACGTCGTGAGCTTGGTTATTGATCGCTTTCCATGTCACAGCGGGAAAAAACAACAAAAACAAAAACAAAATCACACCCGTGTGAACTGAGTGGTGCAACTCCCCCCCCCCCCCCCCACCTCTCTCTCTCTCTCTCATTAGCAGGCAACAGTGCAGCACTATCGCTCGCTCTGTTTCTGGCACAACAGCGCCCCTACTGGTGCTCATTAACGTCACATAGGTGAACACATGGGTGAACACATAGGTGAACACGGGAACACGGACATTGCTGTTCCTTGGAGTGGTTGCACCACTCAGAAACTAACAAACAAACCAAAAAAATATATATATCTCACTCTCAGCTTGCGACCGAACACGATGACCTTCCCTCTGGCCTGCTCCTTGCGGAAACGCCACTCCACCAGGTTCTGTCCGCTGTCTCCCGGCAGGCTCATGTTGCGCCTGGCCACGGTGGGGTTGGCGGCTCCCGCCAGGATGTGAGGTTCTGTCTGGTAATGGGTGTCCATCCCGTTGGCGTACGTGATCCTCAGAGAGTTGTCCACGCCCACCTGATAGCTGCTTCTACACTGGTCTGGAGACGGAAGGGACGAAGCAGACGGGCAATTAAGACACAGCAGAATGGGTAATTATGTTGGAGGAATCTGTTATTAACGATCCCGGGGGATAATTGTGCTAAATGACTTTGAAGGCACTTGTTTCACATTAGAGTGTTTTCAGATGAAAAGGACCGAACTGAAGTGTCTATAGAAGGGGAAATGGGCCATCTGGGTGTAAGCCCTACAGAAAACCATCTAGTCATCCAGCAGTGGTGGAAAGTACAGTTACTCCAGTACTTTAATTGAGTATTTCCATACAGGGCTGCTTCGATGCCTCTCGGCGCCCAATGCGAGATTAGTAGATGTTGCACGCTGCTTGTGCGGACCACTCGTTGAAAACCACTGAAGAATGGAAAGAGTGTGTGAAGGTGTGTATGTGTAGTATCAGCAGGATCAGAGAATGACAGAGAATCATCTTGAAAATAAAAGTGGTTACAGTAGGCCTATACTGTTTAACTTTCTCTCAATGAATGAAAACAACAACCACAGCTTGGCGCAGCTCAGTGGTCTCTGGATCTTTGGATGTTTTTGGCACGGTTTAGGACAGTCATATTCTCGTGGAGGATTTAATCAAATAAAACTTGTGAGATTAGAATATAATAAAACGATAAGAATTTGCTTGATGTATTGAAAAGGTGCCACCATGCTTTAATTGGTAGTCTCATCCTCCCCCGCCAGGGGTGGATTTAATAAAATAAAACCTATGAGAAAATAAAAAAGCGATAATGATTTGCTTCGACATCTGAACATTGCATTGAAAAGGTGCCAGGCATGATGCCATAATGATTTTTTTGGTAGTTACACTAGAACAGTCGCACAAAAAAAGTGCTGTTCAATACTCTCTTAGTATCATCTCTCTTCACTCTTGAAGACAGCGTGCCAGGACAGCCAGGTATGTATTAATCCACCAGTGTATTCCAGTGTGTTCTTACCTTTTTTTTGTCGAACCAGACGAGGGATCCATGATTACAGAATGTAAACAAAAATCTCCCCCCTCCTCCTCTCTCTCTCTCTCTCTCTCTCATTAGCAGGCAACAGTGCAGCACTGTCTCTCTCTCTCTGTTTCTGGCACAACAGCGCCCCTACTGGTACTCATAGTCATAAACTGGTGTGGGTGAACCAACACATAGGTGGGTGAACACAGACATTGCTGTTCCTTGGAGTGGTTGCACCGCTCAAAAAGCCATGTGGACACGTCTTTATTCCACCCGGAAAATACGTTTTATAAATCCGATCATTGTTTGTTTATTTAGTTTGGGCTGTTAAAAAAAAGCTTGTTTTGACCAAAAACGAGATAAATCCAGGCAGTGAGGCTGTTATTTACCCACAACAGGCTTTCCATTTCGCGCTCGGAGGAGGAGGAATACTACAACACAGCTTTTTTGCGGGGGGTTGCCTGTTAATCAAGTGTGTCACAATATCCACCACTTAAAGCAGGCAGTGCAGCAGATGAAACATTGTTGTTGTGGGGAACAGAAAAGGGGTGTAAAGTGTATGTTTATTTGTTCAATGGGGAGGGACACCTGGGCACCCACCAGAGACTTTATTTCATCTTATTATTTTCCTGGGTGGAGAACTGTCCCGCCTGGATCAAAGGCCGGGCTTGTTTCCACACTTCTACCCCACTAGACCTCCCTGTATTCATTATTCATTTAAGTCATTTCTTTGTATATTTAAGTCCTCACTATGTAACTTTTTGAATGGATACATTTTTCATTTAAGCACTTGAGCAGGAAACGAATCAGGTAAGCAGGTAGAAGAGGGACATTACATAGTGCTGCACAATTTGTGTTTAGAAAAGACTAATAATACGCAAAGGTTTTCTATTTATTCACTGTATGTTCCAATGGTCAATGTCAAAAACACAATTAAATCATTATTCCGCAATTATTTGTACATAATGACAATTCACCGTCAACTAAAACGATTGTGACAGCCCGTTAAGCCCTATAGTCTATAGAAGGAAAATGGGCACATCTAAACGTGAGCCCCACAGAAAGAAGTAGACACCGATACGCTGCTTCTACCTTTAGTCATCATCAATGCCGTCGTCTGTCAGGCACCGCAGTGCTGCACGATTTAACCTCACTGCCCCGACGAGTCGCGACGACCCCACAAGAACATTACATATAACCACTTTAGAGATGGCAGCTCAAATAAAAGCTTGTGCCTGTGGAGTCACACAGCATCTGAATCCTTCTGCAGCATGTTGTCAAGTGGTTATCTTAAATTCCCAAAATGTCTATCTATCCTTATATTGCACACTATATGACATGGTAGGAGGCAAGCCGTAGTCTGTCACATGATGTCCTAGACATGGGAGCCTCAGTGCTATTATTGTTATACTGAAGAACAAAATTAGTAGTTAGTTATGTTATTAGTTCAGAGACTTCAGACCATTGCAAACATCTGAAGGCTGAGAATAGTCACTATCACAGTGGAGCCGTAGTTCAACAAGCATGCAGTGAAGAACAAGGTGTGTGTGTGTGTGTGTGTGTGTGTGTGTGTGTGTGTGTGTGTGTGTGTGTGTGTGTGTGTGTGTGTGTGTGTGTGTGTGTGTGTGTGTGTGTGAGTGTGTGTGTGTGTGTGAGTGTGTGTGTGTGTGTCTGTGTGCGTCCTACCCTGAGCCAGGGTGTAGAAGGCACGGATGGTTGAGGTGTTGGTGGTTATGCTGATCTCCTCCTCGCTCAGCGAGCTCTCGATGTCCACGGTCAGAGCACTGTATAAGTCTGTGTACAAGTTATTCACCATGCCGGTAGGGAAGGTCACATTCATTAGCCTCCCATCACTGTCGTAGCTGTGAGGTGCAAGAGGAGAGAAGACAGGACATTCAATTATCACCACTCTTTAGACCTAGTGAACAAGACCGTTCTCTTTTCCTGTAATTCGAATGTCAAATGTCAATTATCACTCGGAAAAGAAAGAGAATGTTCCCAATTTAGAGATTGCCTGATGAGGCTTGCCATATCAAAGCAGTGTTCATCAAACGCAGGCTGAGGGAGAATTCAGTGTGTCATCAGCTGTCAATTTCTAGATTAAAAACACACACACTTGTGACGGTCATATACATTTTACATTAATTCAATTTGGATGATTGATGTGTAATTTCAGTGTCATTGACTGGGGGCTGTTGCAGTCGCTACTGTGGATGTCATTTATAATTATTCTTAATGTTACATCACAGCCTCAAACTGAACTACTGTATATCCAGATGACATTCCAGACATTTTATTTGTTTATTTATTTATTTAATTGAATGTATGCAAATCAATTCCATATGAAATAACTAGGACTTTATGTCTCTTCACTGCAGCCACCTGACCTCTGGAAAATTAATGGATATTATAAGATATAGGTTTAATAAAATACTGCATAATTGAGGCATCCCTTTGGGTTATTACAGACCTAACAGGGCTCATTTTACAGATGGGAGGCAATTTCTTTTTAATTAGGTTTCAATTAATTGTGCACCCTAAAGCAGTAGGCAGGTAAGTAAGGACAGCAATTATAGACTCAACTGGTCCTGGGCTATGGGAAACAGACGCACGCACGCACACACGCACTCACGCACTCTTACACTCATGCATACGTACACACACAAGCACACATCACACACAGTTTTTTCACTTCCAAGTTTTATTCACCTGATACTGCAAAATATAGCTGTCTAAATAGGTTGACAGTCAAGTGCCGGACTAAAGTGGAAGTTCATTAAATAAAACCTACAACTGGAAGCTCAACTCCAGGTTCTCCTTCAAGCAACCATGAAGGACATGCCATAACGTTATATTATTGGTTTTAAATATCAATTTAGAGTTTATTATTCTGATGAGAATCACCATGAGGATATTGCAAGTGGCCCAACTAATTGGCAAAACACTTTCATTTTAATGATAATATAACAACAACAATATATCAATTAAAAAAAAATATATAATTATGTTAAAAAGTAAATTCTTTACAACATTGAAAAAAAGGAGTTACTTTGTGAGAGCGATAAATTAACTTAATGTTAGTTCCACTGATCGAAGCCGGAACGCAAATAAATGAAACCCTCTGAAATGCATGCACGCCCACCCATCTGACCACAACCACAGCCAGTGAGAGGGCTGCACTTTCCAGAGTTCCAAGTGGGGCCCTGATTCAGAAAAGGTTGGGAATCACTGGTTTATTCAATTGTACATGCTTGCAAAAAGTGGACAGTTTGTTTCGGCATGTGGAACACCCAGTATTTGAACCCGGGTCACCGGTGTGGAAAGCTAACATCGTAAGCACTATAAGCCAAAGGGCATTCTCTATGATTTGTGGGACATAACCTTCAGGCTGAGGTTGTGAGTCACAATGCCACTCACTAGAATGAAGTCCGTTTGATCTGAACTAACTAACTTATAAGATTAAATCAATCTTTGGTGCTGGATCCATCCAGATAAATGTTTTACATCTCTCTGATAAAATATTAAATTGAAATGCAGTGTAATCCAGTTCAGTGGAGTGTGACAAGCTCCTTAGGTCCTACACAATGAAGGCTAATTCCGACTTTGTCACCTTTCAACATTTTCATTTACAGCTGAAAAAACTCAAAGTAAATTCAGTCAAGCGACAGGTGTGAGGAAGTATGAATTGAACTGAATCAGTTACTTTCTTTCTTTTATTATTATATTTTGAAAGACTATTGGGATGGTTTTTGTTTCTTTTTTAAATCAGTGTATATAAACATAGTATAAATATATTACGGTTCTCAAAGTTGGTATCTGAAGATCCTCAGGGTTCCTTGAAGGGGTTCCAAATGGACCCTTACAGGTCTGTAACTCTGAGTTACGGGGGGGGTTCATGACATTTAAAAGTTTGAGAAACTCTAAACTAATTGCGAACGCAGTGAGCCACTTACTATGACAGCAGGGGCTGAGTGTCTGTGTGTGTGTCACGCTGTGTGGTGTCACGCTGTTACACCACCGGCCCGCCACCAGAGGGCGCAGCTGTGGCACGCACGCACGCACGCACACACACACACACACACACACACACACACACAGGGCGCAGCTGTAGCACACACACACACAACCACACACACACGAGCTGCGTTCGCTTCACGCGTTTGCGCGTCTTACTTGTATATTAACTCAATGTACTCACTCATAGAATGTTGTCCAGCCAATCTCCGAGGTCTTGGTTGCAAGCAGGCCGTTGTTACCGTGGTAGGTGAGGAGCGCCAGTTCCTGCCCCTGGGCGGTCAGGGTCTTCAGGCCCCCATTGGTCCCCATGCTCATCCAGATCACCTGGTTGTCCGGGGCGACGATGCGGACCGGCATGCGATTGGTGTCCCTGCGGATCCGCAGGGTGTTGCCGCTGCTGTCCGTCACCGCCGTGACGTCGTTCTCGGCGCTGTAGCCGAACGTGTACTTGAAGTCTCCCGTGAGCAGGCTGGACGTGTGCTGGTGCGTTCCGTTGACGTCAAACACGTACAGTTCCTGGGCGTCGGGGGAGGCGACCTCGTACTGCGGGCTGGACCCCGACGTGGTCACCGTCGGCCCGTTCCTGGAGATGGCCCGGATGCGGATGTTCCCCAGGTCCGCCACGTACAGCGCCCCGTCGGGGCCGGCCACCAGGGAGGACGGGGCGTTGAGCCGGGCGTCCTTGGCGTACCCGTCCCCCGTCTGGTAGCAGTCGCAGTTGGCGTCGTTCTTGCAGTCGCAGTCGGACAGGGTGCCGGCCATGTGGGTGATCTCGCCGTCCGCAGACACCATCCGGATGCGGCTCATCTTCCGCTCGTCCGTCTCGGCGACATAGAAGGCTCCGTGGTACGACACGGCGATGGCGACGGCCGACTCCAGAGGCGTCAGCAGCGCCCGTTGACCTCCCGCTATGCCGTGGTCCATTCCAGCCAGCGGGCAGTGGACCGGGCGCCCGGCCGCGATGCTCACCTGGCCGTTCTCGGTGATGCGCAGGACAATGTTGTTGTCCAAGACGTAGAGAGAGTTGTCCATGGGGCTGAAGGAGAGGTCAGTGGGCCACTCCAAGATAACCTGCAACATGAAACATTTAGATTAGTTAATCTGCCGTGACATTCTGCCGTGACAAAGGACAGTGTGTTCTGTCATAATCTGAATCTATCTTGTCAAAAATGACCTCAAGAGGCATCCGAGGTGGTCCTGCCCACCCCCAAGTGGTCCTACCATTTCCGCATAATGCCTCCGTCACTTTGTGTTTGTGAGTGAGAAGCATTTAGTCTTTAGTAACTTTCTTGGTTTTGTAAAGGAAAATTATTATGTGAAACTATAATAGCCTTTTTGTCTGTCTTCAATCCATCACGTCCATCCATCACATCCAGCACATCTGTTGAATTAAATGTAAACGTAAATTTTGCATTTATTTTTGTCTAAAAGAAAATGACAAAAGAAACTACCTGAAGATTAAAAAGCATTTCTCTTATTTATTTATTTTCTTCTTGTATTTGCCATTTCATTTGGATTATGAACAAATTAATTATGTGATATGCTTCACAGTGACAGGTATCTTAATAAGTCTATGGTCAATTAAAAAAATATATTAAACATTAGACTAGAGTGCACTTGGGAGTCTCCAGAATGTTTGGTCATGATAATAAATCTAACAATCCCTCTTTTTGCTATGCTGTCTCTTATGTAGCATGCACGAGTGTAGTTAGTACTGGTCGGTAGAGTACTAGCGTCTTATCAGACACTCCATGACAGGTCTTTATTCTGTAGTCTGTTGCCCCAGGGTCTTTCAGTCTGGTCTTCACTGGCTCCTAGCAGAACATCTGCCTAATGAACAATATTCTTCTGTGACATTACAAATGCGTTGCTCTCATATTATTCAGCGGGCATCGCAGCGTTCTGCTGACCTCCCAGAACATCACATACAGTCAGTCTCAGTCTCTCTCTCTCTCGCCTCCGTGCACTGAAAACACAGATTGTCTTGCATTTTCCTAAAACAATGTATACATGTATGTACGTATGTGCGTGCATAATGTCTTCCGCTATCATACATGAAATGGAAACGTTTGGTACATCTGCTGTCTAGGCACTGCGGCTTGTTTCACCCTTTGACTTGGCACTGCTGGGTGGCTTGTAAAGTTGGTGATCTAAGCAGTTTAAAACTTATCCTACAATTGCACTTGTAAGTCCCTCCGGACAAGAGCGTCAGCTAAACGTCTAAAATGTAAAGCGGTTAAAGATAAAACTAATGAGAAAGCCCAAGGTCATGTGTGATGGAGCTCATGGGGCACGGAGGTAAAGAGCCCTCCGATCCTGTTCCAATCTCATTCTCAACAGCCCAGGGCACTTTTAAAAATTCTCCTCCCACAGAGAGAACCTGATTATTATATGATGTGCCACAAACACATTCATTTTAATCTCATGAAAGCTTTTTCTTGGCTTTTATTTTCTTCGTCATTATTCCTGGGGGGTGCCAGGTCTGAGGAGGGTGACGGTAATGGGAAGGACGGGGCAGATAAATTCAGGAAGAGGACGGGGAGGAGCCTGGCATGCCTCTGCTGTGGAACAAACTCATCTTATTGCGCTTGGTATACTGACTACTGACCGTTGGTATACTGACTACTGACCGCTTGGTATACTGACTACTGACCGTTGGTATACTGACTACTGACCGCTTGGTATACTGACTACTGACCGCTTGGTATACTGACTACTGACCGCTTGGTATACTGACTACTGACCGCTTGGTATACTGACTACTGGCCGCTTGGTATACTGACTACTGACCGCTTGGTATACTGACTACTGGCCGCTTGGTATACTGACTACTGACCGGTGGGCTTCTAGTTATAGTTCACAGGTTTTCAAAGTGGGGGAAACGCAACGTTGTCTCAGAGTTCCACAACGGGAGATAACATTAATGTCATGTCAGAGCCATGATTCCCTATAGAACTGTGATGTGGTGGTATTAATGTGAGTGTGTGAGAAATATTCTGTAATGGCAATGTGGAAGTTTGACTAATGACAGCCACGCTGTATATCCAACTGGCCAGATAAAATATATATTACGACCCTATCTGCCGCTTTAATTGGAGAACCACGTTGTTGGCTGGATAGGGCATGCAGAGTGATTTTTTAAATCTGTTAAGTAGCGTTAGCTCACTCAGCTGTACCAAATCCACAGCTGTGGCAAATCTGCTGATTAACATTAAAGTTTACCACCCTCATAATACCAAACAAGGCCCAAAAGGGCCATGATGTCAATTAGGGCTGGGCAAGGCAATTGAATATTACAATATTCAAATACCTCAATATTGCTATTGTGATGTTTACAGTGGTTTATTGGTTGGTTATTATTGCCCACGTAAGTGGGTAAAGGGAAATGCACTCCATATTTGGGCGTACAGTATGGGCACAAAAGGGGGCATGCATGCCCATATTCAGTATGGGCGTATACTGTTGATATCGGCGATCTCCATATGGGCATAAAAGGGACTGACTGATACAGAGATCCGACCGTTATGCCCATAATGTGCATATAATCAATCAATCAATCAATCAAGCTTTATTTATATAGCACAATTCAGACAAAAAGTGCAGTTCAATGTGCTTCACAGGAAGAAAAGAAAGGAATAAAAAAATATGGGACTGACCGACTTCAAACGCAGTGGCAAGGACACGAGGGAGTGCGGTGCCTGTTGGCTCGAACCACTAGTTATAGAAAAGTCAGGTAAATTCAGATAATCATACAGTATTTAAAGTCATACTGTATGACTAATTTTAGTAATCTATCGATTCATTTTAGTAGTCGTTTAGGGGACAAAACTGGTAGCTCCGTTGTCATTACAGTGTCAGTGTGTATGTTTGGCTATTTTCACAGAATATTCCCTATTATGTCCAGCATAGGGACATTCATGTGGTTCAAGCTGGTCTTTTATATTATATAGTACTTCATTGCATGGAAAAGAAAACGTGATTTTTACTCAAGCCGTGACCCATACAAAATTGGTCCGTGACACACAAATGGGTTCCGACCCACTGTTTGGGAAACAGTGCCTTAACCCCAGAATATTACAGCACACCTACAAACATCCTTGGCTGAGGTCATTAGAATTTCAAATGAGGAAACAGATTAGACTATAACAGTGGCAGTGGCAGCCACTTCAAAACAGGCTCCACAATGCAGAGATAAATTATTTTTATTTTTATCTATCTTCTGCCATAACCTGAAAACTCATCTCTTCAAAAAACACTCTGTATGAGTTCCCCACCCTCTTTCTCTCCCACAAATCACACCGCTATTTCTAACATCGAACTTTTCAAAAGACACTGGAAAATGCGCCTGTTTGTTGATTTAGAAAAGAGAACGTATACCTTTTCCCCACTGGCTGTCCACCCCCTCCTCCTGACAAGCACTTCTCCATTATGCATGACCATTCCACAAACACAAGAATATTTGTTAGCTATATCAGGGATCTCATGTCAATCACACCGGAGCATTCCATAGACATGCTATGATGTCTTCATATAAGTGCTGTGAGTTTGAAACTTGTGATGATTCCTGTTGGTTTCTTGTCGGTGAGATTAAGTGAGGGTTATTCCAGAGTTGAGAGTTGTAGGCGAGTCTGCATTAAAATAACACCAGCAAATGTCCCAAACTTCAACGTGAATTCTTAAACATTTTGTTGACACTCCGCAATCACCTGGAATCCACAAAACCCAGTAGTCACAGGTGTCTACTGTCTGAATGAATGTTGTGTCTATTTTATGGTTTACTATTAGAATGGGTGTTGTGTGTGCCTAATAATGTATAGTCTACTGTCCTGTGCGTCTTAAATTGGGCTCAGAGAGATTACCCACTATGAACCTCGTACTACAGTATCTATCTATAAAAGCACCGAAAAATGTCTGTCAGTCATTCTGTCTGTCCTTCTGTCTGTAGCCTTACACTTCCTTACAGATCACGTGGCACCAGTGAAATACATGTTGGGAGGGACACAGATTAATGTATGTATGGTCACAGTTTTCTGCGCAACATTCCCCTTGCCTTCCCCACGCACCGGCACCTCCCCTTTTGGTTACAGTGCTCTGCTGAACCACACCGGGAAACCTCCCGACACGGCTATACTACATACACGCTCGACACCCGACACTGACACACAGGACTGACGACGCCTCTCTCTCTCTCTTCTCTCTTGCTTTTCACTACAAAATTCTGTCTCTCTCCGCATCAACAGAGCTGGCATCGGCCAGGCGCATACTACAGTTATTATTTAACAACTGCGCTATGTGATGTTGGAACGTCACTCCATATCATAACTTCAAACCAAACGCGGGTGAAACGCCTGGCCACTGACGACGCGAGGTTACAGATCTGTCACGGGCGCCACTGTTATTTTGACACCTTCAAACCAAACGCGGGGAAAAACAGCACAGGCATTGTGGGCGGCAGACAGGCAGCTGCTACACACAGTGCATAGCCTACTACAGTTATTTAACCACTTTGCATTGCAATGCGATGTTGGAATGTCACTTCATATAATAACTTCAAACAATGAACAGCATGGCCAGTCATAACATTAATAATAATAATACCATCCACTACTCCATGGAAGGGGAAGACATGTGCCGTCGGTACAATTCAATGATAAAATACATACAGACAGACAGATGCAATGACCAAAGTTTGGCTGCCTGTCGACACCACTTGAGTAAAGATGGCAAGAGATGGCAACACATTCGCTCTTCCGGCCTCAATAGCTCAGGAACAAAACATGCCTAAATCACAAAAAAACATCTCATTCTTATCCTGACTAGATAAAGAACAAACGACAACTTCATTTGAAGCCCAAACAGCCAACCTCCAATCGGTTAGGGACCGTCTACAAAGTGCAACAACGAAAGTGAAAATATTCAATAACTTCATTTCTATGCAGAATATTGCCAACAAATCACACATCAATGGTGTACTTATGATTGTACTACAGCATTTATTTGCGAATGAAAGGTTTAATTTATATAGGCCTACTATTAGTGAATATTTTTTTCCTATTGCCTTGCATAGGAAAATCAATTACATCGCATTACCCACACTGAACATCATTTGCTGTTCATATATTCAGAACGGGTAAGGACTAGTAACAAACACTGTATACTATATATTTGAAAGTAAGCCACTCGCTGGCACTGTGCTACATGTTAAGTGCCTTGAGACAACTTGTTGTGATTTGGCACCATAATTACAATCACATTGAATTGAATTGTGACATGTGAGCTATACATGTGGCACTTCAATCACCTGATTGATGTCCATGCTGCTGTCACAGGTGAGGGGGCGGGCAGACGTGAGGTCGTTGGAGCCGAGGAAAGTGGAAATGATGCCGTTTTGATCCACCTTCCGGATGGTCGTTCCGTCTACGAAGTAAATCAAGCCATTCTTGTCCAAAGCGATGCCTGTTGAAGACCAGAGGTGGAAGGGGGGAACGTAAGAGGGGGGGGGGGGGGGGGGGGGGTGAGAAAGGTAAAGTGAGAACGGAGGTGCATGCGACCGATGCCGCATCTCGCCACCACTCACATGACTCCGAGGACGAAACACGACGGATACATGTGTCGAGTTTGCCTTCCTATTATTCAGGTCACTGAAAAAAGCGCAGCCATCAATAATTGACGGGGCTGCTTTTCTGCTATTAAATAATTTCTCGGATAGAAAGTGGGAAAGGCTGTATTCATGCGGTATACGAGTGTTTCCGCCTGGCTCTCTTTATCTAACCCCCCCCCCCCCACCCTCCACCCCTTGCCCCGCCCATTCCCGAGGTCTAAAAACAGACCCGGGTAGCCGTGCCCGTGTGTGCCATCGAGTGGCGCGTTTGTCAGGACATTTTGTTTGGTGCCTGCAATCATCCACAATCTGTCTGTTCTGTTTGTAGGAATGGATGAACACCAGGGAGGAAATGACAGCATCAGACCATTTTGTGTGTGAAAAGTGGTGAGTAACAAGCGTTGGTTGCCATGGCGACGTGGGCACTGCGAAGAGTATTAAATTGTCTGACTGACTGAGTGTTGTTGCATGGGATCAGGAGGTTCAGAGGGTTGCAGGTGATCCGAGGGCTGAGTTTCCTGCTGTCGACTTGTCCCACATGGTGGGAAAACATTAGCAGGCCGTGTCAGCCCCATATCCCTCTCTGTCTCTCTCTCTCTCTGTCTTTGTCTCTGTCTCTCTCTCTCTCTCTCTCTCTCTCTCTCTGTGTCTCTTTCTCTCTCTCTCTCCATGTCACTGTGCTGTCTGAAACCAGCGAGATTGGGAATTCATTTAAACCTTGGCATGCTTCCTCTCCCTGCCGCCGAGAAACAAATTGGGACATTACCGCACTTAATACATTGCTTATTCACAGCTTATGTCATATATCAACATACACAAATTTTTTCCCGTTAACGGCTTCATTTTATTTTGCAGGCTCCCCATAATAAGTTAAAACGTTACTGACCACATTGAATAATTGATTTGACGTTGACTATACTGTACGAGTGTACGTCATGGAGCCGCTTTTCCTCTGGGCCACTAGACTTTTCAATCTTCTTTTGGTGCTTTAAACATTATGTTATAATTTAGCTATTGAAAAATAGCAGACCTACAAGCTCATAGCGCGCCACCGAGTGGCGCGCTACGAGCTCGTAGGTCTGCTATTTTTAAAAAATTCGTAAAAATGTGGCGCAAATCTTTGAATATATATTCTTTCAAAATGAATGTTTTTAACTCATGTCTACATGGGTTAAACACATAACCAGTGCAATACAGTCATTATGTCAGAACGCTTCAAGTCTCTGCACATTGACTGTCATACTGCACTAAAATCACTGATGACTTCCTTGATTTGCCTGGTGAGATTCCGGTGTGTATATTATTTACAGTGAGCCATAGTCAATGGGCTAAAGATGTCGGACCAACCGCATGGTCCTATAACACACTGCTGTGATTTTAAAGCAAATTCTAAACAATTAAAAACACTTATCTCAGGAAGCTGGTTGTATCGCATCCATTATGGTTACATTAAGGTTAAACATCAATCTTATATCCTGGCTTTATCTCTAGAGTATGACTTGAATGAGAAAGAACTACTTAAATCCTATATATAGTACTTCACCGAAAATAGCCAATCTATACGCTGTGAACAGTGAACTTGCTATATTAGCCGAATGTACGCTTCAGAAAAGGGATGCCTGGGTTCGTCTGGTTAAAGTTGAGTAGTTTGGTTTGACCAGGTTGCTACCCGCTGAAACATTGATGGCCCCCTATAGTGATCCTGCTGTGAATCCTGGAGAAGCTTTTGACAGTCGAAGATTCTCAGACATTTGAAGAGTCACATTTTGAGCAGAGTTCAAGCATAAAACGTTTGAAGCCTGGAGGGAGAAGAAAATGGAGCCATCTGCTCTATATGTTCTCGCCTCCGCCCCGCCATTGAAACCTTTCAAGCCCCCAGCAGAGGCTGAGCAAAGACAATTGGCATTCAGTGCTGGCAGCGACTGATGAAAAACAAACCACGTCTGATTCTGTCATTGTGACGGTCCATTACGAGGTTCCGTGGATAGCAGATAGCTAGAGTTGTGTATCTCACATGAGCACTGCAAATCGAAATCTGTCACAGTTACTTGCTGTACACTTCTGCCAGCACACACTTTAATTTCTTCTGACTGTCAATTTCTCTCCAAGAATTTAAGCAGATTTTAACGAACATGAGCCAGTGAAGTAATTTAATTTATTTAATTTATTTATTTAACCTTTATTTAACCAGTAAAGAGGCTAAAAAATAAGTGACACAGCTCTGCCAGTAGTAACAATAAATACAAGACAATAACAACATAAATACAGTACCCACTACCGAAGAAGCTCAAAGGGAGAACAGGAACGTCTAATAACGCAACGTAATAAAGGCTAATCTAAAAAAAACTAAGCAACGGAATTTGCTAATAAACTTAAAAGGAACAGAACCAACATTTGCTATATGTCAAAGCAAAGAGCAATGTTTGGGAAGTGTGCCCATGGCAATTCTTTTAAAGCTCACTAGGGGAATTACAGAAGCCAGTTTGAGTCTAGTCTGTAGGTCATTCCAACACCAGGGTCCAAAAAAAGCAAGCCATTTTTTTCTAGCCTCAGATTTTGTTGGGGGCACGACATAGCGCAGCCAATCTGAGGTTGAGAGAGTTTTGGACAAGTTCAAATTTAGAACAAATGTAAAGTGGGAGATTTACCAAGAATTGCTTTATAAGTGAGAATATACCAATGTAGCAACCTGCGAGACGTTAAGGAGTACCAACCCACTACTAGGGCGTACAGTGATGAGTCATATAGGGGGAGTTTGTTAGAAACCTCAATGCAGCATGAAACAGGGGGTCAAGTTTGCTCAGAGTTGAGGGACTAGGAAAAACGGTAGACAGTATCACAGAATCACCTAAAATGTGTCTAGCGGTTCCTCGTGGATATGCAATAGTTTAAAGTATAATGTGGCCTTGAGCGCAGTTATTGAGCCGGTGTTACTGCTTCTTGTTCATTACATTCAAAGTCACACTGGTTGGATTTAGTTTGAACCCATTTTGGGGCGGGAACCCCTTTTGGTGTTTTAAACATTATGTTACAATTTAGCTATTGAAAAATAGCAGATCTACAAGCTCATAGCGCGCCACCGAGTGGCGCGCTACGAGCTTGCAGGTCTGCTATTTATTTATTTTTTATCGTAAAAATGCGGCGCAAATCTTTGAATATATATATTCTTTCAAAGTGAATGTTTTTTTAACTCTAAATGGGTTAATCGACCGTTAATGAATGAATTAATTCAACACAACCCCATACATCTGAGTCCAGTGAGTGCATTGAGTCATGGGGGGGAGTTATACCTTTGGGTCCAGTGAGGGAGGCCTCGGTGGCCTTGCCTCCGTCCCCACAGTGGTTCTCGTCAAACGGGAGGCAGTGCTCCCCGGTCCCGGCCACCACCTCCGCGTTGGTCTGCAGGTCCTTGGTTCCGGTCAGGGACTTCGGTCGGTAGAGCCTCCGGGAATTGGTGTCGGACACGTACAACAGACCGGTCACTGGGTCAGTGGCCAGGTAGTAACGGTGTGCAGGGTTGTTACTGTGGTTATACAGGGAAAAAGAGTGGTTGTGTCTGTCAATGCAGATATTCACTGTGTTGTTTAAAAAAAAACACATCGACAGCCGCATGTGAAATTGTCAAAACGGATGATGAAATGTATAATGTAAAATGTGTGATGCAGGGAGGGAAGAAGAAGAAGAAGAAGAAGAAGAAGAAGAAGAAGAAGAAGAAGAAGAAGAAGAAGAAGAAGAAGAAGAAGAAGAAGAAGAAGAAGAAGAAGAAGAAGAAGAAGAAGAAGAAGAAGAAGAAGAAGAAGAAGAAGAAGAAGAAGAAGAAGAAGAAGAAGAAGAAGAAGAAGAAGAAGAAGAAGAAGAATTACAATGACAACCTCTCCACCGTTTGGTGGGAAATCTTGCCATGTCTGGTTAATTAATTTAGTTTGAATAAAATGGAGCTCAATTAAATTGTATCATACTGTTTTCCCCTTCATACAGAAAGGGAAATTATGACATTCAAATGGATAATAAACGTTTAGGGAGTTGAAATTTGAATTTCTATTTTTATCAATATGAAAACTGTATTAAGATTTAAGTATTCTCCATGGCAGAGAAACAGAGAAAGCTAGAAAGAGAGAAAGCGAGGAAGAGAGAAAAAGGGGGTCTGTATCTTACTGAGTGTGTAAGATACTACTAGATAAATATATACTATTTGATATTACATATCAGCTGGACACAAACGTTTGCCTTCAAATTGACTATGCACGTTCCGTTCAGCCAATTATAGTACAGGATCTTATTTTGTCCATGCACTCATCATACTCAGTAAAACAAGACATTTTGAATGTATTAAAGGTCCACTCAGTCATTCAGTACCGTCGGAAGGAAATTGCAAACAGAGCACATATGGCACGTGCAGCCCGACTGCCTGTGTAGGCCACTACAAGTCCATGATTGGAATCATCAGTCAGTCACAGTCGACTGACAGTCTCTCAGTTTAATCATCAATTGGTTGAAGTAGTAGGTTAGTTGATTCGGATTCAACTCGGAATGAGGGGTTGGGTGCAGCCCTACCAAAAGGATTCACATGGACATCCAGGTATTTTGCTTCTGTATTATAAAAGGTTAAAAGTAAAAAAAAGTAAAGGTTTCCACACAAAAGAGAACGTCTTGTTAGCTTTGTTGGTTGACTGAAGCCATGTGTGTCATACATTTCACACACGCAGACACACAGACAATGTCAGACTACATACCGCAGTATCGGAACGCAAAAACAAATTAATTAATATTATTATGTGAGGCATATCCTATGATAAATATATTTGTTATAATATAATATGAGATAACATTGTAGCTATAACGTTTGCTAAACATCAACTGAGCAAACCATTAACCGTCCTCAATGCAATGCATTACAGAACAGTTGCTTAGGGGACATTAATGTGATCCATTTAAAAAGAAAGAGTTTAATTTTAAGGCTATAGATTGAGCTTTGCGGGACACACTCAAATTTAACGATATACCTCGATCAATACTGGAAGGATTTGGAAGAGGATAAAGCAAGGCCGTTAAAGTGAACATGGTGATCACAGTCAAACATCTACAGTGTGTATAATACAATGAAACTGAATCATAAAACCCCAACAGCTTTTATGAGTCAAAGCAGATGGTTTAAATAACAAATAAAAAAAAATAGATAGAGATAAAATATATCAAATTCCTATTAAAAGATAGAGATTTTAATAGAGATGGAGACAGGGAGGATATGAAGACGTGCACAATGTACTGTACCTGTGTCTAAAGTCTTTATTTCTACGGGAAGGCAGGAAGGAAAGCAGTGAAAGAAGGAAAGGAAATTGAGGTGAAAAGTGTCAGATGTAAAGACAGGTTGACATTTTAAATTTCAGTCAATTTCAATTCAGCAAAAGCATAAAATGTCACGACTTTGTTCTTGAAGAAATCCAAAGGAAACACTAAAATCCAAGAAAAGCATTCTGAAAGAGCAGCACATCAGGGTTTTCTGGCATTTGTAGGCTTGTGAGTTAAAGGGATATTTCACTTTCAAAAAAGACTTTTGGTCATCTCATCATCTACTCAGTCTTAGATTTTTAGATATTAATTTTAGCTGCCCCGCCCCCTTCCTATACAAACCCATTATAACTTCAAACTCCACTTTAACCATGATAGATTCATCGAAAACATCCAACCTTTTTTCTGGTGACTGATAGTCTGATACTGTCCTTCTAATACGTGAGGGGGCCGTGCCTTTTCATTTACTGTTTTCATTTTTTTTTTTAATAATTTTCTTTTTTTTAGGGGTCCCGGAGTAGGTTCTTTTCAATCAAAAATAGCAGATCTACAAAACGATCTTATAGATGTGCCGTTTTAGTTGAAGAGCAAAAGGAGGTGATTGATTTAATTCTTTATTAGACAGAATGACAGAAATGGAAACAGCGTGATGTTTTCATTGTGTATTGATCTAATAAAATCTAATAAACATTTTCAATGTAGAGTGACAACAATGTCTCGAAATAGTTTAATTCAAAGACAAACAATTCAAATATTAGCATGTCATATTTGAAAATAACATGTTTTGGATAATTTAGTGACTAAAACTGAAAGCTTGTGTGATAGGAGTCAAGCATTTTCCTTTGTGAATTGGATTAGTTTCATATACATTTATTTGAAGAGTGCAATGTGCACTGCAGCTGTATGATAAGATAGGATCGGGAGTCGGGACCCTGTATCAGCAGATACAAATGAAATGACAGTACTTGGATATGGGGCAAAAAAAAGAAAATAAAACTTGACTGAACGTACCTATAGTTAATTATCATACATGATTAAAAAACACATTAGCTCTTAACTTATTAAATCATTTGAAACACAATACACATTGAGGAAAATATCCTCATTTTCAACGGTTCCAAGAAACAGCAACAATAATAATGCCTGGTCGATTAAGCCTGAAGCCCCCCGAGACTATACACTTCTCCCACCAGGACGTCTAATCCCACATGACCACTGTTGTTTTTACTTCATCTCAACCTCTCCTATTGGATTATTGATCCTGACACTTGTGCCACAAGCCACTGAGGTCAGTATCTAAATACAGACTTTACATTGGCAGCAACTCATGCGGAAGTTACATGGGGTTCTGGGAATACCATGTATTCTGGTTGTACAGAACAAGCATGCATTATACATATCTTCCCATGCAATTAAACCGCTTCAGCTCCTGCATACCTGGAACTACAATATGTATCCTGCGTGTGTAAGCAGAAATTCTGCAGCTGAAGATCTAGTGGATTTTGTGGAATTTGTTTTCAGAGTTTAAATTGAACCACTTTCGTATAAAAGCAGTAAGGTACCAATAGTTTCCCCCATGGCATGCATGTGTTTGTATTGGTAGATCAGTCTTCATCAAGAAAAAGTGTATTCATTTCTCGCTTGCGGATAATGACATTATATCCTAATAAAGGTAACGTTTCCTTTAATTTTGTTAAACTGATAAGCTGCCACCAGTGGGGACATGGGTGTACGTTTACGCACTCAGACAGGATTATTAAATGCCAAACATATGTCGTGTCATACATTACAAGATGCAGAACAAGCTCAGGTTCGAGATAACAATTCTACGGAGAAGATACCTAGACTGTTTCAAACTAAAACCTCACATTTACTGTGCATTAGGGCTTTAAGCAACTAGTCAACTAGTAAATCCACTAGTCGACCTTGTTGGTACTAGTTGACTAGTTGATAAGAACATAAGAAAATAAAAGACATTTTCTTCCTGTTTTTGTAGGCCTCAAGATCAGCTAGATTATAGTTATAGTCACCAATGTACAGAGTTTTTAAATGTACAACTATTATTATTATTACAATTATTTAAAAAAAATTACATAATAGGTAGGCCTAGTTAACCCATTCTGAACGGGCACCCATTTTGGTGTCTGCATCATGTTATGCTTTAGCTATTTAAAAATAGCAGATCTACAAGCTCATATCGCGCCACCGAGTGGCGCGATATGAGCTTGTAGGTCTGCTATTTTTGAAAAATCGAAGAGCGACTGACATTTTTAGAATCTGATCTCAGGTCAGAATGGGTTAATCAGACACAGTGTGTGTCCGGCGGAAACCTCGTATGAATCTGATCTCAGGTCAGAATGGGTTAAACAACTAGTAAACTAGACAACTAGTCAACTAGTAAAAATCAGAAGTGAAAGCCCTACTGTGCATCACTTTTCTGGGTTGTGCTTTGGCAAATCTAATGCTGACATGATAAGAAACAGATCTAAGGGGACATTTGGCTCACAACCCACAGCCGTATAATTTTATGAAGTAATTATTACTTCAATTCATTAGACAGAGCTACACACAAATTACACAGTATGATAACTCTCAGAGAAGGTGTTTTAAGCATGCAACTGTATATGCTCTAATTTCTAGCATCAAGATGCTTCTCATTTATATAGTTATGCATATTCACACCTGGGAGGTGCCTGGGAGCAGCCTGGGGCAGCTTCAATGGAGCAACTGATGTACGAGTGTCTTGTTCAAGGGCGCCTCACTGCTGAGGGAGGGGATGAGCATTACTCATTCCCTTTGTATGCCCAGGCTTTTCACAAAACAACCTCACTTAAACAACCTCAGTTCCCCACTAACTCACAATGATAACTCCCCGACCTGAAAACCACACAACCTCTCTCTCACACACACACAACCAGACAGCATCACTCACGTGACCTTGACAATGCTCAACTGCACCAACCGCCGAGGTCTTGTGGAACGGCCTAATTAACTATTTCCTCTTAGAGATTAGCCCGGTATAGTGTACGTCCGAGGGAAGACGACTGGCCAGCGTACATTTAATCAACGTCCGACATTTTGGAAAATGGCAATTGGCTGAACAAGACTCGTTGCAGAGAACGGCCAAGTTGGCATGAGGGCGTAAATCATCTCAATTACACTGTGAAGACGAGATGTCTTTCCTAATTATTGAGATGGATTGGGAAGTATGTATAAAATTGGCGCGGGCAGGGAAAGGATGGAAGTGACTGGAATTCGGAGCCTCGTTCTACTATAGTGTGGATGTCTCGGAAATGTCTGGATTCTATTTTTAATATGAAAATGTATAGTGTGTTCTTAGAATGTAATGTTTTAGCAAGTAGGTTGCCTAGTTTGTGCAGTAGTCTAGTATGTGCAATTGTGCATGATATATGGCACGTAAGATCCAAAATTAAGCTCCGTAGAATAGGATATAATTCATCTTATCCTATCTGTCTATGTCAGATTACACATTTTACATTATAATATACACACATTAAATTGAATATCTCCCACATGCACGCTTGAATTTAATTGACTTGACTTCTCTCTGCAGTGTGCTGCAGTTCAGCCATGGCAGTGAAAGAGAAAGGAAATCCACTCTAGTTGTACCTGAGCTCCATGACACTGGTGACATTGCCAGACGGGTAGATGCGGCGGATGTAGTTGAAGTCCCCGACGTACAGGCTGCCATCGACGCCCCACGCCAGGGCCACGGGCGCCAGCAGCTTGTTGCCCTGGGCCTGGCCGTTGCAGCTGGGGCAGGAGATGCTCCGACGCCGCCCATTCCCCATGACGGTGGAGATGACGGGCGGCTGGAGGGAGATGAACTGGTTCTCCCCGCTGCCTTTGTACAAGATGCCTGTGAAGCAAAGAGTGGTGAATGTATGTTATGCAATTCTACAAACAGGTCGTTTCGAGGAAGCAATCTGATTGGTTGAAACGGCTTCTAGCCGTGGGTTGAACCGGCACCGTTCACCACCTAATCAAAACAAAGAATTCAGCTGCTCTGTTCTCCCAGAGCGCTAGCAAACTCGGTGGCTAGGCTAGCTAGTTTCTTGGGACATGCTTGCGGAACTCGACTTCGTCTCGTTCCTGACCGCATCACTGTAGTGGCAATAATCACGTTAACCCACACCCTCTCGTGTAATATTGCTTAATTATAACCAACACAACTGTGTTGGTAGCAGTTCAACTACTGTACCATGGTACCTGTACCATGTTCTTCCTGTACCATGTCTCCCCCCTGCTCCGCTCCCTCCACTGGCTCCCGGTCGCTGCCCGCACAGAATACAAAACTCTGATGCTGGCATTCAAAGCAACCAAAGGTATGGCTCCCCCATATCTTACAAGTATGATTGAACCCTACAAACCCTCCCGCGCACTCAGATCAGCCAACGCAGGGAAGCTGGAAGTACCCTCACTAAAAACGCCGGGACAACGCTCCACACGTCCCAAACTCTTCTCCCTTCTGGCTCCAAAACTGTGGAATGCACTTCCCATTGCAGTCAGAACTGCAGCATCACTCCCAATCTTCCGCCGTAGCCTGAAAACCCACCTTTTCAGACTCCATCATGGCCCTTAGCACTTACCCTAAACCCTTAGATAGCATTTCTGTTGGATTATATAGCATTTGATACAGACTTATAGCATGTTATGTAGACAGCACTGTAATTGTATTGTATGTAGTCATAGCACGCCATAGTACACATATATAGCATAGTAGTAAAGATGTATAGTTTATATGTATAGTGTATGTATAGTTTCACTATATAAATATTCCACTGTTACTTTCTTAGCTTACGCATGTTTCATGATAAATGCTTTTTATGTGATGTATTCCCATGCTTTGTTCTTGCTTAAATGTAAGTCGCTCTGGATTAAGAGCGTCTGCTAAATGCCTAAATTGTAAATTGTAAATTGTAATAGAGGCATGTATAGTGGTGGTACTGCATGAAACTCAAAATGCAATTTATCTTACAGCTTTCTGTAATTAAGCCATGACAACCCCCTGCGAGTAGATGCATGGCGACCCATTGGTGTGGTTTGGGCTATTGAATTGAACCAGTTGAATCACTTGGGTCGCGACGTGCAACAGGACATACCACACCACTGGGACAAGCGCTGACAACGCCTCGTCCCGCCTCGACCCTTTGGTGTAGTTTGGGCTTTGGGTCAGCAGGACAAAATTCTGCATTAAAATTCTGCACTCAGACTTGATTAAGTAAAAGGACCATTTCACCACTTTTCAACTCAAACTTCATATAATTGGTCCTCACTAATGTTCATGATAAACTACCCAGTCTGTGTAGGAGCAGGAGGGCCGTATAGGCAGTTCCGATTCAGAAACCCGTCCACCAGTGATATCGTTCCCCATTGATGATATCACTGGTGGACCTGTTTTTTTAACTGAGTAGGAAAAAAATGTGCCATTGTATCATGATCATTGAGGTGAGGACCAATTATGGAGATAGGTTGAAAAGTGGTGAAGTGGTCCTTTAAGGATTGCAGCTTTAATTACATGTCAAATTGATCAGATGTAATGCAAATATAAATCTAAATGGCATGGGATATTTACCTCGCGATTAAGGAAATATGTATTCCTTTTCAAAAAGGCTGACAGCTGAACAGAAATGGGTCCTCACGTCTAAATAGAAGGATCACATCTACAGTTTGAAACGAGAGTAGCGCCACCACATTGCTTTGTCTTTTAACCCTTTTACTGCTGCCATTTATTGAGAAATTAGGACCTAATTCATGCCAGCATTCTTTTAATTTGAGCTCTTATTTTGAAAAGCCACATTTTGCCTCAACCGGAAGTGAGCTTATCCCTGCCAGCTTTACGTTGCCAAGACAACCTTTGTTTACATAATCGAATCAATGCCGGTACATATAGCACTGCACAACGTCGGCTCTGTGCCGTCAAAGAAACGCTGGTTTGACCAAAAATGCCATCTGGGACAAGGAATAGGAGATACAGGCGATTGAAAGAAACGGATAGAATGGATTCTTATGGCGACCGCGATCTAATCTGAACGATCCAGTGCAGTGCTAACAACATTGCTAGCTAACCGGCTAACGTGAGTAGCATTATGGCTCGATCGATCATATGCACTATAAAAGTATAATTGCCGAAGGGCTACGGCAATGGCAGCAAGGTGTATTATCAAATTGAGGCTTTGATTGCCGAAGGGCTTCGGCAATGGCAGGAAGACGGTTAAATTACAAATATATTGTACGGTCATGAAAACCGATTATATCTACTTCGACCTTTATTACGCATGAATAAAGCAAGGCTTAACGTAAATGTATTCCATCAGCGACTCTTAACCGTAGACACTGATGTGTGGTCTGGTTGTAATGGAGCCTCGATGCAGCAACCATCAATCCTAGCGCTGGACACTAATGCCTGATTTATACTTAGCTGTGCATCGTGTTGCAGACAGAAAATATTTCCGACGCGCAACACCGGTGCGTAACTAAATATAAATCAGGCTTAATACCTCCACAGCCTGTGTTTTTATGTCATCACTCCAGTGGACCTCTGAAAATCAACAACAAAACAGCGACATATGTTACGAAATGGAATGTGCCTTTAATCTTGTAAAGGAACACGCTTTCCCCTCGGTCACAGTGAAGGGGAGGGAAGATTAATGTGGTGCATTGTGGCCTCGCCAACCTCCGCAAGACATCCATACCTCCGCCGAGACACGGAATTCGGCGACTCGCGGCAGATTAATATTTAAAAGAGAGAGGACGATTTAAGAACATTTCTAGTATGGAAGAGCGTAGTGGAGTGTTTGGTGGAGAACGGGGTCGGACATGGCGGGACCCGTCGGACGACATAGGGGTGTCTGGGTAGGGGTGAACGGCATGCTGGGAGCACTTAACCACTTTCAACGTGGCATCATTATTTTGGGCATGTCATTACAGGCAGAACCAAAAACAACATAAATACAACCTCATAACATGACGCATTGTGACACGTGAGCTTGTAGATCAGCTGCTGCTCACTACATTTGTCGTATGACAATTTGACAAAGTACTGTATAGGGCTTAACCCATTTTGGGCGGGCACCCCTTTTGGTGTTTATAAACATCGTTATAATTTAGCTATTGAAAAATAGCTGATCTACAAGCTCATAGCGCGCCACCGAGTGTCGCTATGAGCTTGTAGGTCTGCTATTTTTGAAAAATCGTGAAAATATTTATTTCAGAAAACTGGAGGATTTAGAATATATTTTTTAATTTTGAGGTCAGGCCTGAATGGGTTAAGTGGTTAATTATTGTACTTTTGAATTCTTGCACTGTCTCAGTTCTAATAACTCAATCGATGAGGAAGCCATTGAAGATGGACACCATTAAGTGGCCTTAAAACCCTTCATGTACTGTAGGTCAGTGAAATTGCGCGGCGTGCCACCATGTTACAGTGTCCCCTCACTGAGTTCTTCCCTTACAATTGCATTAATCTACTGAAGGGCGAATTCAAATGGAGACATGGTCTGGTGAGACTCTCTCTTGACAGGACACTCCCTGGAGCGGTCGGCTCCCTTTGTACGCACGAGTGTTGTAAATGCATCGCTAACAAAGACAGATTGGTACCGGGCAAAGCGGGCTTTGTTCATGACGACACCAGGCGTGCGACCTTGGGTACTCGGGAGTGAACCGCGATATGTGCGTTCGCAGTAACCGACAGCAACACGCCGTGAACGTCACCATCGTTGATGTGAAACTGCTGACTACGCGCCCACTACGGTGTAGAAACATCACCGACAGCAAACAGCCTGTGGGTAATATCTCCGTTGATCTTATCAACATAGACATCCAGGTGTCTAAATACTGGACGCCTAACACTCTTGCTGCGGCAAAAATCTGCAATCTAACAGTTTGACTGTATGTGCACTTGAGCTAAAAAAATACATATCTGATACTGAGGTAATTCTGGCAGTCTGCCACGTTCCCCTCCATTTACACTTCAATCAGAGTTTACAATGCAGACAAGTCTTCCCATAGGCTATTAGACAGACTAATGTAATGCATTAAATACAACAATCAATCATAAACCTCACCCTCCCTGAGAACAACATCCACATGTGGCCAATATTATTTGTATAGAAGTATACAATCTAATGATTTGGTTTTAGACATCTACAGCATCTGATGCCCTTAGCCAGAGAGACTGAACACAAGGATAGGGCTGTTGGGGATATGTTTTATTATCCCTGCTTCTGGTCGGACTGACTTAAATTAAATACATGCATTTAATTTGCTTTTGTTAAAGGGGCATGAAATCCCAGGTTGATGTCGTGGTTTGTTTTTCAGTTCAGGTTAAAAGCGACAGCAGATTAAAAACATGGCAGACAAGTAAGCAACACAGCACAGATGCATGTTTTTACCCCGCTGTAGTTTATAACCTGAAGTGGGAAACAACAATATCACCATCTACATATTTATTGCACAATTTAATTCAAATGTATCTTAACCACATTAACCGTGGTGATGTTCACGCCAAGCGTGTACATTTCAACTCTGGAGTGTTAATCACACTCAGAGGAGCACTTCTTGTTCGGGAGTTTCTTCCGTACTCAAGTCACCACGCAAGGTAACAAATTACTTACAAAACATTCCTAATTTCGAGTCATGTAATGGAGAATTTGCTTCTAAAGGGGCCGAGCGGCAGTCTACCGGTGCCAGACAGCACCATCGTCGCCTGACAAACTGTCACGTTGCCCTGAGCAATGTCATGACACCCTGCTGATGCTTACATAGAGCAGACTGGCAGGGGAGAAGGATGAGCGTTTTAATTGCACCCGCTACCTGTTCCCCTCTTTCCCTTGTCGCCATGTAACATGTCTGCCGTGACAGTGAATCGACTGCATTTATTTAGCACCGTTCTAGTCATCTGGAGTCTAGACCATTCAAAGTGCATGCTTTACAATGTCTGCCTCACATTCATGCGCACACGCGCGCGCGCACACACACACACACACACACACACACACACACACACACACACACACACACACACACACACACACACACACACACACACACACACACACACACACACACACAGTGTAGAGTGGAGTCAGGAGGAGCCAGGATTGAACCATGAAGGATTGAACTCTTGTCAGCTTGTGTTTGAAAAGACACCATTTGAGAAATGCGTGACCATTCGTGTAATACTGTATATTAAGTTGCTGAACTCTGGGGCAATGGACAAATAAGAATAGCCCCTGTAACTGTTACCCCATGGATGGTGAGGCAAGTTCCGTGATTGAGGAGCGGCTAGATCCTCTTTAATGAATAGAGCGAGGGAGAGGGAGGGAACACAACTAAAGCACAGACAGCAGTCATTTGCCTTTATCTGTTCCGACATACTCTGGAGGAGAGCGAGATGGAGAGAGCCACTGCCAGGGAGGATGAGAGTGGAAGATGCTTTATTGGCACACATCACAAGTCAAGCTCTCAGACGGACAAGAAAGCCAGAAAATGAAACCTAAGTCATGGGAGGAGAATGATAGCGACCATCTGGACTTAGCCCGTCACTGCTCCGCCTGCAAGTGGACCACTGTGGCCTTTCTTGTTGCAGGCAAAGACATTGTCACATTAGTCATGGGTTTGTTTGCGGTATTAACCCATTTTGCGCGGGAACGCCCTTTGGGTGTTTTAAGCGTTACGTTATACTTTAGCTATTGAAAAATAGCAGATCTACAAGCTCATAGCGCGCCACCGAGTAGCGCGCTACGAGCTTGTAGGTCTGCTAACTTTTTTGAGTTTTTAACTCAAATCTTTGCTTCTTGGAGGGTCCCTGGAACAACATATTTTCAGACGGGGGTCTCGGAGGCCAATTACAGATCATTTTTGGGGTCCTTGACATGAAATATTGAGTGATATAGGCCTAGAAACATAGGTATTTCAGAAAACTGTCAGGATTTAGAAGAACTTTTTTTCAGGACTAAATGGGTTAAGGAATCGATGGTGGGGAGCAGCAGCAGCAGCAGCAAAGGCAAACAGTAATATTTGGATTCATGTTGGTGGCGTCGAGCATTATTGAACAACGTCGGCCCGTCCACAACCCCCATGTGGACCATGAATCTCAAATGTAATAAAATGGCTTAACTTCAAACTGAATAATTCAGTTGGTATTGAGAAAATGCATAATCAAAGCCTCTGTGATTATCGTTTTATTGGTAGACACAGAGGCAGACAGTGACTGTGTGAGAGGATCGTTGGTACTTTGATGTGAGCAGGCATTACTGAAATACGAAAACAAACAATCTGTACTACAAAGCTCACTGTCTTTGGTCTGAGCTAGTAGATTGGGTTAGGATGTCCTTTTAACAAACCGATGATGAGAGCAGAGATGAGGCAGAAAACATTAGCTCGGTGATATTACTTTGGTACCTTTTATATTTGGAGTTTACATCTGCTTTGGGAAAGAGATTCCATTACCAGAACAGGAGAAAAAAAACATTTCTCAGGGCCTGTTGTTTCACTATTTACAGCATCGTAAATGTATAAGTACGACATTGCATGTGACGACGTGCAACCGCAGACATCAAATCATTAAGATAAACCTCAATTGCTCAACACAGCTCAATCCCAAATAAAGGACACCGAGTCTCATTAGCATATCACACATTCCCAGAGACGGCGCACATCGGCGTCTATCCGTTGATCACAAATGCGGTCTCATCTCTGCGGCGGCTCTACCCCCCGTCGCCACGCATATGCCTCAGCGAAAGGCTTTGGTGATGTGGGCGTCGTACCTTAACACATTCTGACCGGGCACCCATTTTGGTGTCAGCATCATGTTATGCTTTAGCTATTTAAAAATAGCAGATCTACAAGCTCATATCGCGCCACCGAGTGGCACGATACGAGCTTGTAGGTCTGCTATTTTTGAAAAATCGAAGAGCGACTGACATTTTTAGAATCTGATCTCAGGTCAGAATGGGTTCATCAGACCAGTGTGTGTCCGGCGGAAACCTCGTATGAATCTGATCTCAGGTCAGAATGGGTTAAGACAGGTGGGATGAAACGAGATGCAACCGGAGGCATTCGGGCTCCAAAAGCATTTCAATGTTCTTCTGTGAAACAAACACGCACGAGAAGAGCTGCTTGACAGATTGTGTTCAGCTGTTATTTTCCTGTTATTTTCCGTTTCTAACTAAGAGCTAACTAAGCTATAGCAGAGTTTGGTGTAAACATTAATACCAAGGATGCAGAGTTATACCTTTTTTCCTCTTATTTTTTTTGTTTTCTTCTTCTTCAAAGTGATTGCTTGCTGTGTTGTTTTTTTTAGTTTTCCACAATCTTATGTGACAGAAAGCAGTTCGGGGGGGTGGGGGGGGCTAACACTCTATCCTTTATAGCTCTATGGTCCACAGTGGCGCCGAAAAATCCATATTTCTGTAAAATGGAACAATTGGGATGTTCTCACATGCAATCTGGAAGCAAATGTTAACAGTTAAAATAACCCGTCTTGATCACATGACTATGGAGAGCATACACATTTGCGTGATTTAGTCAGTCAGGCAGTTATAGTGCCACCATGAGGCTGAGTTGAACATTTTCAAGTGGCATTTCTTCCTCGGCCTAGTGGGAATGTGTGTGCAAAATGTCACGGAAATGTTCATGTGTTCATGATTTGCAGCATTTTGTTTGAAACAGAGCACTCCTGCGAACTTTGGAAGCCAATCTTGGCCAGAGACTGTGTATTTGCGTGATGTTTGGACAAAATCTGTAGGTGTACTGTCAAAACATTTGTTTTGCACAAAGCGGTCTCCTGGTGGCGCTATAACAGGCCAATGTGAAAACTTTGGGGCAGAGGTTCAGTTGTGGCATTCAGGCAGTGTGTGTGCAGAGTATGGCTGCGATCAAGCCAGAGATTAGCTGGTCATGGACGGACGGACGGACAGACGGACGGAGTGCAAAACATACTCTCTCCCCAGGCTTTCGGCATGGTGGAGACAATAACATCAATGGATGGATGCTGTCTGTTTTAAAAAATGTACACTGCAGCCCGTGGAAACTGACTGTTTGGAGATGTGGTAGCTTGTGACTATAGAGAATCACCATCACTGTCCGACGCCCGGGGACCGGCAGGCAAATATCAGGCCAGGGGACAGTAAATGAGAAATGCCCTTTCATGCCTTATAGCAGCTGCCATCGGGTTGCCCCTGGAGTATAAGGCACTTAACCTCCACCTCCCTCCAGTGGAACAGCTTTGTGGCCCACGGCACAACACTGTGTTTGCACTGGGCAGCTCCCAGGTGTGGACGTGCAGAACGGAATGCACGTGAAGCCGCTTTAAAACTGCATAATTACTCAGCACACCCCCCTTGATAAATCAAGGCACGAAGTGGAACATGCTTAATTATATTAGCTGATCTAATTAGATATAAACAAAAATATTGTAGGATTAAATTGAAGAGGTCTGAACAAAGGGAGATGAAATGATGCACTGATGGGAACTCTGGAGAGACGCCAACCCTGCTGCAGGAAGTGGGACAAGTTCTCTCTCCTTGTTCTCCAAGGACAACTTCTAACCATAAATGACTTACTTACCAAGAATAACTACAGCACTGTCTTTAAATTACAATAAAACACAGTAAGATTGCTCTGTGGAACAAAATTATTTTCTTTTCGGCATGCATTGCTACATGTTGAGAATGACGAAAAGGGCCAATCAATGAGGAAATATAATCTCAGAATGATAATAATCAGTGGTAAAACGTTTGTGTTTTAGTTTTTTTGTTTTACCAATGTCAAATGATTGATGTTCTATTTCATACTTTCATAAATTTAGAAGAATAGTGATTATTTACAAGCTCATGCTGTAAATAATTTCAGACCAGAAAATGTATTTCTGTCAAAGGATGTTTAAAGATGACATTCCATTATTCATGTCAGTCCAGAATGGGACATGCATTTCTGATTGGAATTACTGTGTGTCCCAACTTTTCGGATTCTCAGAGAGCTCGAGATTGTCACTACCATCTGCAGTTACGTTCTAATTCTTTGCTAAAAAGCTCCAGCTATTGTTGTCTCCACCAGGCTGAAGGCATGGGGAGAGAGTATGTTTTGCGCTCCGTCAGTATGTCTGTCCGTCCATCTGTGTACAGCTAATCTCCGGCACCGCTAACCCGGTCGATGCCAAATTTTGCGCACACACTCCCTGGATGCCAACGATGAACCTCTGCCCCCAATTTTCCAGAGCGGCCTGTTATAGCGTCACCAGGAGGCCGACATTTGAAAAACATATTTTTTGATATTACTCCTCCCAATTCTGTCCAAAATCCCACTAATCGTTACACATATATAGTCATGTGTTCAAGACAGATGTGTCTGATATTTCATATCCAATCCGAAATGGCTAACATTGGCGTTCAAAGTTTGCAGGATTGGCCCGTTTTTAACAAAAACCCTCAAATCATGAACGCAGCGTGCAATTTACGTGAAATCTTTCACAGACTTTCCTACTAGGCTGACGAATATATCCCACCCTTTTCACATTGGCCTGTTATAGCGCCACCAACAGGTGGCCTGTTATAGTGCCACCAACAGGTGGCCTGTTATAGCGCCACCAACAGGTGGACTTTTGCTAAACACATTTTTGGCGCAATTTTAGGCATTTTGCGCAAAAATGTTTTTCAAAATCCAATCCAATCCAATTGCCATTCAAAGAAATGGCACCGTTTTCACATTGGCCTATTATAGCGCCACCAGGAGGCCACAACCTGACCTGCCCTGGTGGGACCTTTGTCCCGAGGGGCACTTTATCTAGTTATAAGTATGTATTTGTGGCTTCAGACCATGTTACTTCATTATCCTGATTCCACTGAGCTGGATTTAACACAACAATATCTCTAGTAAGTAGCACACTTCTTCACCAATTAGAGTAGCGCCTGGGAATCAGAGGGTCCCTGGTTCGATCCTCGACTCCTTCAGGCTTCGTGTCACCTGGTTAAGTGTCCCTGATCAAGACACTTAACCTCCAACTGTTCCCCAGTGTCTGGCTCACTCGGAGCGAGTCACTGCTGGGTCAATGCAGGCAAGTAATTACCCCTTGGGGAGTGCTTAAAAATACCCTTAATTCTCCTTTGCCGTACACAGAATAAGCGTCCGTCTGATGACATCACAAGGACAAATTATAATGTAACAAATCACTGTTTTTAGGAAGAGCAGCACCTTTGAAGCGTAGCAGCCACATAACTTAGCGCATAACATTTTGCCTTTCAAACAATTATTGACTTGGGTCAATGATCTTTATTGTATGTTGGAACATGTCATCCAGACAGGTACGTCATGTGTGTAGCCAGGTAATCAGATTCAGAGATTTCTTTCTACTAGTACGTGTGGGGAAATCAAAATTCATTGATTTTGGCTTGGACGGCGGATAAAATCAGAGGCAACAAACCTATACTGTCCACGTCCCACTGCTTTAAGAATCAATCCTGGGCGCTCGGATGACTTACTTTTTTATTTAATCCTCTTTACCCCGCTGAGGGGCACAGGGCATTTCACCAGCGCTCCCGATATCTCCATCTCACTCTCTCTTCTTTAGGTCTTGGAGTGTGGAGCGTCTCCAGTTGTTTCTCTGCCTATAACCCATGTCCTCTATCCCTGTGGAGTGCAGTGCAGGGCCATGTCTTGTGATGTCATTTGTGTCCTTCCAGTGTGTCCTATCATCCAGTTCCACTTTCTCCTTTTGATGGTTAGGACCTGTAGTATACCTACAGTGTAGGTAATGGTATACTGTCCTGGTTTGTGATCTGCTCGGGTGGCGCAGTGGTTAAGTTAAGTGGTTAAGCAGGTTAACTGTGGGTTAACTGTGGAGGTTGTGGGTTTGAATCCACAGTGGTGCATCCGGGCTTTGTCAAGCGTTTATATGCCCGTGTTCGTGGGAGGGAAGTGGAATGACTAAATTAAAAACGAAAATCGTGTGAAGTGAGGGGCACTCTTATCATCGTACATCCTCATGACTTAACATGTCGATTTGCTCGTCCACATACAGTATGACATTCATTGTCAATGGGAGTTTGTGTAGGACAAAAATACAGATTCTCTGATGAAGACCGCATAGGTCGAAGCATTAGTGGTTTTTGTATGCTAGCACCTAATAAAAGCCTTAACCCATTCTGACCGGGCACCCATTTTGGTGTCAGCATCATGTTATGCTTTAGCTATTTAAAAATAGCAGATCTACAAGCTCATATCGCGCCACCGAGTGGCGCGATACGAGCTTGTAGGTCTGCTATTTTTGAAAAATCGAAGAGCGACTGACATTTTTTTAATCTGATCTCAGGTCAAAATGGGTTCATCAGACCAGTGTGTGTCCGGCGGAAACCTGGTATGAATCTGATCTCAGGTCAGAATGGGTTAAAATGTCCGTGCTGCTCCAGTGTCCTCTCCTTCTTCTGAAACATATGTCCTTGTTCCTGTGATGCACCGGGCCGGCCGCTCCAGGCTTGAGGCCCGTTGGTAGACTCCCTTTGGAATTTAATGTTTGTGTAAGACAAAAATCTACACTAATATAGCTGAATATAGGAGGGGCTAGAGCCCCTCACAAAAAGAAACTAAACACTGTCCCAATGTGAAGGAATGCCCTAAAGTCTTTTCATTTGCTCTGCGACGTTATCATTATTGTTTCTGAATGGTTTCCTTCGACCCAGTTTTATCCCATTCATTGATCTCAAACTCTCAATCTCATGATGTCACCAGGCGTATCAGTACTAGGCGGAGTATCTCTGATCGGAGACAACCAGACATGTGGCTTTTAAACAACATAAAACATACACGTATATCAGGGCGCCCGCTGGACAAGTGGTCCAGGCACATGCCACATAATAGGCTTTTTTAGGCTTTTTTTGCTGCGTGTCTCTCCCCTTCTCTGTCTTCCTCTTTCCTGTCTATCTTCACTTTACACTATCAATAAAGGCAGAAAAGCAAAAAAAAAAAAAAAGACACTATCATCCCTACGTGATGCTTCTGAGCTGAGGACGACGTAAACAATGAAACCCTATATTATACGTAGGGTATGCAAGGGTCTATACTTCTACAGAAAGTAATACCAGCACTAACTTTTTAAGTTTTTATCCATTTAGGATTCTTTGTTTATTAAAGGAATAAACAGCAGCATAGACTATTCTAGTCTATAGAGTATAGACTATCCCTACCAGAACTGTGCACCCGATATTCTTATACTGTGGGCTGCTCGGCGGAGTGCCTGATTCTCCTCTCTTCAAGTCACCTATACTTCTACACCAAAGGCTCCATTTTCGTCACCGCTAAACCCCTTATCCCTAAACTGTTTTTTTTACTATTTTGCTAAACATTTTAAACGGCCAGTCTACAAGCTCACAACGTGTCAATGTAGATTGGCTAGTTGAACTATTAAAAAAAATAATATATATATATATATATAGTAAAAAAAGGCAAAGAAGTTTAGGAATAAGGACTTTAGCGGTGACGAAAATGGAGCCCCAAATGTCTTTGCTGAAAATAGCTGATGTCAAACCTCACAACATATGCGTCGTGAGCTTGTATATTGGCTATTTTCACAGAGCGTTTGCCCCAGAATAGGGACGGGTTGTAAATGTTAGTTTCTTCACAGATAAACCTACATGGAGATATCCATGCTGCACTGACCCACATGCTGGAACCATCTGTCTAGTGTCTACCCTGTAAACCCCAAGAGGTCACTATCACTAGTTCTACATTCAACAGCGTATTTCCACATGAACTCTCACATATCCCTCTCAACTGCCAGCGGAATCTGAGAGCTTTGATGCATCTCTGTATATTGTCCCTCTCAATGTATACCGTGTGTGTAATGTGTATGTATGCATGTTTGTGTGTATGTCATATAATAGTACACAATATCTCCACACCAACGTCATCAAGACAAATTCATTTCATTTTAATGTGATTATAATACTGACATCCTATACGTAGATAGAACTACTGTACCAAGGTAACCCTTTTCTGTAAAAATAACACCTGTGTGAAGTGAGGGGCGCTCTTATCATCATACGTCATCATACAGTACATCATCTGGCCAATCACAATTTGCGTCCTCACTTTTGTCTTCAATGTTCGCGTTTACACACTTTTGTCTTCAATGTTTATGGTTACACACTTTTATCTTCTATGTTTGTGTTTACACAGACCCTCAAAAGCTGGACATAGGAGGGACTAGCGCCCCTCAAGAATACTATGACAAATACGCCTAGATGTAGTGTATATAGTAGGAGGATTTGTTCGGTATTTCACAAAAATATTGGAAGTGGAACTGTAGTGTTAATCACTTTAACCATGGGGACACCTATTTGGGGCATGTCATTATTTACTCTAAGGGAAGGTTTTCAAAAAATACCGAAAATAACCGATCATCAATCTACAACACACTCACAGCCCATGGCAACGCAATGTAGGGCTTAAGAAGCTTAAGTGGCTTAAGTGGTTAATCATTTGGCTTAATGTTACACAAAAGCATTGTGTGAACAAATAAATTACAGAGAGAGAGAGAGAGAATGATGTGTGACTTCCATAAAGGAAAGGAGGAATTTATGATACAAAAACTAAACAAAACAAACACAGAAAAAGCACTTGACACTGACTAAGAGATGGGAAAGCAAGAACCCAGGCACCATTTCCAAACTGATGCTATTAGAGTGAATTAATGAAACATTAAAATGAGCACAGCACAGAGCGGCGGTGGGCCGCGACCTCGGGCAAGGACACAGATCCTGTGTGACAACTGCAACAAATCAATCAATCATCTGTGCCAAAGACCGCGGGACAGACTGGGTTTAGTGTCACTTACAGCCAGCAGGGAAATGAGAAGACCAATTCACTAACAATACAACACGCTGGAATAACAATAATAGGCTAGCATAATGATACTCCAATAACAAACCGTAGCATCGTACACACGGGGCGGAGGACGCATTTGTCATCATCGCATGTGGTTTCCAACCTTTATTCCTTAGCCCATTCTGACCTGAGATCAGATTCATACGAGGTTTCCGCTGGACACACACTGGTCTGATTAACCCATTCTGACCTGAGATCAGATTCTAAAAATGTCAGTCGTTCTTCGATTTTTTTCAAAAATAGCAGACCTACAAGCTCGTATCGCGCCACTCGGTGGCGCGATATGAGCTTGTAGATCTGCTATTTTTCAATAGCTAAAGCATAACATGATGCCAACACCAAAATGGGTGCCCGGTCAGAATGGGTTAGAGCTTTAATAGCTTTAATAAAGCAAACTTTGATTATTTGGGATTTTTCTGGCCTTTCAATATTACATTTTATTGTTTGCTAATTTCTCAAAGCATATCAAGTATACTGTACCAGTAAGCCAGCAGCATTGGTGGTGAAATAATAACTTTATGCCTCCTACAAATTCAATAATAAATTATAATGAAATGTAAAAAAAAAGAAAAAAAAGGAAAAAAAATAAACTTCTTATTCCTTTTCATACTTCTTTGCCGTAGCAACTGGGAGCCACGGGAGGGCCTATAAGAGCCACATGTGGCTCTAGAGCAGCAGGTTGCCTACCCCTGGTATAGTGAAATGGTCGAATAGTGTAAATAGCTATCTAACCGAAAATAGCCCACCTTCAAGCTCACTACAACGCGTCTGCTATTCTCCCATTTTCATTTGTATTGAAAAGTTTTGAAAAATGAATAAATAGCCCAACAAGCCCAAAATACCCTGATGTCACTTCCTGCACAAGCCTTTGCCTGACCTGCACTGCATTCATTACAGCGCTGTATCGTTCCAAGTCCTGTCTGTATTTATAGACTAACTAGGTCTTCTAGTCTGTCAGTCTGTTACACTGTCTCCTTGAGCTGCACATGAGATCCTGTTGTCCCTGCGTCAGTGTGTAACGTGTGCCAGTGTGTGTAACGCAATACCGTCGTGTGTGTCACCAGCCCTGAGGGTGTTGGCAAACTGGGCATGGCGTGTTTTACTCTACAAGCTAAGCGAGTGTGATTGATGCGCGGAGCCATTCACCAGGTCAACTATGTTAATGAAAGGGTTGAACATGTCACAGCTCTCCCGATCCGCATGGAACAAGGAGGCCGGTTTCTCTTCCTGAAACAGCTGAGCAGGGTGAAAGCGTTGTGAACACCACTCTGCTGGCTTCTTTCACTCTTGATTTATTCCGTCATTAAGGTGAATGATTGGCCTTTCACAGCTCTCCTCCATTATCTGCAGCAGAGATGACGAACCATATTTCATTTTGATTTGAGTATTTATTGCATCGATCGCAGGGTAAAGACCACCTGTTCACAACTCTAAAAAAAGGACCACCTGCCTTATGCACGTGCACGCAAACACACTTCAACATGTGCGCACACAAACGCAGACAGTTCCTGCTGGTGCTCGCATGCGTGTCAGTTAACACAATCTGCGATGAAACGAAATATCTCGTGCATAGCTATTGTACCCCACTCCTGGTTGCCCAGGATCTCTTCTTCTACTTTGGTATTTCGCGCATTTGACTGGCACTGGCCTCACGATCCCGCCTAGTGTAACGGGAGGGAACGTGTTAAGTGTCTTACCGTTCTGGACGTCCAGTATGTGGTGTTTGTCCAGCATCCATCCACCCATGTAGGAGGCGTCCAACTCGTAGCCCTGCAACACAGCCGTCCTCTTCTCCCACAGCACCACGTCCAGACATGACTCATACTCGTAACCCACGGACACTGAAACAAAACAACGACGACATAGCAATTAGCTGTCCTGTCCTTTAGAACAGTGGTTCCCAAAAGTGGGGTCCGGGGACCCCCAGGGGTCCTTGAAGGAGTTCCAGGGGGTCCCCAGCTAAATGATAGTTTGGAACCAAATGGACCCTTATGGGACTGAGAGTGTACCCGTTCCATTTGTACAAAAACAATTGGGGTCCCAGAGATAGAAATGTCTAAGTTCTCAAAGGGCCCAAAAATTAAGGCCCGGTCCAGCACTGCCCTAACTGGGTCGGCCCGAAGCTTGGCCCGACCCTACAAATGACCTTTATGTTAGGCCCGAAGCCAGAAAAAGAACGCCACTTTAATGGCCAGCGCAGCGGCACGCACCGTGGTTCAGTGTGTGTCTGTGTGAGAGTGAGAACGGAGTTCAATGGACTTATCGCCGAAATAAAGGATTTATGTAGCTCACGTTAGACTGTTTGTTAATGTTCCATTTCCTAGTCATTCTAATGGATTCCATTTCCAGTGGTGGCGAGTAGCTCCCCTTAGTTTCATCTGAAGTGAAGCAGCTATGTCCAAGACCCCAAGTATCGTCCAAAAGAAAAAACACAGCCTACAAAGTTTACAAACCATCCGCGTACCGCTCATGGCGTGTCTCGACAGCTTAGAGATCTGTTATTTTATATTGGGCACATATAACGAGGCGCACTGCCGCACCGAGGGACGGCGGTTATAATACTAATCATTTTGGAAATCAAATAGCCTGTAGCCTGCAGTGGACTGTAACATTGCGTGGTCATCATACACTACAGAATTATATCATTTATATGGATCGGTTGGTGACTATATGACGTTGATTGATGTCTGATTAGGTTATTCATCGCAGCCAGCTGGGTTTAACGAGATAGCTCAGTGCAACTGCAACATGACGAAAACCTGATGCTTCAGCTATCGTGTGAAAATCCGATTGATTTTATAAAACATTTAGCATATGAACTGAAGCCCCCCCCCCCTCCCCGCCTCCACTCCTCCGGCTTCCTCCTGTCACAATTAAGTGAATCGCCGATAGCGTAGCCCTCTTCATAATGAATACATACTTGTAGGCTATAGCAGTATAGCCTACACATTACACAAATAACAGAATTGCTATTTTTATTATAATAACGTTCTTAGAAAAAAGGAGAAAAAAAAAATCACGGCAATCAATGAGCCCGAGGCTCGACCAATTAACATAATGTTTGGGCCCGGCCCGAAAACGTCGGGTCGGTACGGGTTGGACATGAACAACTTGGGAATCACTGCTTTAGAACATCAGTTGTGCTTTGTTTCTGAGTGGATTTTGCCGTTCTAGAGCATACGCGCACATCTGAATAAAACAGGTGCTGTTGTACCCATTTCATTCTAACTGTTCACTCAATAGATGTAACGTAAGCATGTGCGTGTAATACCGTGTGTCCTCCATTTGATCTGTGTGTGGGCCTTTGATAGATCATCTTCATCATCATCTGTATCCTTTGTATTCCCGTCTTCAAAATGTTATAATAAAATATAGAAGTGCAGTATGTTGAAAGGAAAGGATCAATTGCACATTATGCAATTGATCCTTTCCTTTCAACATACTGTACTTTATGTACAGTAATGCAGATATACAATTACTTGTGTAAACGTTTTAGGACGGTTATTCTAAGTTCCTGGGAGGATGACACATGCAGAAATGATATACTCTATAACACACTGCACCATCATGTCACACTCACTGACGTAAGCGCACGCACGCACGCACGCACGCACGCACGCACGCACGCACGCACACTCACACTCACACTCACACTCACACTCACACTCACACTCACACTCACACTCACACACACACACACACACACACACACACACGTTCAATCTATAAACCCAATACCTGACCAGGTAACCAGTTAGATAGTAGTGTCAACCACAATGCCAGGACATGCTAATAAATAGCGACAACATCACACATACGTTAGCCTGGTTAATAAACCAGACCGAATCAGCCGTTGGCAAAAAAGAAAATTGCCTGCCGGCGGATTACGGTCTGGAGAGGCTCAATTGTATGCCCATTTACTACACCAGAGAAATGGGGCGGCCAATCAGGACACGGTATGCAATATGGGCGGGCTTTGGTTAAGTGACTTTCAATGCTTGATCTCCTACACAAATTGTCCCAGACATGGGCCCTGACAGTGAACCCAACTAAGACTAAAATCATGATATTTAAAAAAAGGCCCAGCCGCCAAAACCACCAATTTTTCCTAAATACAATCCCACTAGAACAAACAAAAAACTATACCTACCTTGGCCTAAACATCAGCAGCACAGGGAACTACAACCAAGCTGTAAAGGACCTGAGAGACAAGGCAAGAAGGGCATTCTATGCCATCAAAAGAAACATCAAAATAGACATCCCAATTAAAACATGGCTTAAAATACTGGACTCTGTGATAGAACCAATTTCCCTCTATGGGGATCTGGGGACCATTAGCAAACCATGACCTTGAAAAATGGGAACACCAAACCGAGACCCTACACACAGAACTCTGCAAATCCATTCTCCGTACCCAGCGAAAAACACCAAATAATGCATGCAGGGCAGAATTAGGACGATACCCACTCATAATCAAAATAAAAAAGAGAGCACTTAAGTTCTACAACCACCTAAAAGAAAGTGACCTAGATGCACTCCATAACAAGGCACTCACACACAGTGAAACTCTAGAGAGATGCCCCCTCAGCCACCTGGCCCTAGAACTCCGGGCACAAACACAAACAGAGCCACGAGATAGAAAACCCATTGGACTAAACCAAATTATAAAACAGCAAAAGGAAAACTATCTGACACATTGGAAAGAAGCAACACAAAAGCAGAGTAAACTAGAATGCTATCTGGCCCTAAACAGAGAATACACAGTGGCAGAATACCTGAGCACCGTGACCGACCCAAAACAAAGAAAAATCTTAACTAGGTACAGACTCAGTGAGCACAGTCTCGCGATCGAGAAAGGCCGTCATAGGCAGACGTGTATCCCGAGAGAAGACAGACTATGCACCCACTGCACACAAAATGAAGTGGAAACCGAGCTACACTTCCTAACCATCTGTCCATTGTACCAAGACATCAGAGACACATACTTCCCACAGATTACAACCACACAGAGATTTTGAAAACATGACCAATGACAAAAAAATCCCATATCTGCTGGGCGAAGTACAACAATGTGCAAACACAGCAGCAAGATTTGTGAGTTGCTGTGATAGGAGAAGGATATCAAATGGAACACAACCACCCTAAAGACTAATCATTGTGTATATTCCTGCACTATACCTGCATCGAGTGACCTGGGTACATAGAATTTGATCTATTGAAGATTCTGACCTTCAAATGTACATAATTTTTGTATTGATTGTATTGCTGTATTGTTGTATTGTTCTTTCTGCTTTGGCAATGAAAACGTATGTTTTCTCATGCCAATAAAGCCCTTTGAATTGAATTGAAATTGCTTGAGACCTTTGACTGACAGTAGCTCTGACCAATTGCGTCAAAGAGAAAATGTTTCAACCCGCCCCCCCTGGAAATGAAATCCAAGCTGAGCCTCCCCAGACTAATATCCCGCGGTCCGTGCGATATTAGTCTGGTTTATTAACCAGGCTACACATACGTACCCTGTGCAACCATAAGTGTTGTCCTGCGCAAAAGATGGTCAGAATGATCAATTACTAATAACTAATTACTAATAATACAAAAATATTCTAGAAAAAGGTTTATTGACCAAACACCCGACTTGTTTCAGTGCCTGTGAGGCAATATGTTATTTAGTCATAGTGCCCTTGATGAAATATTACACATGCAAAACACAACAGTCAGCAGATGAGCAGTGGCCTTCAGAAATGCAGCAGTCTGTGATTCCAGGATTTCACACCAGCTGCTAATTCTGTATCACACACGGAAACAATGCACTACTCTACGATCGGCTTCGAGCGGCAACTGAGTTCACGTGCGGTTCATCGCCCCCGCAGCAAGAACAACCGGGACAGCTGCTGTCAAGCTAGTCTGATGTCTAAATGGTATCCCAGAACGCAGCTGCCAATCATTAATTGTGATTACTTGAGAGAAACACAGGGTAGGAAATTGATGATTTGGTGTCTTGCAGGAAAGGTTAGAAATATAATATGAATGTAATTTGCTCACGACCCACAAAACCATGAAAAGAAAAAAAAACATAAAACCTGAATAGACCATGTTTGCTCTATACAGTCGTTCTGGCTCATACACGCACGCACTCATGACACACCCGCACGCACTCATGACACGCAAGCACGCACGCACTGGTGACACGCACGCACGCACTCATGACACGCACGCACTCACGCACGCACGCACGGTCGCACGCACGCACGCACGAACGCAGCAGCCAGTGTAAAAAAACTCACCCACAGCCTCGGCCAGTCCGTACACCTTCTGGTCGTACGCGTCCGTCTTGTCCCAGATGAAGGTGTAGGACAGATCCGGGAACGCCGGGAAGGTCTTCTGGAACTGCCGCCCCATGACGGCCACCATGAGGTGGACCTTCATCAGGCCGAAGGGGAGGCGGTCCGGCGTGAGAAGGACCTTGAGGATGGGCCGGTAGCCCGCCGCCCTGGAACTCAGGTACACCAGGTTGAGGTCGCTGCCCGGGATGGCCACCTGCTCATGGAGCACCTGACAGCAATAAAGACCATTCGATTGTTCTTAAGTCATTCGTGCTATATTGGGGGACAGAATACAGCTTAGCAACTTTCAACATCGCTTCCCACTGAATTGAATATGAAGGACCACAATGGGAATAAGCCATAATAGGCTTTCTTGGGTTTTAAATCCTCTTATAGCAGACCTTGTATTGAACTGTACTTTCCTGTGCAATTTTCTGCAAACTGTTAATAAAGTATTCAATCAATCACATTTTTTCTATGTTCTGAATGCCATTGAAGGTGACAATATTCAAATATTCCCATATTGGGTAACAGTTCTCTACTTTTCAGAAAACGGCCTATTTAAAGAATGACAATGTCAACTCAGGTCCCCAACGGGGACGTATAGCAATAATCAAAGCACCATCCGGTGAGCTAACCGGTAAAGCCTCATCCACACCTGCATGTGACTTTTAATTAGCAGGCGACTGCAAACTATGTGTGTGTGGGGAGACCAGGTGAAAATAAGGGACGTGACATCTTTTATCCATCTGAACAGGTCAACAGCATGATGATGGCATCTTGTCATTCAGTACAATATAAGTCTGTATCACCCAGCCGTATGGTAAACGGGAGTTAATTGGCACACCTGTGTGTACAACTAGAGACAAACAATAGGTTCCTACACTTAAAATAACAATAAGAAAAATAAGAATAGGAATAGATTAGAAAGAAATATTCCAAGGTATATTCTCTCTCTCATATTACAGTTTTATATGACCTTTGGCTCTCTCTCTCTCACCGCCCGTGTCTCAGCGTTTCACCTCGTCTCTCGTCCGTCCCACCTGTCTCTCGGTCTCATCTCATCCGTGTCTGTCTCTGCCTCATCGGCCCTATACTGCCTCTCTCTATCTCTATCTCTCACTGTGTCTATCTGTCTCACCTGTGTCTCCGTCCCACGCGGTCCCCGTCTCATCCGTCCCACTGTCTCTCATGTCTCACTTGTTTCTCTCTCTCGCTTAAAACCCATTCTGTACGGGAACCCCTTTTGGTGTTTTAACTATTGAAAAATAGCAGATCTACAAGTGGTGCGCTACGAGCTTGTAGGTCTGCTATTTATTTTAAATCGTGAAAATGCGGCACAAATCTTTGAACATATATTCTTTCAGAAGACTTTTATTTCGACGTCAGGCCTAAATGGGTTAATCGTCTCTCTTTGTCTCACCTGTCTCTCTGTGTCTCACCTGTCTCTCTGTGTCTCACCTGTCTCTCTGTGTCTCACCTGTCTCTCTGTGTCTCACCTGTCTCTCTGTGTCTCACCTGTCTCTCTGTGTCTCACCTGTCTCTCTGTGTCTCACCTGTCTCTCTGTGTCTCACATGTCTCTCTGTGTCTCACCTGTCTCTCTGTGTCTCACCTGTCTCTCTGTGTCTCACCTGTCTCTCTGTGTCTCACCTGTCTCTCTGTGTCTCACCTGTCTCTCTGTGTCTCACCTGTCTCTCTGTGTCTCACCTGTCTCTCTGTGTCTCACCTGTCTCTCTGTGTCTCACCTGTCTCTCTGTGTCTCACCTGTCTCTCTGTGTCTCACCTGTCTCTCTGTGTCTCACCTGTCTCTCTGTGTCTCACCTGTCTCTCTTTGTCTCACCTGTCTCTCTGTGTCTCACCTGTCTCTCTGTGTCTCACCTGTCTCTGTGTCTCACCTGTCTCTGTGTCTCACCTGTCTCTCTGTGTCTCACCTGTCTCTCTGTGTCTCACCTGTCTCTCTGTGTCTCACCTGTCTCTCGTTGTCTCACCTGTCTCTCTGTGTCTCACCTGTCTCTCTGTGTCTCACCTGTCTCTCTGTGTCTCACCTGTCTCTCGTTGTCTCACCTGTCTCTCTGTGTCTCACATGTCTCTCTGTGTCTCACCTGTCTCTCTGTGTCTCACCTGTCTCTCGTTGTCTCACCTGTCTCTCTGTGTCTCACCTATCTCTCTGTGTCTCACCTGTCTCTGTGTCTCACCTGTCTCTCTGTGTCTCACCTGTCTCTCTGTGTCTCACCTGTCTCTCTGTGTCTCACCTGTCTCTCTGTGTCTCACCTGTCTCTCTGTGTCTCACCTGTCTCTCTGTCTCACCTGTCTCTCTGTTTCTCACCTGTCTCTCTGTGTCTCACCTGTCTCTCTGTCTCACCTGTGTCTCTCGTTGTCTCACCTGTCTCTCTTTGTCTCACCTGTCTCTCTTTGTCTCACCTGTCTCTCGTTGTCTCACCTGTGTCTCTCTTTGTCTCACCTGTCTCTCTTTGTCTCACCTGTCTCTCTTTGTCTCACCTGTCTCTCTTTGTCTCACCTGTCTCTCTGTGTCTCACCTGTGTCTCTCTGTGTCTCACCTGTGTCTCTCGTTGTCTCACCTGTGTCTCTCGTTGTCTCACCTGTCTCTCTTTGTCTCACCTGTCTCTCTTTGTCTCACCTGTCTCTCTGTGTCTCACCTGTCTCTCTGTGTCTCACCTGTGTCTCTTGTTGTCTCACCTGTGTCTCTCGTTGTCTCACCTGTGTCTCGGGGAGGATGGGGTTGTCCTCGGGGGAGGTGCGGTACAGCGTGGAGAGGGGCGTGGCCAGGATAAGCGCGCTGGGTCTGGCGAGGCCCGTCAGGTAGCAGGCGGGGATGTCGTTGTCCTCTCGCTTCATCACCACCGTGTCCATCACGTGGAAGACGTTCCAGGGGATCCACACCGTGCGCTGCAGCGCCGGGAACGGAGCGCGCTCGTAGTTCAGGGTCAGGGAGGCGCCGCCGTTGGCCAGGAGGTCAAACCTTTAAAACCCAAATTGATTGAAACCGTGAGAAAGCTAGACCTACTTTTGTTTTTAATATATATATGTTTTTTTATCCCACGATTTTGTAACCCATTTTTCACCCCTGTGTCAATTATCTAATGTGATCCTGGGCTCTACACACCCTCCACCAACCTAGTCCCCATATATGAGGGGACAAGGGGAGAGCAACGGACTTGAACTCATGCTTCCTTCATGCCTGAGTGTCCAAGTTGCTCCTTTACACCTGACAGGGGGTGGAAGTTTCCCTGGTTGGACGTAGCGCGTGGAAGGAACACGTTATTCCAACCAGTTCCTTTCCCCTCCTTCAGGCGCCCCGGCTGGCCAGGGGGAGGCAGTTTAGTGACCAGGATTACTGCATGTTTTTTGTGAGGGTACCCACTACCTACCCTAGACCTACTTTTGATCTTCTTTTTAATTGTTTTTCAAGATATTCACAACTTGCTTTCAAAATGTATTTCATTTCTATTCCCAAATCCACCATTACGACGAAGGTCAGCCAGTAATCTTCACCCCACCGTCTTTGTTTACTGTGCCGCATTAGAGACAAAGCAATGCAACATCATAATCACGCTCATTATAATGATGCTTGTAAATATCACCAATGTGCTTTAAAAAGCTCAGTAATAAAACTGAGCTATTACACTTGTATTTTTTTTTCTTTCATACATTTGTTTGTATTCTTTTAGCCACTCCTGCACATTCAGTTCACTTTCCAATTATTATGTAGTGTCGTGTATTCTTTTAATGAACTATCATGTATTTGCAACAAAATAAAATAAACGTCTTGCCTGTATGAAGCGTCACTATAGGCAAATTAGATAGAACACCCAACTCATTGCATTGTAGAATCTCTCCAAAATGTATAGGACAGTTGTTCAATGGAAGATGCAACTTTTAAACTTTTAAACTATTTGACCTTGCATAATTATCACTCTCTGAATCCTAAAAAAGTATGACTTTTTCTTAACCATGCTAGAGGGAGACAAGACAGTTAGTTTCTTTGGTGAACTAGTTTTAATTAGTATCACATGGTGGAGGGAGAAAGTTACTGGTTTGGAAATGAAGGGTGGTCTTTGAAGTGCTGCTCCATATATTCTACTGGCTGCACTGCCCAGGGGGCTGCAGCATATACATGGTGTCATTACACACTCACTCACGCACGCATGTACACGCACACACACACACACGCGCGCGTACACGCACAATCTTCTCCTTTCTTTCAACTCCTTCATCTCTCCATTCCCCTCTCCTCCCAATCCTTCTCTATCTCTTTCCCTCTCTCTCTGTTCTTTTCTGTTCTTTTGCCACCATGTTGGACAGTAGAGAACAGCTCACAGCTGCACTTGAGGACAGGCTTTGATGCTGCCCACACACGCGCGCACGCACACACACACACACACACACACACACACACACACACACACACACACACACACACACACACACACACACACACACACACACACACGCACATACACACACACACACACACACACACACACACACACACACAGATCTCAGCACCCTGAGCTGCTCCGGTGGCTAACCAAGTGTGATTATCCCTCCTCTCCTCCATTTATCATGTTTCCAGTCAGAGGACTCGCAGGGTTGAATATCAGAAGAGAATCACCTAATCCCTGGGCTATCCGCAGGACCCCACCCCTGATCTCTGTGTGTGTGTGTGTGTGTGTGTGTGTGTGTGTGTGTGTGTGTGAGAGAGAGAGAGAGAGAGAGAGAGAGAGAGAGAGAGAGAGCGCACAACAGCTGAATCATTCCTTGCCGTTCATAATATAAGCCCCTGTATGTATTGTATTATTCATCTGCTGTCAACGTGTGTAAAAAAATCTCTCAATATGAATAAAGGTCCTCGTCCAAATGTCACTAAACGGCACTCTGTAAAAATCTAACTTCCCAAGCTCTGTATAGTACAGATACCACAGACAGTAGCTCTATATACTCACGCGTCTCGATTTTACATCTGGTATTTTAGATTCTCCTGACCATGTAGAATGTATTTTGGAGTTTTTATTAAATTGGGACACCAAGCTGAAAAAGTGACCAGGCGAGGTGAATTCACCTCCCGCCCTCTACACACACGTGGGATGTGCATTTATTTGCCTAGTGTGTGTTTGCGTTGCGTTATGTATCCGGCCTTTGGGGCGGTAATAGCGGGAGAAGGTCAGACAGTAATCCTATGTTTTACACACACTGCGGGCTGATTGATTCAGCCCTCCCTGATTCAATGCATTTTAAACAGCCTCGTTCAAAATGGCCTCAACCGCTGTGACATTTGCATGAGGAATTGTTATAGGGTGGCGCAGAGCTGCTGCCGGGGCTTGACAGAGACAGCCTTTTTTTTTACTGGATAAAAGCCATGACTTCTCTCTCTCGGAGCCGCTCGCCGCCCTCTCATTCCTTTTACATTTCTCCGTCCCCCGCGGGCGCAGAGCAGAACGGGATCATCATAAATAAACCCAGTGACGGGGACAGAGAGGTCCTGTCTAACGACCGGACCACCTACCACAGACGGCTCATGTTTATTCTGATGAGACGTGTTGTTTGTGTTTATCGACAGCGAGAGATAGGGAAACATTTACAATTACAATTTTGGCATTTAGCAGATGCTCTTTTCCGGGGCGATTTACAAAGTGTGAGATCGGAGTGAACGGCAAGAGAACCCGAGTCAACAAACGACAGGTGAATGAAATGGTTATGCACGGTAAGTAGAGTGCAAACTGCAAAGAAAAGATCATTTTGTACTCGCAAAAACACACCTACAGCAGGTGTCTGAAAAGCATGCTATCTAAAAAAACAACATTTTTGATGAAGCCAACTGTATGTCTATTTAAATAAGTAGCCTATGTGAACAAATAACCAACATACATTCTGTACTGTATAACTAGCATCTCAACAAAAAAGGGCAACAAGGGCATGTGCAAGATACGATGGTGGAATAAGTACTGTTTACTTAGTGTAAGAAAAAGTAGCAATACTACAATATAACAATACTCAAATGTTTTAGAAAATAGCTGATCTAAGTAGTGCTAAAGTAGCTATTGTTTTGTTATAATAATCTAAATCTAGTGCCTATAGTGGTTAAGGCGCTTACCAAATATAGGCTTCATGCAGCCTAACAGTGAGTTCGACTTCCGGTCCTGAAGGACCTTTGCTGCGTGTCACTGCCCAGTCTTCCCCTCCATTTCCTGCAATCTATACTGTACTGTCAGGCAAAGGCAGAAAAGCTCCAAAAATACCTCAAATAAATAAATAATCTCAATCTGCAAGTCATTGTTACTGTAACTGTTGTCGAATAAAACGTACAATATTTGCCTCTGATATGTAACATGGAGTAGAAAAATAAATAAATAATAATAATAATAATAGAAAAGTAAATTTACCTCACAACACAATTGCACTCAAGTACAATACTTGAGTAAATGCACGCAGTTACTTTACACCACTGACAAGGAAAAGGGTTACAGAGGCCCAGCGTGTAGATACAGGGTTGCCCAAAAGGTAGATCGTGATCTACCAGTACTGTACTGTACAGTACTGTACTGTACACAAAGGCTGTGTAGGTAGATCACATATGACATGCCCCTAAAAAATATTTAATATAACAATTTTTGCCACTTGAATTAATGTTGGTAGATTACAAATGAAATACAAAAAAAGAACTACCTATTCCATTTCTCCCCTTTCCCATTCCAGGTGCATTTGTCTTAAATGTAAATGCCAGCGCTGCGCTAGCTATTCCAAAGACATTTTCAGCAATGGTATTATAATGTTTTCAGTGAGTAGATCTTGTTGAGCTGGTCATTTTGAAAGTAGCTCTCATGTCAAAAAAGAGTGGGCACCCCAGCGTGTAGAGGAGAACCAGCTTGGAAAGGAAGCATTGCGAGCAGGTGTGTGCTCATGCAGCAGCACAAATAACGCAGCGTAAGACACTGCACCCCCTGTGTTCAGGTGTCCACAGATTTTGGCTGACCCAGATGAAATATCCGTGTTATGGGCGAAATCATTTGTCGCGAAATAGTTTGCTGTCTTGGGTCGTTCAGCATGACAGGGTGAAGGATGTCTGACCGCGAGCCGTGTCCGTGGAGTATTTAGGCCCCAGTTAAGTTCTGCCAGCGTCTGAGATTTTGGGTCAATAGGGGTGCGGTACTGCTTGTTGTTTCCGTTCCAGAGAAAACCGTCTTCACAGTTCCCTGGTTGCATTTGTTCAGCGTCAATTGGGCTCGGTACACGTGCCAAATTGTTGCTCAACCAGTCGCACAATATGACATTGGAAAAACATGCAATCTTGCAGTCTTATAAGAGAAATTTGACCGTAGTGACATGATCACATGTTTGACATAATGAATATTTATAGAGTTTATGTACTTTACTTGAGTAGGCCTATTTGTATTTTTGGATACTAATGAAAAAGTGCATTATGAATAAACCATTTAAGCCCTATTTCAAATATGGAGCAAATAAAAAGTTATCTACAAGCTAAAAATGAGCAATGCAACATATCTTTTAAATAAACTTGTGGAAAAATTTCTACATTTTAATAGAGCAAGTAATTTGCACTTTTGAATACTTTTCATATAAGCATGTACTTTAACTCGAGTACACATTTGAGTGAAGTTGAGTAAAAGTTTACCAGGAGTATCTCAAGTGCGTAGTTGAGTAGTGTACTTTTTTCACCACTGCAAATTGGTTAACGGCTTGACCCATCACAGTTACAGAAGCCACATGCTGGGTTATGTGTGTATGTGATTTGATTTTGATTTGAATTGATCAAATCAACCCACACACTGTGTTACGTGCGTGTATGTGACAAAGCTATGAACTAGCTTGCAAGCAACCCATCATTTATTTAAAATAATCTTCCAGTCGCCCTTAGCCCCAACACGCAAGACCTAGATCACAATGAGCCCAGAAAGTGTCAGGGCCAGAACGGTAAAACAGATCAGAGTATACACAGACTTTGTTGTAACCCTGAGCCAGCCAGAACCGTTCAATGCACCTACAGTATAGTCCACAACATTTACAAAACCAGTAGTGAAAAAGCATACTGACATTTTTTGAGTGGTGCAACCACTCCAAAGAACAGCAATGTCCCTATGTCCTAACCTACCGTATGTGACTATGTGACTATAATTATGTCCCGATGTTTAGAGTACCAGTAGGGGCAAGAGTGGAGCTGTTGTGCTAGAAACAGAGAGAGAGAGAGATAGTGTTGCACTTTTGCCTGCTAATTACAGAGAGAGAGAGGCAGGGGGAGAGAGAGAGGCAGGGGGAGAGAGAGAGAGAAAGGTGTCTGCTAAATGCTAATTCCCCCACACAGTAACTCTGTCATTTCGGACACGGGCGGCTCGCCGGAACCGGGCTGGCACCCTGGGCGCGTTCCTGTGGGTATTGTGTAGTATCCAGTTTGGTATCCAGTATCACTACGCCAGCAGCAGCACAAAACCTATAGTTCCATGTTATTTATTAGGGCGGCTGTGGCTCAGGAGGTAGAGCAGGTCGTCCAATGATCCTTGGGTCGGTGGTTCGAATCCCGGCTCCTCCTGTCCACATGTCGAAGCGTCCTTGGGCACAACACTGAACCCAACATTGCCTGCAATGAGTCGGTCGGTGTGAGATTTCCACCATTGGTGTGTGAATGTGGGAAGTGAGGACGCTGGTGTCAACTGTTCGCCGCTTCGCCTCCAAATGTATGAATGAATGAACCATTGTAAAGCGCTTTGAGCACTTGGAAAAGTGCTATGAAAATGTTACATTATGTTACAGAGGGGCAACGAAAGTTGCTCTATATGGTAGAAATAGGTCAACAATGCATTAATGACGCTAGTTTTGTGGATTAATTTATTTTTAATGCGTGACCCCCAGTTACCCTCACAAAATTACCGGATATACTTAATATTCACCAAAACCAGAGCAGAACTCCCACCACGGGACTCTGGGAATCAATTAATACCTTTCAAATTGCAACCACTATATTAATGGCAAGTATTTAGTACTGTACTAAGTACATAACTTGAGTAAATTTACTTAGTTACTTTACACCACTTTTAACCCATTCTGACCGGGCACCCATTTTGGTGTCAGCATCATGTTATGCTTTAGCTATTTAAAAATAGCAGATCTACAAGCTCATATCGCGCCACCGAGTGGCGCGATATGAGCTTGTAGGTCTGCTATTTTTGAAAAAATCGAAGAACGACTGACATTTTTAAAATCTGATCTAAGGTCAGAATGGGTTAATCAGACCAGTGTGTGTCCGGTGGAAACCTCGTATGAATCTGATCTCAGGTCAGAATGGGTTAAAAACACTAATCACATGAAATGGAGTGCTGTGGACTGAAGAAGGAGCAGAATGTAGCGTCTCGTATGTCCACAGACTCACGCACACAGCTGACGCAATGAACAAAATCTAAAGATGAATGTGCAGACGCTATGTGCGGAGTTCGATGATGAAAGCGCTCTCTAACTGTTCGTGATAGCAAATGAAGCTTTCATCTGCGCTATCACTGCTGACTGCAAAAAGGGACTGTACACATTCTATAGTGCACTCTACATACGTAAACATAATTTCCTTCCGCTAACATGCTGCAATGCACTTTCACTTTGAGAGAAAACCGTTATACAGCATATCACCGCTGTTGGGCAGAAACCTTCTCTATGTTTATAAGGTTTTGTGGTAAATGAATGCCCTAATTTCTTGTTGTTCAATAGTGAAGATAGCCAGTCTACAAGCTCACAACATGTTGCGATGGAATGCATTGAGCTATTCTGCAGTTTTTTGCCGTTTAGGAAAATAAATACATATTTTACTGTACACCAAATTAGACCTAATAAGGTGTAATGAGAAATAATGTGTTTGTTAGAAGTTACACCCAATTATACATAATTATCCCTACATTATGATCTCATTACATTACATCTAATTACAACGGACCTGTACCGTAAAATAATCACGGATTGCACGTATTACACACACACACACACACACACACACACACACACACATACAGTACGCTCTGTGTAGCTCAGCCATGTTTTATATGGCAAAAGGAATAGTTAATGTGTGGTTAATATAATGCCTTAATCTATTTTAAAGAACACAAATCCTCAAAGGCCCAACACATAACAGGATAATAACATAATCCTTCTTTATACTCTATGGTCCAGCCCTACTGGACTGCATGGAGGAAGTTTTCATCCTCCTCCTGGGTATGTAGTTGGCTCACTGTGTTGGCTCACTGAAAGATGACTACAACAAAAATGGGCGCTTCTGTTCTTTTGGTTGGCAGCGCGACCAGTTGAGAATGATCATTATGATCGATAGATCGATGTCATTCCCGCTCCTGTTGACTTTCATTCCCGTCCCGATCACGGGACTAATAAAAAAATGAATCCCATCCCACGGGAATCATGCGGGAATCCCGTGACCCGCGGGAGTCCCGACAAAATGTCAGTCTGTGTGTATATATAGGCTACTTCTATCTGTCAGACTAAAGTGATCAAGGAGCAATGTAACATAGAAAGATACACACACAGCCAGTCTGTAAACTCCATTTGAAGTTTAAGATCGGGTCTGTCTGTCTGAGTTTTATAAATATTTAAGTAAAGAAAAGTATTAACAAGCCATTTAGAGCTTGTAACTAAATAACTGCATTGGATCCATTGGAACACAGGTTTCTCAAATCTCACCCAGCACCGAAAATATACTGTCTATCTGTATATATCCAAAGAACTGTCCATTCATCATCTATGTCATCTGCAGACTCAGAGGACAATAGTTTTGTAGTTCTTTCTCCCAGACAATTCATGTTATCATGATCATTTAGTAGCCTACAGACAGTAAATGGTCGTTTCAATGATGTCACATAATTGGGCATGGGATGGGACCATGTGACCTTAAACTTCCTGGTTCAACAAAAGGCCCTGCCATTTCCACTGGGAAATATGATTTAAAAAATGTTCCCTTTAAATAACCAATTTATGTGATTTATATCTAAACATAATTGAGTTGACCTTGGACTGAAAGCATTGACATCTTGTAAAATTGCTGCAGTAATGTGCACCAAATCTCCAAGGGTGTGTATATTATATTATATTTCTCTTATTGACATTTTTGCCTACTAACAGCACATATGAACCATTCACACATAGGAACATACAGCAGGAAGGCTATATAGAGCGTCGCAGTTCCGTCCCATTTCACGATGACGAGCAGAATTTCCCATTCATTTTCCCCATAGACGTTTCAGAAAGTATTTATTTAAAGACCTTAAAACCTCGGACAAAGCCAACTCGCATGGTGACAACTCATGGCAATAATTTTTTGGGGCCAAACAAATAATTAGAAAGTAGAAAGACTACAAAACAAGTGTTGTACCCTGCCCTATTTTTCTTCTTTCTAATTATTTGTTCAGCCCAAAAAACAATTGTCATGAGTTGTCACCATCCGAGTTGGCTTTGTCCGAGGCTTTGCTTCTTTAAATAAATACTTTCTGAAACGTCTATGGGAAAAATAAATTGGAAATTATCTTCCGGGACGCTCATCGGTGGCGGGACTGCTCTATGCTGTACATCATGTACTGTACTTGTACAGTACAAGTACAAAATAGCTCACTGAGCTTGTAGATCTGTTATTTTCACTATTTCTGAAATAGGGCTTAAGTGATTCATAATGTATTTTTTGTAAGTTTGGGTCCTGGGGAGAGGAGACAGCGCTTCTATCTTTTGGGTCTTGGGCTGAAAAGTTTGGGAACCGAGGATTAGACAACCACATGTCTCCTCTAATACAGGAGTCACTTGTGCAGCAACAGAGATCACCCTCCCCACCCAGCTTCTGACCCATGAACATGGTCAACGGGCTATATAATAAGCTGTGTGGACACACAGAATAACTCTTCCTACTTCCGGGGCCACTTCCTTACTCCCTTCACAGGTGTTACCGGTGATACTAAATACTAATTAAGGTTTATTTAGTGTGAGGTAGTTCTCACAACGTGAAGGAAGTAGGGAAGGAGCCCAAGTTGTTTCCAAAATGGCGTATACAGTGCATAGAGCCCATTGTGTTTGTTAGAGCGCCCGGCCAAACCAGAGGCACCACGGAGGAACTGAAGCCCCGGTCTTCAAGTTGGTGCAGGGCAGAAACATTTCGCCTGTGCCACCCAGTTGCTGCCCACCCTGGGTACTTTGAGAAGTAGGCATTCTGGCTGCCGTCTGCTAAAAAGAAAACTCCCACATGGGGACGGGTACTTACATGCCGTCCTGCCGTGTGACCGTGTGGCCATACTCTGGGTAGTGCAGGAAGGTCACGTTGACTCCGATCAGAGGTGTTCCGTCTCCCGTCAGGACCTGACCTCGAATGATGGATGCCAAGCTGTGTTCAGAACAAAAACAAGACGGTAAACAAACAAAGCGATGCATCACTGCCAAGAAGCAGGTAATTCTTATGGGCTGTACGACGTGTCCCCAGAAAGGTTTTCCAGAACCTTTCAGCTATGCATTTGTGGTGTAACTGAAGACACGCGTCACACTTATTGGCACAGTGCCCTGGGCGCTTCAAACTGTTTCACTTTTGGAGAGGACTGCCGGTCATTTGATCCTCCTGATTCCAATCCGGAATGTACAACCCAATGCTGAATCGCAACCACGACCATGAGAAGTCCATGTTTACGTTGATTCGGCTAGCCAATTGTTGCTAATGACACAGATAAGACAAGACGTTCGAGCACTGCAGAGGTTGATAGGTTTGAACATTGCGGGCATCAATAGAGGGTATGCGCATGCATGAAGTGATTGGCAAGGTGAGTTTAACGTTGTTAAATCAGATAGGACTTTTCTGTAATGTAATCCTTGGCACTACACTCCCTCTGCCAACCTGGGGAGAGCAACGGACTGACCTCTTCCCTCAATGCATGACATGAGGAGTCTAAGCCACTCCGCTTCTTTTCACCTGACAGGGGGGTGTTTCCCTGGTTGGACGTGTGGGAGGAACACTTTATTCCAACCAGCTGCTTTCCCCTTCATCAGGTGCCCCGGCCAGGGGGAGGCAGTATAGAGTCCAGGATTACTGCATGTTTTTGTGAGGGTACCTAAACCCCCCCCCCCCCCCCCCCCCCCTCTGCTTTCTGTGGACGTGGTCCCTCATTCTCCCTGCCATGAAGCATGTTGATTTACTGACAGTTACAGCAACACACGCACAGTTCACATACAGTAAAACACACGAGGACACACACTACGAAACAAGTTCACAGACACGCCTAGCGTCAGTGGTTGTTTATTCATGAGACAGCCACCTGGTGTGTTCCTCTCCTCTCCCCCCCGCTTTCTCTAGCCCCTCTAAAAGCCTATAAGTCTTCCAAATGAGGGCTCTCGAGAGTCGAGATGCTGACTTAGATTTAGAACAGTTTACCTACAAGCATTAAAGCGTCGTCATGCCATGTGGGTCGCAGCGGTGACACAAATTACTCCCCACATCCATCTTCTTAAGCCCTGTTTGTCTGTACACAGACAGTGTCTTTACGGTGTGCGTGTGCAGCTCCCAGAACTAGGCAGTGGTTTCCAAAAATGCAGCCATTTTAGGTGAGAGACACATCCCCAGCATCTGTCCATAATCGTATAACTATACTTAATCACTCTTAAGCTGTGTAAGCATATCGTACAATCCTATCCTACTGTAAAAAATCCCATCCCCATTGGCATGCCAGCAGTAAGGAAGCCGATAAGGGGCTGTTACTTAGCATTTCTGTGAACTCTCATTCAATTAACCCATTCTGAACGGGCACCCATTTTGGCGTTAGCATCATGTTATGCTTTAGCTATTGAAAAATAGCAGATCTACAAGCTCATATCGCGCCACCGAGTGGCGCGATACAAGCTTGTAGGTCTGCTATTTTTGAATAATCGAAGAACGACTGACATTTTTAGAATCTGATCTCAGGTCAGAATGGGTTAATCAGACCAGTGTGTGTCCAGTGGAAACCTCGTATGAATCTGATCTCAGGTCAGAATGCGTTAAGACTGCTGTGGGTGGGGGGAGTGACTCACAGGAGTAGGTCTGGGATGCATTGATCGATAGGTGTTTCCAATTGTCTAATGTTCTCCCCTTTTTATAGGAGCATGTTGTACCATGGAGGAGGATAGAACACCAACAGAGAGAGAGAGAGAGAGAGAGAGAGAGAGAGAGAGAGAGAGAGAGAGAGGGGGGAAATTGAGACCTGATGAAAAATATGTTTTTCACACTTTTAGAGCATACCCATGATCATAATAATGAGAACATTATGTATCAATATTTGCCAAACAAATTGGGGGATTGTTTTGTATTCTTCCTGTATTCTATGTACTGTATATCCAGTGTAGCTACGCCCAAATATGATGTGTGTTGTCTAACCTCAATGTATCGGATTCGTCATGGCTTCAGGCACAAACAAATCACTCAGCCATCAATACTGTATATGGGCATATATACTGATGACATCAGGGATCTCCATACAGTCTATGGGCAAAAAGGACTGACAGATAAAGAGCTCTTCATGTGTACTGTGTGATTACATCAGTAAGCCCTCAAGAATAAATTAATCATGATTTAATTCAGTGTGATTCCCATAGCTCATGATATTTTCATTATGGAGATGCTCTCGCACTGCTATATTGTTTATCTTACTCAAGATGGCGACAAGACAGTGAATTACTCATTAGAAATGTAAGCAGTACATTAACACGGAGTCCGCCAGAAGCGTAGAAAGCCTAGCCCTAGATTAAGTTTAGTCTGGCAGCCCACCAACAGTGTAGCCTACATTTTCTAGGCTTTATATTCTTTAATCCATGCTTTGATCGGATCACATCGATAGCTGTCTCTCGTTAGCATCCCAGCGTAAAGTGTGATTTAGAAGATGCGCGCGCAAACCACTTGCACTCTATGTGCTGCTTTCAATGGCCTGCATTTCCAAATCGGCGCAATGAATATCGTTTCTGGTGAAAACAAGGTTTTTCAACGGCCGACAGCTATGGACAGCAGGCGCTGTGATACTCGCGGTCGGGTTTTTTCTGCACCGAGCAAGAGAGCAACAACCGGTCAGCCTTCCGTTATCGTAACACCCGGTTACGGATATTTGGCTCTTCAAAATAAGCGTTGAAAGGGGAAAAACGTGGCAATGCGCGATAAATAGATTAATTAATCCTGGCAGTCAAACTAAATATGTATTTCTGACACCATGTGCACTGTCACTGTAGAAGTACAGCTGCCATCTGCTTGTTAGAACATCATGTATCCATTGCTATTCATATCCTGTCTTCAGTATCAGTCACGCCGACTCACAGCTTCCGATATCGTAATGTGGCTTGTGCATTCTATAATTCTCTGTTTGCTCATTAAACTTAAGAGTGTGTGTGTTGGGCGCGGCATTGGTGTCATCTTGTTCTCAGAGCTCGTGCTTGCTTGCAGAGCTCCAGTGTGCGACTTAATAGGTTGCATATGACACTTAATTTGCAAAAGGTGCTACTTAAAATTTAACGAGGTCGCACCGGTGATGGCCTACTTGGAAAAGGCAAAAAATAATAAAGAAATCCGTTTTTTTTTGTTTTTTTTACTCCCCGCCACAGCACTGAGGCACGGGTGCCGGGCGGCTATGTTAGTAGATAATAAAATATTACTTTCTTTTGGCCCAATCGCCGAGTCCCCTTTCTCCCCTCTCTCTCTCTCTGCCTGCCTGTCTGCCTGCCTGCCTCTGGCCTGAGTGCCTGCCATGCATGTGAGACTGAGTGACGTGCCTGCGCATGTCGTACAAGCGGCGGCGGCGTGCTCACTGATAAACTCTGACAAAACTAAACAAAGATGCAGACATGAACTGGTCAATAGTTGATTTTTTTCAAAGAATAAAAATGTGTCAGAGGATACATTTTACAACTGGATGATGATGCTTGGTTTGCTCGCGCCGAATCCACGGAGGCAGCAGACACAGAACATGTCCCCAAACACTGAGGTAAACGTGTTGTATTGTTTGATTCAACATAGAGTGCCACCAAAAAATTGCTTCCAATAGCTTGTTATTTTGCTTGGAGTAGCGCTGTGTGCAGACTACACATGATTGCCTCGGCCAACAAAATACATCTCCAAGGTGAAACCTGGTATTCTTAGTCGTACGACGTGTTGCATGCTGAAAATAGCAGATTTACAAGCTCACAACGCGTCACGTCCACCACACGTGAGCTTGTAGGAAATATGCAGGCCGAGACGTTCAGAAACCTTTCCCTTCACAATAAAAGCACATCAGCTTTCACATGTTTTCCTCCGAGGTGGAAAGCCTGGTGACGCGAGGTTATTCACATGTTGGGGCGACATTCCATATAAAGACGCAAGCAATTAAAGTGGGCAAGGATTCGGTGGCATTTCACATCGCAAAAGGGTGCAGGAAGAGTGGGCACGTAAACATTGTGGGCACCCGAACAACAGGGGTGTGTCTAATTTCTGTTTCATATTGCCAAATGATAATAACGATGGAAAAATGGAAAATATGCAGTATGCACATAGGTAATTCTACGTCACACTCTCAACAGACAACTAAAAGAACACCTCTTGATGCCTGACTGACACTTACAGTACAGGGTAAGCAGTGTGGGGAGCACAACATTCAGAACACACAGTGCAGGAAATGTCCTGTTGTGTCCTCAGTATTCCAGGCAACTTGATCAACCTGAATAGCCAATACCCAGGCCAGAACTATGCCTTGCCAGGCATTTTGGCAAGGACTTTAAATTGACAGGATATTGTGCCAATGGATATCCAATTGGATATTTCAATCATTGTTTTTCCTTGGCCATTGAGCCGTGGCAACAAAAGGTTGGGACTAGTATGCAACTTTGGACTTTACTGCGGGAGCAAAAGAAGAGTTGCAGTGCCAACCGCGCTCCAACGTGTGGCTTTGTGTGTATGCCTACCTCCCCCCCCCCCCTCCATATGATGCCATCTGCTTGATAAGTTGATAGTGTGTGCAAAACGTATGAAAAATGTGTATTCCCCCGTGACGCCATGTGCCTGATAGTGCAGGGTGCGTTATTTAACCAGTAAAAAACCACATTGAGACTGAAGTCTCTTTTACAAGTGTGAACTGGCCAGAACAATAGGCAAAATAAGTGACACAACTCTGCCAGTAACAAAAAATAACAACAAAAAACAGGTCAGACATACAATGCTCATAAATACAGTACCCACTACCAAAGAGGCTAAAAGGGAGAACAGGAACGCGACCAATAAGGACAAAAAAATCTAAGCAACAGGAATTGCTAGTTGACTAAAAAAGCAAGCAGACAGTTGCTATACGTCAAAGCAGGAGCAGTGTATGGGAAGTGTGCCCATGGCAATCCATTTAAAGCTCACTAGGGGAATCACAGCAGCCAGTTTGAGTCTGGACTGTAGGTCATTCCAAGACCAGGGTCCGAAATAAGCAATGCTTTTTTTCCCAGCCTCAGATTTTGTTGGGGGCACGACATAGCGTAACCAACCATTTGATCTTTCTTTTTACAAAAAAAAAAATTAAACCGCAGAGAGGGAAGGTCAGAGACGGCAGCGTTACAGTCTCTCCAGGTTGTCGTGTCGTCACATCAACATGGTGGCCTCATTTCTGTTCTGCCTCGTCCGTCTTTCAAGGTCTACTGATCACCGGGAGAAACTGCGGCAAGAAGGCCCTGAGAGGGGCCGGCCACTTTTATAAAAGGTCCCGCTTCAGAACACGTTACAGCTCAGATTACTACCTTTTCCCTGCGTCAAAAGTGATGAATATTTTATGCCTGCTGCTAGCGCGGTAGATCTGTGCACTGCCAGCTGTAGAGCTATCAGAGAACTGTAAATATGATAGAAGGTAGTGTTTCAGTTGAACCGACCGCCTCGGCTCAGTTACACGATGTGAGAAGTGGTGAAGGTTGGTGGTGGCTGACACGCGTCAAGACAAGGTGCTCCATAGGCATCTCTAACGACAACACATGCAACGCTGGAGGCAAAGCAGTCACGGGAAACTGAAAGGTACAAAAGTACAAAAAAACACCCGTAAAAGGCTTGGGCCGTGGCTCAATGGTCCAGGCACCTTGGCTGGCAATACAGTCTGGCAGTGTGCCGCGGGTTCGACTCCCGATCCCGACGGCCTTTACTGCATGTCTTCCCCCCATCTCTCTCCCCATTTCCTGTCAGCCCACTGTCTGTCCCTCCATAAAATATATAAAATAAAGGCAAAAGCCACAAAAAAACGCTACAAAAAACAAAAAAACACCCGTAAAAACCCCCCAACTATGATAACCTACAAAAGGTCGGCCAGGAGACACTTCCTCCCACAGACATGTTGTCTTCTGCTGGTGATCACTGAGCATAACCTACACAGCATGTGTAGGTTATGTTTATCTAAAGGCCACATCGCCGATGGGTGCTGCTGAGACATCACTTAATTATCTCCTGGGCCGCCATCTCTGATCTATCCCCTGATACTGTATATCTAAATCCATGGCATCATTTACTGCAGAGTTTGTGGTAACGTCACGGTAAAATGAATGGTGACCAGAGGGATAAATGAGCAACGACTGGAGGTCGCCATGCAGGTAACACGGTCCGCCTCCCACGCTGCTCCCTGACTGACAGACCCTAGATGACTGTCTGACGGGGGGGGAGGTGTGTGCGTGTGTGTGTGTGTGTGTGTGTGTGTGTGTTGTGTGTGGTGGTGGGGGGGGAAGCAGGACAGAGCAATATTTCTCCATCAACACTTAATCAATCGCTGCTTCCCCATCCGTGGGGCTGCATTCAGAGTGGTTGCTCCACATTTGTCATTCTGTAGGCGAGGAGGAGAAATAAATAAAGGAGACATGTCTCATTTTGCTCAGTTTATCTACGGGTCATTACGGCTATGAGAGGGGGCATGATCAACAGCCATCGTCCCTCTGATTACAGCCACCCCACCGTAGCCACCTTCCCCGCCATACGTCTAACGGAACCCCACCCCCCCCCACCCCACTTTCTTTATTTAGCGTCTGGCTGAGCAAGGGCACTTAAGAGCTGAAATAGGTTCACGCTTCCCCCCTGCGCCTGCAGACTCCATTAATCTCTCTCCAGAACACAGACTCATCCGACAAGGGCTGATACCTCAAATAAACACAGAGTAACGTCACCTGCCGGCTGCCCCGGAAATGAATCGTATAATTGCAGCGCATCCTTATCTGTCGTTTTTTGTCTCACAACGTAGCTCTGGAAGAAGATGGAGAGTGCAGAGAGAATAGGTGTGTGTGTGTGTGTGTGTGTGGGGGGGGGGGGGGGGGGGGGGTGTATACGATACTGCCCAGGGTCTTCACCACAACACATGTTCTATTCTCTCTTTCTCCATGCCATCGGAAAGGGAAGGGAAGGGAAGACTTTGCTGTGGAGACGTGAAACCCGACCACACGATGAAAACAACTCTCATCCTCTCTCTTGGGTCATGGCTATCTCTTCAGCAGGGAGGGAAGGATGACCTCTAACTGTACTCAAAACTGTATCCATGCTGTCAGACATGAAGTGCAATACAGCTAGACATTGTCGCACGCACACACACACACACACACACACACACACACACACACACACACACACACACACACACACACACACACACACACACACACACACACACACACACACAGTCCGAACAAAGGATGATTATAATTTTTTACATTGCATCTTCTGGAACGGTTTTGAACAAATTAATTATTAATAGACAAACCACAAGTGACTATAATATGGGGGAATGTATCTCAGTATGTTTCCTGAACACAATCTATAATACATTATATCTCAGTATAGCTGCACCATGATTTTATTCCATGTGGTTATTGGTTTCAACATATTTTCTCTACAATGACCACAAAAGGTAGTTCATCTTGATTGTGTGTCATTGTTTGCAGAGCGTCTACAGACAGTGTTGTGTTTCACAATAAGCAAAGCGACTTCTCGGAGGAGAACATTGCGGCAAACAGAAGTCTAAAGAGCGCGCTATGACGTCGTCAGTTAAGCTGAAGACAATAACGGCGAGGATTACTTCCTACCGGCCCCGGTGGGAGGGGCCAGGGGACAGGGGGTGTGTGTTGGGCCTCATTCTATACTTTCAGAAGAGCACTATTTACATAAGGATTACTCTAAACTACTGAAGGAAATATCCCCAAAGCTTTCTGCACACAGTTGGCAGACATTTCCATTTCCATCAGCAGGGGCTCATGATTCTGAACAGATGTGTGTGCGTGCATGCGTGCCGTGTATGTGAGACAGTGTGAGCGAGAGAGAGAGAGAGAGAGAGACTGCTCAGTTTGCACATAGATCAAGTCTGGGTGCTTTATTCTCACAGTAATGTCTGTTTTGCTTCATATCCGTCCTGGATGAAAGGTGCTTATCTCTACATCGAGGCTTTACGTTCAGCCTAACCGCTTTGATAGCACAAATTGCTATTTCCACTTTCATGTGTGGAAATAGCTAATAAAAAGAAGAAAAAGGAAGAAATAAAGAAAAGTACAAGTTGGAGTTTAGTAGGTGGAGAAGTGTGCTTGCAGGGCTGATCCTATTATTAGGCCAGCAGAAGACTGTGGGTTGTACTGGGCCACTGCCAAGAGTTTAAGAGTTTAAGGTTGTACTGGGCAGTATAATCCTGAGTGTTAGGATTAGGACATGGATAAGAACATTTAACCAAAAAAGCCAGAAGTGCCACCCTTTTTTTCATAATGACTTACTTACTTCAACCAAGCAGCTCATTTGGAATATAAACACCTCTAGAGAGACATCAGATGTGACAGTGTGAGGTAGTAACGGAATATTAAGCCTCCCGGTTTTGGGAGGGGAATGGAAGGCGGGGCTTTTCAGAGTAAAATCTGCCCAATCTGCTTGGCACTATAGTGCAATTCTGGAGCATTCAAAGTGTTCACAGCATATTCTTCACTACGATCGCATCCTTGAACGTTTATAACGAGAGCATCATTTTCTGCGCGATTGTGAAAAAAAAAAATATGCTTGAAAATCCGTCCATTTTTCTTCTCCCTCGACTGTATGTCAGTGGATCATAGGTTAGCCAAGAGCCCCATCTAGTGTAAAAACTAAAGAAAGAAAGCACATCCAAACACGTCATTGGCACAGATTAGTTAATTTAAACGTGTGTAAAAATGAACCCTTACATGTGCACATTCTTATACCCTGAGAGCAGATGTACAGTACTATGGCTCCTGCATCTCATTTCACACACATCCTAGAAACACGAGTGTTATTTATCAGTATCGAGCACAAGCACGCCGGCATACAAGCGCAAGTTGATTGTATTCTGAAGTGCACCATGTCCATGTCCATGTCATCACTTCTCTACTTCATGCATATGGATGCATGGGAGGATGGCACAGATAACACGAGGAGATGGTTGATTACGCATTCTGCTGACCCAAGCAATTTGCGAGGGTCAGTTTAGCATGGAAAGTTGTCAGTCTGCAATGCAATGCAATGCGATGCAAATGAATGCAGGTACAGTATATTATAGGTAGGTTGTGGTGGTGATGTCACCTCTAGTTGCAGTTCAAGGAAAACGATTTAGACACACTTAGGCAACGTCACACGCAAGACATCATGAAACGGTAAAGGTTAAGCAGTCACACAATATAGTATTACTCAATTGCAAGAAATAAATACAACCTTGAATCTCCTTCTGTAACCATCCTCATTCCATCTAGGGAAGTCAAACTCTGGTGACTCAATTCTGTTACAAATGTAGTCCTACACCTACCATGTTGATCGAGACAGGTGTTTCAATTTGTCCTAACAGTCTGATTGGTGTAGAACAAATTCATTTGTTTGCAACACCTGCTTGCTCCCCAACATGGCAGGTGTAGGACAACGTTTGAAACTCATGAATACCGATGTTCCTCAAATATTTTAATTCCAAGGACCCAGTGTTTTTTTAACTACAATTTTGTAAATAAGTGTTTGATTTGATATGATGTTGGGGATTTGTGCACTCTCTGAGTTACAGACTTGTAAAGATCCATTTGGTTCTTAATCAATCTTAATCAATGATTTAGCTGTGGACCACCTGGAGTCCACAAGGACTCAACAATAGTCAGTCACTCGTTCACTGTCCTAGGTATTTTATGTGTTGGTATTGGTGCACAAACAGATTTTGCCCCGCATCCCACAAAGACACACTAAATCCCAGTCTTCAATTGCGGACAAAGGCAATTTCCACATTTCTTTGTTTTGTCTTGTTTGCCCTTCCTTCCATCAATAAATGTTTTAACAACATTCATTCTATTGAATGAATTGTTTAACCCATTCTGACCGGGCACCCATTTTGGTGTCAGCATCATGTTATGCTATTTAAAAATAGCAGATCTACAAGCTCATATCGCGCCACCGAGTGGCGCGATACGAGCTTGTAGGTCTGCTATTTTTGAAGAATCGAAGAGCGACTGACATTTCTAGAACATGATCTCAGGTCAGAATGGGTTCATCAGGACCAGTGTGTGTCCGGCGGAAACCTCGTATGAATCTGATCTCAGGTCAGAATGGGACCATGGTCACATCACGCTGACATCACGGTCACATCAGACATAGCCCACATATGAGCCTCACTATAACTCAGACATAACCATAAAGAAACGCGATACGTCCATATACAGTATAGGCATGTCACTGACCAGAAACAACCCCCATACAACCATAATGATGCATATAACTGGAGATTCAAACTCAGCATGCACATTGGGACTCGAGGGTGAGCGGTGCCCACTGCCAAGTTGTTGGGACTCGAGGGTGAGCGGTGCCCACCGCCATGTTGTTGGGATATCCAGTTGGGTATGTGCATATGCTAATGACATCAGGGACCTCCACATATTGGCATAAATAGCACACCAGGTAGACATTCAGATGCAGAGCTCTCCAACACTGTACTGGCTCCTAATGCATTTATTTCATGAGCAATAATCTCCCAAATTCTATCTCTCATAGTTGTAGTCCATGGGCCAGACCAGAAGTGAGGGACACGTACAGTAAATTGGCAAAATCTCTTTGCTATCATTTTGTTTGTAGATTCCATATGAGTACTATGAAACATGAAAACCTTTTCAAATGAGTAGCTTTAATACGTTTTTGGGACAATCACTGTTTCCCCATTATCTCCCATCATATACAGGTATATATACTGTAGGAGGAGTAGGATGTTGTGCAGTTTACTGTAGCTGGTATAGGTTACAATTAGGCTTGATTCACACTTATAATTACGCTATGACATGTAAAAATATGTTATAAAAGTATATAAACATGTAGGCATATAATAGTAATACATGAGCTTAATTAGCTAATTATTCCACAAAACAAGATATAAATATATTGCCTCTACTTAGACAGTAGAAATAAATATGTTTGTGATTACTAGAAATTCATCTGTTATCATGGTGCAGCAATCATGCCACCTTTTTAATTTGCATAAGTCATGCATGAAATGAGGTCAGAATAATGACATTTCTACACGTGTTAAGTATTATCTTGTATAGTTTTGCTTATAATTTATTGAGAAGGATCTTACAGTCCAAGTGTTTAGATGTCCATACAATAATATCTTGTCATAATTAAAGGGGCATTCCACTCATTTTCAACATTTTACTATAGGTCATTAATATACCTTAATATACCCCCCCCTCTCTCCGTTTCTGGCAAACAGCGCCCCTACTGGTACTCATTATACTGGTGCTCATTAACGTCACATAGATAGGTGAACACAGACACACGGACATTGCTGTTCCTTGGAGTGGTTGCACCACTCAAAAATCATTAACATGGTGAAACACATCTTGATGATGTTATTGTTCTTATGTTATGAAAACATAAGATATATAAAATATTTTTATAATTTTGTCTTTTCTTTATTCATATTTACAAATTGTTTTGTTCTGAGGGACACAAAATGGCACGTTTTCGTATAACTCAATCCTGGCATCTGAGAAGCCTTTGACAGAGGTCTTCGTGCTTGGCATTTGATTGCAGCTCTACCTCATGTCATGAATGGCAAACCCAGATAACAGTCTTGAAGCAGACACAACAGATCAACTGCATGATCACTGGAAGACTGTAGTGTATAAGCTTGGACCTGGACCTGTACTACAGTAGGAATGTACAGAGCAACTAGAGATGACTACGGATGACTACAATGGTACAGTAAGTGGGCGGCTGGGCGCTGAGGCTGTGTGAAAGGTGTAATGGTTTAAAAATTATTCCTACAGATGTGTTTATCTTTCCAAAAGTATTTCTAGAGGTGGGTTATCCTTAATATATTCTTTTGGATTTGGGTTGATTTTATTGGTTGTTGTGGGTGGTGTTTCGGGGGTATATTTCTTTATAGATGTGAGCTGATTTTATTTTAAACTGTGTCTCAGAAACACATTATAATCATCCGACTTCAGGCCGGATGGTGGTCGCTCAAAAACAGAGAGAAAAACAAACAAAAACAAAACAAACCTCTAATGCGGGCCGCCTAGGAATTTCCTTAAAAATAATAAATGAGAAATTATTAAAGAATAAGCAGTCAAGAGCAGCATTGGCTTGATTTCCGCTATAGTATGAAAACCCACCTTTTCAGACTCCATCATGGCCCGTAGCACTTGCCCTAGCCCCTTAAAGCACTTAGATAGCATTTTATACAGACGTATAGCATGTTACGTATACATAGTTTCAGTTATGTTCTTAGCTTATGCATGTTTCATGATAACTACTTTTTATGTATGTGATGTACTGCCATTCTTTTTGTTCTTGCTAAATGTAAGTCGCTCTGGTTTAAGAGCGTCTGCTAAATGCCTAAATTGTAAATTGATGGAGCCTAGAATTAAGCACATACTGTATATGCCGGTATATGGACCCACCACAACGAGCAAAGAACAAGAAGAGGGCTCTACAAGCACAAATCAAAACTGTCCAATTTGACCTCTATCATCCAAACCAAAGCGATTCACGTGCAGAGTCAGCACAGCTGGTTGAGAGAAGCTGTCAACCACCATCAAGAGGTGGTAAAGGAACAGCAGGACATGCTAGTACAAAAAAGGCAGTAATCCTAAATTGTAAAAACTAGAAGAGGCCTGGTGATGACTTTGGTTATGTAGATCAGCAACCAGAATGCTACCACTGAATGTTTTCCCCTGTCAACAAAGACCAACGATCTATGTAGTGTTTAGTGTTCCATGAAGGAGGCAAAATCGAAGAGATGCCAGGGTGGCAAGCCCTTAACTACTCATCATGTGGAAGATAGGACACCAATGGGAAAGTGTCAGGAAAAATAAGTTCCTGTCGAGTACCAGCACCCAAGAGGAGCTGAATGTTTATCAGCAAACCCCAGGTTTTCATGGTAACAGCAAGGCTAAGATATCAACTGAAATTGTATCTCAACAGCTTGCAAGAGAATAACGTGGATATTACTGCACAGCCTGGATGCTGTCGGAGGTGGTACAAGATTCTAGCTCGAGTCCACTGACACCGATGTGTGAAACTATACAATCAGCTACAGTATGCAATCTGGCATGGGCAACAAGAAACGCATAATCCCACTGGAAACAGCAGTGCAGGTATAGTTGGTACGGGGACCTTTATCAATCAGATAGTATAATATACTGAAAGTATAATAATAGTATAATATGGAGTTTATGATGATGTTCATTGAACAACCACTTCCTTTGTTGAGTCCCTTTTTACTCTACACCAAATCTCTTCACTGAAAATAGCTGATCTACAAGTTCACATCGTCTCACAATGTGAGGTGTTGTGAGCTTGTAGATATGCCATTTGCTGAATGTTTGCCCCAAAATAGGCATGCTAGGGTTCATGCGGTTAAATAAGTAAATGCAAGAGATTGAATGTTTCTGAGGGGCGCTAGCCCCTCCTATGTCCAGCTATTAGTGTGCGTGTAAACACAAACTTTGTCCTAACACAAACAATAAACGCCATTGATAATGTATGGCCAGTTTTGAGTGTAAAAGACTGAATGATTGGCCAGAATGAGATGATGATGATGTTCATTGGTTAAAGTGAGTGAAAGAGAGATAATTCTAAAAAAAAAGTCCACTGTATGTTCTATTCAAAAAACTTAATTCTGTGGATTTATGGTTGGTGTCATTGAAGGCTGATAACTGCAACTAAGCTACCACTTAGAAGAGTGGTAATGTTGAAATTTTATCTAGGGATTAGACCTTTAAAGAAAATAGAATTTGCCACCTTGAGTGTCCCCGATTAGTGAAAATTCTGGCCTGGGCCCATGGAGTATTGGAGGTGCATTGCATCCCTCAAAAAGGACTTGTTGTTCCGTCACTTAATTTATCTATATTTAAATTTCAGCATCACTGAAGTTGGGTTTACGTCTATTTCTTGAGCTGATAGAGGGCTTTGTGTTGCACACATTCCACATGCCTCACACGTACAAATATACGACTAGACGGTTCCATTCACTGATTGCATAGTTATCTCCTGTCTTAGGAAATCACACGTTCATTTCACACAGGTTGCAAGCGTAAATTGAATAGAAGGTGGAGGAAAAACTTGCACTGCCACTCTAATTATACAGTTCATAAATCAGGCCTTCTGACTTAACCGCTTTCAACCTGGCATGCCTATTTTGGGCATGTAATAGGCAAAAGATGTAAAAACATTAAAACCCTCTTATGGCCACCCTAATTAACAGTGGATTGTGCCTTCTACCTGCACTATTCATCATACTATAATTCTAACAATGTCTGAGTGTGTGTGTGTGTGTGTGTGTGTGTGTGTGTGAGTGTGTGTCAGTGTTTCCGCATTATCTCATCATTGCCTGCACCAATCGCTCCCACTTTTCACACAGGCATTGACCATATGAATATGGACGGCGTAACGAAGCCCTTTTTTCGATTTGACACATTAATGATTAATAATGAATTTATTAGTGAATTCCTCACACACCTCCGCCCCTTAGCGACACCTGTATCAAAGGCCACCGTTCTCACTGTTAGCCCACTGGCATGCTTCCTCTAGCTACCTGCGTAACACAACAAATAGTGCCCTATAAAATTTGGCGCCGCGTGTGTGTGTGTGTTGCATCTTTGGCCGTCTTCTCCTACTAAAGCACAACGTTTGCACACATCTCACCATGCAACACCAACAGCTAGCCTGTCCACAGATCAACCACTACTTTGCATTCATATTCATGTCATATTTACAGTACTACGGCCTTCACAGTGACCGGGATATTTCCAACCCCCTATTGACCAAACTCGCTGATCTGCTCCACAGTAGTCCACACCACCTCAGGCCCCTCCCCCTCGCTCTGGCTGCTGTCGAGGCGAAGTCTCTACCTTAGTAGGATCCGAGGGTTTTCTTCTTCCTCTTTGTTTGGAGTAGCCTATACCTTCACTGGATTACGTTCGCTACGGGGATGGATTACGTTTATTTTATCACCTTTACTTTGCTTTGGAGGGAGTGTTACGTTGGGAAGGAACTCTGGGGGCAACAGACTTTGTTTGGAAACACGGAACAATACAAAACAATAAGGGAGCTCGCGCATGTGTGCGCGAGACACGGACATTTGTTTCGGATCATTCACTCATTCATTCAACTCTGTGTGTATAACTGTTGATTCCTTCATTTGACTTGAGATAAAAGGTTAACGTGAGTTTTTGCTTGCTTATTTAGGCTATTTTCATTACATTCCCTTTATCAATCGTATCCTAAGAGATCATTCACAACCCGTGATTTAAATAATTCGTAGCAGTGATAGCGATATCTGACCGTTACATATGGTCAGATATTACATACAACAAACAACATGCCACGAAGAAAACGATATCTCCTTCCTGAAGGTAGCAGATATGGTGTACCAGCATACAATAAAGTAACATTCATCTTAATTCAATTAATTCGCGTTACAATAAAAAACATCTCCCCGCTAATCACGTGTCACCACCAGTGAAATGCATGTTGGGACGGCCACAGATTAATACTGGGACAAATTTCTCCACGCAACAGACCCACACGGGGAAAACATACTACTAGCTACTCTTGCGTCAGTCGACATAACTTCTTCTTTGGGAAGCATCGCGGCCAACGCGCGGGTTGCGTGGCACAGGCACCTGAAAGCCAGCTCTGACAGTTCTGACGGGGGCATGTTAACGTGAACGAAAATATTCAATAACTTCCATTTATAGACAGAATATCACCACCAAATTGACATCACACATCAATAGTGTACTTATGATTGTACTACAGCATTTCCTTCTTCCTCCTCCTATACTTACACCATCTGTAAACAATCCCCCACCCCCATCACATTACCCACATTGAACATCATTTGCTGTTCATATATTCAGAACGGGTAAGGACTAGTATGTTTAATTCGTCATTTTAATGCCAATAGAAAAATCTGTGACATACACACTATATCTCATTCTAACACGGTAATCCTATAGTATTATACCCAGTCCTGATGGTGGCGGTAACTTCACCATTATGCAGATTTTGACCAAATAGAGCAAATCTGGCGATGTAATTTCCTGTCCACGTGATCACAACATCCGCTAGTTTTCTCCACTGTGCTACACAGTCAGATGTCCGGGATGCTAAGCTATCATCGTTTATTTTAATAACTAAGTCAAATAAAGCTCTAATCAAGCCCCAAATATCGCATTTTACGCAGCGATGCACATAAATCTGCTATTTTTGAAAATGTCAAGAACGACTGACACAGAAACATAGCTTTTTCAGAAAACTGTCAGGATGTAGAAGACATTTTTAGACTCTGATCTCAGGTCAAAATGGGTTAAATCTTTAATTGTTTCCTCACAGTTTTAGCAACGAAAGCTGGGAAATTGCCCTCAGCCTCTAGTTGAGCAACTGACTTGTGAGTGGAATCATCAAGGACTCTCACCACCCGGCCACAGTCCGCTCATGACACTGCCAAGGCTGCAGCCAGGCGAGCGATAGCCATGTATCAAAAGCCATTCCACCTAGACTATAGGGCAATTTCCACCTGTCACCCATCAGGCTGTTGAACAAGTGCTAAGTCCTGTCATCATGTCTGCCCTGACGACACAGACCTTCGCACTTCCTGTACAGTACGCTATATGTATGATTATGAATATACTGCATTGCTGGCTGCTGCACTGGCACTAACATCAATGCATAATTATACACTTACATTTTTGATATCTGCTAAGTGATGTCTCTGATCTGCACAAGACACATGTGATGCTATGTTGCTATTCTGTACTGTCTCTACTTGCACAAGAAGCATATTCCGCCTAATTGTATTCCTTTGTTGACCATGTTTCTCATTTATATTTGACACTGATTTCTCGTACTATGACCACCCTTTTTTCTTTCTCTCTTATCTTATGGCTCTTTTCTTGTACAAAAAAGCATTTCACTCCCTCTTTTACAGCTGTAAACTTTGATATGTATTGGGTCCCGGAATTGATGGCAACAATAGAATGGCAAAGAAATGACATAGTGTAATTACATACAGTGTGAAATTAGATAAGCCAAGTAATGAAAAAGAGAAGGCTTTGGTTTGCCTTGAAATACTTAAATACCAAAATAAACATTAGTTTGCCTGAAGGAGACCTTGTTTTTGGTCAAAACAGGTTACATGTTTGTCCTGAGTGTACTGAATAAATAAATAAATTGGCTTCTTTTGGTACACAAATGATTTATCAATTGCTGAAGTTCATGTGCTGCTCTAGGCTATGCATGGTCTGTCTCATGAAAATGCACAAGGGAAGTCTCTCTCTTCAACAAGTTGAAGGTGAACATCTTATCAGTGCACAGAGCATTGTATTTGTTCTGTCAACAAAGAACAAGCAATAATGTCACAATTTGTTTCCCCTCCATCTTAGCAGCATGTTCCTTGTAAACTGTGGTTTCTACAGTACTCTCCAAATATTGTCGGACAGGCATCTCTACAGTGGACACATTTGCTTATCTAGGTCTCAGTTGATACAATTATTGGTTGAGGGATGACAGGGATCCCTCATGTTTCCATGCTCAGGACCTCCAAACAGCCATATATATATAATTTTTTTGAGTGGTGCAACCACTCCAAGGAACAGCAATGTCCGTGTTCACCTATGTGACTACCTATGTGACGTTAACCTACCTATGTGACTATGAGCACCAGTATGACTATGAGTACCAGTAGGGGTGCTGTTGTGCCAGAAACAGAGAGAGAGAGACAGTGCTGCACTGTTGCCTGCTAATGGGAGAGAGAGAGAGAGAGAGAGAGAGAGGAGGGGGGGGGGGGGGAGAGAGGGGAGTTGCACCACTCAGTTCACACGGGTGTGATTTTTTTTAAGACATCCCCACTTTGAAAACCTGTGAGGTATGAGATGTAAGCAGTGAGTATGGCAGGATATTGCCAACATCTTACACTTAACTTACGCTAAGAAGATATAACTCTGTCCCTCCAAACAGTGCTCTTCATCAGCACCATTGGAGGACCTCACAGTCACAACCACTTAATGGTAGGGTTGGCAACAATAAAAGGGACATCATGTGCTGTAGAACTGCTTCCACTTTAGAGAGACAGAAAGCACCTGACGGGTGAATATTTCATGTTTTCAGTTGAATTCCAGAGACGCAGGTGCATCTGCTGACTGCCAGCACGCCAACGCCAAATTGTTAAAAAACTGACACTACAACTCATTAAGTGCAGTGTGTTTGGCTTGAAGTGTGCAAGCTCCCGAAACGCACCATATCCCAAAAGCTGAGCATTCATGCTGTTATAATGAGTTTATACTTTGTAGAAAGACCTGGGATTTCTTGCATAACTGGGATTTCTTGTAAGCGTTATTTCAGTTTTAGAGATGGAATTAACCCATTCTGATGGGCACCCATTTTGGTGTCAGCATCATGTTATGCTTTAGCTATTTAAAAATAGCAGATCTACAAGCTCATATCGCGCCACCGAGTGGCGCGATACGAGCTTGTAGGTCTGCTATTTTTGAAAAATCGAAGAGCGACTGACATTTTTAGAATCTGATCTCAGGTCAGATTGGGTTCATCAGACCAGTGTGTGTCCGGCGGAAACCTCGTATGAATCTGATCTCAGGTCAGAATGGGTTAAATTCAAGATTGGCGGTGGGTAGAGAGAGAGGCTGTCTGTTCACTAGTTTACGTCCCGGCCCGTCCAAAGTAACAGATGTCAAAGTGTCCCTGAGCAGCCAGCACCTGGGTGAAGCTGCCCCGTGGGGAAAACTTTCTTCACAAACAGCACGTCAGTACACCACTTGGGCTGTCTTACCTGCTGTTGAACGGGTTCTCCCCGGGCGTCACGTGACTCCCGCCAGGACCAATCAGGAAGCTGACGCGGTTGTAGAAGCCCTTGGAGGCGGGCTGAGCGGAGGAGGAGGCGGAGCCCTGGCCTGCGATGACAGCGGGGTCAGGTGACCCGCGGCAGTAGCTCTGGCCCTGGCAGGAGATCTGAGCGCAGCAGTCAGGGTCCATGCAGTCGACGAGGCCGTCTGGAACGCAGGAGAGAGACTCACTGAACTCTGACCTCTGAACGCGACAAGTGCCAGCGATGACAGATGGCCGTGTTTGAGGTCGCGCAAAACACCAATGGGTTCAGTTTGCTTTTTTTCCCCCTTATTTGTCAAATGACAACTTGACATCAGAGCATCATCTGTTTGAATCTGTTTTGTACCAACACTATGTAGTGGTGGCTATATGCATGCATGTACACAGACGCACGCACGCACGCATGCGCACACACGCACATGCACAAGCACACACACACACACACACAAAGGAAACACTCAAAGGAAATGTTTTCATCGCTAATTATTTATACAGTGAGAAACACAAAAGTCGATTGTTGTGAGCTGGTAGAGCTGCAGGCTTGAAAGTGGTTAATTCACGAATTCCTGCAACACGGTGTTGCCAGAGTTGCAACATGGCACAACGTGTTGACACCAACGAGTTTGTCTCCTTACCATTACTCACAACAATCTCCTGAGATGTTTCTCACCTCCTTCGTTGTCCTTTGCGTCCGAGCAGAGGGTTTCCGTGGCGACGTCGCAGCCCAGTCCTCTCCATCCCGATTGGCAGATGCAGTGCCACACGTTCTGGTCCAGCACACACCTCCCGTTGTTGTTACACAGGCCAGGGCAGCCGTCTGTCGACACATCACAACCCAACCGTCAATCACGCACATCTCCAGCCAAACCGGCCAATAGAGAGCCATACAGCACGGGGGGAGGGGGCAGGGCGTGGGAGGGAGGGAGAAAGAGAGGAGGAAGTGGTGGTGGGTGGGGGGGGGGTGGGGGGGGGGGGGGTCAGGTTATCACGGGACAGCGGGTTAGGGTGGGACGAGGGAAGGACAAATAAAAATAAATAAATGACAATATCTGGGTGGACATACATGTGCAGTACACCTCTGACAGGACTGGGGTGACGGGGGGTGGGGGGTTACGGTTACTGTGGTTTCACATGAGCTGCAGGAAGTTTCACCTGCGAGCCAGGGGGAATGGGTTTCACACGTTATCGCTGCAGGCCAGTACGATGTGAGAATCACAGTTGTTCGTCAGCGCTGTGCAGCGCGGCGTCAATACGGCACTGCTGTCAAGAGAAAAACCCTCGACTGCACAACTCCAATGTGCTCATCGCTCTCTTTCTCTTTGAAGACTGGAGTTGAAACTTTGCCTGTACGGTCATACGGTCTTTGTGTTTTCATTTGCCACATGAACTCTAGCACCCCTATTCTAATCTGGAGGCGAGAATATATGGTATACTAGTGTAGGCCGGCTATCTAAGTATTCTATAGACCGCTTGTTCAGTAACAGGGGTCTGCCAATCTCTCCAGCTCTTTTATAAACAGAAAATACACATACTTTTACTTTTATTTCACTATAATAAATAAATTACATCCCATGTAAAAGCCTATTCCACAGCAGAACCAGTGTAGAATTAAAAACAATAGTTTTCTTGGCACAACTCTATCTACGTGAGCATTTACCCTGTCTCTGGCCGACTAGTGTTCATGCACTTACTCGTTGACGCTCAGGAGGAGAGCATCCGCTCAACGCCAAATTGTAAAAATTCTAAAAATACACTGTAATAATAATAATAATAATAATAATAATAATTCTTAATTATCTTCAAACATGGATTAGCCAAAATCAACAACAGTGTGATTTACAGCAGACAGCAGCAGCGTAGTGACATCCTGAATTCAACCCAGCACAGATGTCTAAAATGTGTCTCATGTGAAGTGCACAGCAACATCAAAGGAGGAGGCAAGTCTAAAGGGGAAGGGGAAGAGGAAGAGGGGTGGCTGGGGAGTGAGGTGAAGGGTGTGGGGTTTGGGGGTAGGGGGTCTAGATTCTCCACATTGACACAAACAGAGCACTTGCTGCCAGATCGCATTCCTCTTTGTCTGCAGAGGGGAGAGTGACAAAACACCAACTGGGAAAGCACATCGGTTAACCTGGGAGTTTAATCTGGCAGAGACAACGGAGATTTAGACAGGTAGAGGAAAGGGGGGAGTGCTGATCGTGTGACACCGGTTCAGACAACAGGGGATGAGGCGACGTGTAGGATAACATTATGGTCAACCGGGAGGACATAGAAACAGGTGTGTAAAGAACGCCGTGCGGAAGGGTTGAAACAGAGAGCGGAGGAGGAAGGGACGGAGGGAGGGGTTGTTGGTTGACAGATCTCCCACTAGGGGGTGGGTGGTTGGGTGGGAGAGGGTGGTGGTGGTTCGAGAGGGGGTGGGGGGTTGGAATAGTGGTTCAGTTTACCTTTATATCCTATCTTGACTGCTCCTATTACGTGATCGAGGAAAGGGAAACATTTGGGAAAAGAGAAATTACTCGTCGAGGGTGCACATTTGACCAGAGAGGCCTCAAGGTCACGTTAGGTGACCTTTAAATACCTACTGTACACACAAGCTTTGGCTGCTACTGTACATGTTTGTTTTGTTTATGTCCTTCCCCCGACAGACACGATGGAAAAAGCTGTAGTTGCTGCAAGATGTTCTTCCTTGCTAACGTAAAAAGGCTGGAACTTTAAGCGTCCTATCCTAAGATTGGGTACTCAATAAAACAAAGGAAAAACTATGTTGTCACGGTGATTGAGATGAACAGCCAGTAGGCAGCATGTCACTCAGTCCATAAAAAAAATAAGCAGCAATAATAACGGTCAAGGAGCATGGTGTGTGTGTGTGTGTGTGTGTGTGTGTGTGTGTGTGTGTGTGTGTGTATGTGTGTGTGTGTGTGCGTGCGTTCGTTCGTGCTCGTGCACATGTGTGTATGTGTGTGCGTGTGTGTGTGTGTGTGTGTGTGTGTGTGTGTGTGTGTGTGTGTGTGTGTGTGTGTGTATTTGTGTTTTACCTGATACTCTGGAGTCCAGAGCTACAGGAGGAAACAGGCAGCGAGTTGTAGAGAGAGAGAGAGAGAGAGAGAGAGAGATCGACAGGCAGACAGCCAGACAGACAGACAATAGAAATTGAATTGAAGTATGTAGTAGTTCAGGAGAGAGATACAATTAGACAACATTTTAAAGGGCAGAGAGGGAGTGAAAGGCAGTGTGAGAGTTGTTAAAAGTGTATGCTGGTTGAACTGTGAAAAGATAATCCACTATTTGACGGAGAGAAAAGTTTCATCATTAAATCGAGTTATAAACAATCCAAAAACCCTGGCCTTCTCCATATCTTCTATTATTCAATGCATCAGCAGTCAGCAAGAAACAAATCTTTAGCTGAAGAAAATTATGCACTGTTAATGCAGCTCCATCTGCTTAGCTCTGTTAAGTAAAGGCTTCAACAGGCTAACACGTCCATGAGACGTGTTATTTATTAGGGTGTCCCCGTCTCTGTTTTATTTTAAATTATTTAGCAAATGTCTCTGCAATAAAAGACGCTCATTTATAAACCGGATTCATCTGGTTCTCCTCCAGCCTCGTGGCTGTCTGTTGGCCAGGAGGTGCGTCAGCTCATTGTCATTCTAATATGAATACATTGCACAGACTATATGTTTTCTTCTTTGTCTGTGTTTAAAAATAAAATGAGCCATTATTGTTTATATCATTATTTCACATCACTGATTCAGATGATAAACAAACAAAAGAAAGGCAGACATGTAAATTAACTCCATGCAAATAAACAAAACAAATAAATGCATAACCATCATGATCATGATGTGGTGGTATGGCGTCGTATAATAGCAGCGAGAATGGACTATAAGCCTCGCATTTGAAAACAGGATCTAGATTTGTCTTGACAATGGAGCGGCCGAGGATGTCCCCTATTCAGACTCTGGCCGCGTAATGTGATTAAATGGTGCTTTGTGCAAATGGCACTCATTCAGGGTGTTGAAAGACGGAGTAAGCTCCCCCTGCTCCATGTACCTAAAAGGTAAAAAAAGGGCCCTATTCACCCCCCCCCCCCCCCCAACCCCCCCCCCCCCCCCTTCCATCAAGCGCCAGGAATTAGTCTACTGCCCGGGGTCTTAAAAACAGGAAGGGAGCGGTGAAAGAGTGGGTCGCAGCAGGGCAACAGGGGGACGGAGGGATTAATAAGATCAGGAATGCAACCCTCCTTTCCCCCGCAGACAGATGGGGGTTGTCTTGTGGATGGATTGGATGGGGTTGAGAGGGTGGGGGGGCGCAGATGAGAGAACTTGTAAATACATAATTAGAGGGTTCAAGTGTTTGAGTGCTGGGTCGTTGTTTCACGAGGATGATCGCTGTCATGGAGAAGGGCTGGGGGTGGGTGGGTTGTCACTTTGTGTGTGTGTGCGTGTGTTTGTGTGCGTGTGCGTGTGCGTGTGCGTGTGTGTGTGTGTGTGTGTGTGTGTGTGTGTGTGTGTGTGTGTGTGCGTGCGTGTGCGTGTGTGTGTGTGTGTGAGAGATGGGTGGGGGACCTATACTTGACTGCGGGAGGGACCCTCAGACTCTGGGGGACATGGGGTCGAGGAAGTTGGGTTGAAAAGGTTGAGAGGAAGTGACATGGCAGAACTCATCATGGCCATTAGTGGTCCACGCAGTGCACTAGAGAGGCCATAAGCTGGGACTTTTCCCACTCCCTGAATACCTGCCCTTGACTTGCATTAGTGAGTATCAATTCAGAAGTCAGAAGGGTGGAGAATGGAAATGCCAGATGGATGGGAAAAAAAAGACGGTAAAAGAAAAAGAAGTGAAGAACTGCTAGCCGAGACCCTCAGAAGTATCACACCTCTATTACCTCTTTCATATCTTTTGTGGGGGTTCGGGGGTGGTAGATGTTATTAAAAGTTACATTCCAGGACTTATTTTGACAAATTAAACATTATTTTAACCATAATGGTGAAGAATGTCAATACGTTATAAATGGATATGTCTGTGGTTTCCACCTGCAGCATCTCTGCCTTCTATCCATTGCAAATGTTTTATCATGCACCTTCTGCACGTGTATTTTTGGATTTTGGATGTTTGATTTGACTTCCTGACATTTTACTTGTTCTGTGTTTCTTCTCATTCTCTCTCCCTCTTCTTGTAACTACACATTGAGTGTTTGCACAAAAACGAATCTCTCTTTGTGACATCATGTGATGTGGTGATTCTGATTGGTTGCAGGTCATCTCCCTGCTCTTCCATTGATACATTTCACGCTAGTGTCGGCTGGGACACTGGTTGATAATGACGTCAAAAAAAGTTATTTGAAGCACATAATTGGAAACTAGATACAGTACACAACCATCTGTGTAGCTTGGACATTGCTGCAATTAGCCCTTCACTAAGTCCCTCCCCAACCCATCCTTGTCCAATAGGCATGTTAGCAGCGAAGAACGCTTGACCTGCATAGCAACCGTTGCTAAACTATTTGGATTGGCATTGAACAATCGCTTTTTGGGGTGGGATTTAGTGAAGGGCTAATTACCCCTCTGTGTCAGGAGACGGAGGCAAAGGATATAAACCTCACAGAATGTAGCTTTAAAGTTAAGAATGGGAGGGCGTGTTTATTTAATATTGCCCAGTATACAGGTGACCTTCACATTTCAAAGATACAAAACAAACAAGCATTTGAATCAGAATTAAATGACTGGTCAGAACGTGCCAGTAGATGACTTGATATAGAGTGTCGACCAACGTCTCCAGGTTTGACTCTATCTGTGTTGCAATTCCTTTCCCCGAACTCACCTCACCTCAACACAACTCAAACTTTATCCATAAAGCACATTTACAATGACCAGCGGTCAACCAAAGTGCTGCATGTCGACACAATTATTATCCTTCTACCCGAATTGAAAAGGGGGTACCCGTTTATCTGTTCATCTTCTTCCATGTACCAAACCACTCTGTTTGCACAAATCTCTCCATGCACAAATAGTAATGCATGCCATAGGAAATACAACGCCTACATTGCATCCATGCAACTGTCCTATTTACTGTACACTACACTTCATACTTTTATTATTGCACGATACCAACTGCCCTGCTTGCTGTGATGCCAAATGCGTCACCCCTAGAGGCCCCTCTTCCCCACCTTTTTTTTTCTTCCAAATGTTATTTTTTTTGCGTGGCGCTAGAGTGAGCTTCTAATAATAATAATAATTATTATTAATAAATGACTCACCGATGGTGCAGTGTTCTCCCGTCCAACCCTGGTGACAGTCACACTTGCCCTCTCGGCAGACGCCATGATCCATGCAGCGTGGGTGACAGTCCCTCTGCTCGCACTCTGGTCCTGCCCAGCCCTCCTCACAATGACAACTCCCGCCCAGGCAGGTCCCATGAGGACCACAGTCAACCACACACACTTCTGGAGAGAGACACACGCAAAAAGAAAAGCACAATTGGAAATATCTTATTTGGATCTGCACAAGGAGCGCAACATGACAGATCCAAAACATTGATTATAAAGGGAACTGGATGCACATGCTTATTCACGCATGAGCGCATTATACGCACACACACACACGCAAGCACGCACGGGCTGTATCAACTATGGACACACAGTACAGTAGTCACACGTACTACTGTACGCGAAATAGCAAAAAGGAAAAAAATAATCTAATTTTATTATCTTGTAAGCCGTCAAGATGATGCGAGGAAGAAAGGCTTGTTAGCGAATTGCGAAGGTTGGGAGACAATGTTGTGTTACAACTCACTACGCACAGTGGATTCCACTGAATAATATTCAACACAGATTTGTCGACGGTGCTAATAAAGCAGAGATTTATGAAGTGCTGTGTGCAGTAATACAGGAAGGACTGTGTCCACAGAGATGATCCCACAAAAGGTTGAACTAATCAAAAACAAACACGGCTAATGAGGTTCGCCTACACTCATTTGCAAATGATGTTCTGTCAAAATGTCAGTGAAATGAACTACAGTATTCGAACTGTGGTGGATTTTAATGAACTCAGCTAGTGAGTGACAACCAGATTGTCCCTTCGTTACAGTACATTACGACAAACTATTCTTCTGAATGTTTGCCTTTAAATAATGGAGTATAATAACCCTATTCTTATGAAAGGTGCAAATAATACAGGAGTGAAGAGGACTTTGTTGGAATTCATGCAAAATAACAATACTAAAATAGAGATATTGACAGATACAGTACAGTATATTGGATTGGCATATTGTACATTGGGCCGATATGCAAATGTGTTGTTTCTGTCAAAATAGTATTGTATGTATTTTGAACGCATTCAAGCACTACTTTTATACAGTACGAGTGCTTAACCCATTCTGACCTGAGATCAGATTCTAAAAATGTCTTCTACATCCTGACAGTTTTCTGAAAGAGCTATGTTTCTATGTCAGTCGTTCTTCGATTTTTCAAAAATAGCAGACCTACAAGCTCGTATGAGCTTGTAGGTCTGCTATTTTTGAAAAACAGAATGCTGACACCAAAAGTGCTTTAAATGTATAATAGGGTAAACTATACAAATGTCTAGAATAAAATATATGTGTGCAGTCAAGCTTTCAGGGTCAAGAATTCATACATAAATTATGGATGTCGGAACCTTTGAGAGAGAGAGACATTGGTTGATATATCGACCCATTGGCCTTCATGTTCATCAAAATATTGGAATCTGTATCAGACTTTGAGTCGATATAGGTCTTGGAATACATGAGATGGAAAAAAGGTAACATGTACATGACTTTATCTGACAGAAATAAAAGAGAACGGCAAACAATGTGTGGATGTGTATAATTGTGTAATGTATGTTATAACAAAAACGTGTAGTTTTCAATAATATTGTATTGTTATTTACATGACTCCATGAGTGGCAGCTGGCCGTAAAAGAACATGACTGAGAATGAGACATTTTCACATTTACAGGATCTGAGGGATTTAAAAGGATGTGGTGAAGGTTTGCTGCTGTGAAATGCTACAGGGAATGCCTCCAAGCAACCATTGCAGATGTACAGTATTGCATTAACATCCTTTGCCATACAGATTGGTTACAACAAATTTTAGCTTTATTCCTTAGAATAAATTCTGGATTGAGCAAATTAGTCAGACATAATTTTGTGCTGGCTGTAATGTAATAAGGGACAGATTAAATATCAACTATGTTGTTCTTTTTGGTCTCTCCATGTTTGAATGGAGTTTTTCTTCGATTGAGACCTTGGACGGGTCTGATTAAGTCTCGACGCCACTCCAGAATATTAACCCATTCTGACCGGGCACCCATTTTGGTGTCGGCATGACGTTATGCTTTAGCTATTGAAAAATAGCAGATCTACAAGCTCATATCGCGCCACCGAGTGGCGCGATACGAGCTTGTAGGTCTGCTATTTTAAAAAAAATCGACTGACATTTTTAGAATCTGATCTCAGGTCAGAATGGGTTCATCAGACCAGTGTGTATCCAGCGGAAACCTCGTTATGAATCTGATCTCAGGTCAGAATGGGTTAAACGACTCTGGGGGGGGGGGGGGGGGGGGGGACTCATTCCATTCAAATGGAGAGGGCCTCCTTCCCATAGAGCATAGAATCTATGTAATCAATTTTTCATTAGTGCCAAAGTGTTTATCTGCTCTTAACATGCCCCTGACTGACTGCAGCCTGGATAGAGGTTTTGTGTGGGCGGTCGATCTGTGCGACGCTGCTTGTTAATTAAAGTTTATTTAATTGAGGGGGAACCGCTGAAATAATTAAGAGACATCCCTCCACCCGCACAGGTGGACTGACTCCAGGGGGGTTCTTTCTCTCTTTTTTTTGTTTCTTTTTTTTTCTCTTGTGGGGGGGTGGGTGGGTGGGTCTGAGTGCAACGTCTACCTTCAACGTTACACTTTACTATCGACCGGTGCGAGATACAGTATCTCGCTGAGTGAGTAGACTGTGTCTGGGAATCAAAAAAAAAAAAGCTTTACCAGAATAACATACTACCCCTCTTGAAGATTGTTGGCTGAAAAAAGAATCAAGAAACATAAATAAATGTTACCCATTCTATCCCCAGACCCTCATTCTTTCTTTCCGGGCAGCGAAAACGCTGCCTGATGGCTCGTTCTTGCGTTTACTCACCAATCTATCATTTCAAAACTCACCAAACACTCTCCTTAAGCACTAATTTACGACTAAATCTCAGCCAGCAAAAATAACTTTGACAGAAGCACGGCATATAACAACCTATGATATACTTAATCACTGGTCTAGAAATGGCTTCCGATTTTGCCTTGGGATTCATCGCTGGGCTCAACGAGTCTATTGTGAGGAGACAAACAACATAAATCACCTGGACTCTAAGCAGCCGATTAACATCTGGGAGGGGCCAGCCTCTGAACTAACATGTCAACTACATGTGTGCAGAGAGAAGCCATCTGAATACAAAGCTAAGTAATAAATTAGGTTGAAGAAAAGCTGCTGTGTGCAAGATGTCTCTTCAACCAACTACGCCCTGCTGTTCAAATGTTTAACTCCTCAGATCTCAACGCATCACATTGTGACCACTGTGTGTGTGTGAAGATCGGTCATTTTTGAAAATCGTTCGTTTTATTATAGTGCTTCATTAATCAGTATTAAGCCCAATGGTCGCTATGCAACTCCTTTCAACCAAACTGTTGCGAGTAGACGCATGTAGACTAACAATGCAGCACGCATGCACGCGCGCGCACACACACACGCACACGCACACACACACACACACACACACACACACACACACACACACACACACACACACACACACACACACACACACACACACACACACACACACACACACACACACACACACACACAGATGAGCACAGTCCATTGACTGACCCAGCGAGCAGTCAGCTCCGGTCCAGGTGTCCTCGCAGACGCAGGTCCCAGAGTCTGTGTTGAAGGTACCGTGGCTGGAGCACTGTTCTGGACATGTGCTTTTCAGGACTTCACAGCTGATCCCTCCCCATCCAGGGTTGCAGTGGCAGTCTCCATGGTGACAGGCGCCATGGCCCGAGCAGGTTGGGTCCAGACAGTCCACTGAGGGGGGGAAGGGGGGATTGAGAAGAGAAATTGATTCACACCTGAGATCAGTTTAAGAGAAACTCCTCTTTACTTTCTGGCAGTGGTCTTTTTAATACCTAAAAAAAAAAAATTAGGCCTAATTTCTAAATAATATATAAGAAAGAGTAGGCAACTTTGAAAGTAAGGTAGATCTGCTATTTCAGCAATATCTATCTGTAGGAACCGAGTCCAACTAAGTGCGATAACTCAATTCCGAAGATTCCAAGTGCTCGTCAGGGTGGGAGTTTCCAGTTCAAATATGAACTGAAAAAGAACCTGAAAAGGCTGAGAACCATTGGTCTGCAGACGGACTCTGAATGACGCAAGCTGCTTTGACCGGCCACATGTGTCTTCTGAGGAAAGGAGCCCGGCCTGAGGGCAGCGATGTGTGGTTCTGTGGTGTAGAAAAGCTTAGCCAGGCCTGGGCCGTGGCTCAATGGTCCAGGCACCTTGGCTGGTAATCCAGTCTGGCAGAGTGCCGCGGGTTCGACTCCCGATCCCGACGGACTTTACGGCATGTCTTCCCCCCTTCTCTCTCCCCAATTCATGTCAGCCTACTGTCTGTCCCTCCAAAAAAATATATAAAAATAAAGGCGAAAACCACAAAAAAACATAAAAAAGAAAAGAAAAAGCTTAGCCAGTATGGAGCAGCGGCGAGTCGTCTGGAAGAACAGGGAGCTCAACTTCCTCTGCAGAACGGCACATTTTGGCCAGTGGCCGGAGGATGTTTACCCTCTTGGAGAAATTCTACCGCTTCCACTTCAATTCCAATTTAAATGTCACAATTGCTTTTATCGTTATCTTTTTGTGGTGGGACATTAAATGTTTTTTCCAACAATATACCGTACTTAACCAAGAAGCTAGGAGAAAAAAAAAAGAGTGCATTAAATGTCTAGAAAACCTGATCAATGATTGTCATTAACAATTTTTCCGATCAAAATATCTAAAGCTAAATCATTGGCAATTATTTGCAAAAGCAAAATGTTGTTTTATCTTTCCACTGACAATAATTGCTTTTTGTGTTTGGCTTACCTGATTGAGCAATACTATTGATTGTTAAGCCCTTTCATCATGTCCAAGCATAGGAATGCACACTTCCTCTGCATATTACCTCACTTCACAGCAAAACCAACAATATAATCGTTCGGTAAACTCGATTGCATTTTTACACGGGAGGTCAACGAACTACAGATGTAAATCTGCACCGTTAATTGCCTTTTGTCTGAAAGTGGATCGATGGAGTTAAACTGATTGAACGGGGGTCAGGAGAGGTTGAGGAGAAAGAAGGAGGCTTGTTTTTCTCCTCGACAAAAGGAGAAATAGAAACCAGGAAACCGATTGATTCTAACAGGTGTCTCCTACAGAGGGAGGAGCACAAAAGGTTACTCATGAGAATTGATGGACAATCCAATTGATGCAATTCATTCCAATCTGTACAGTGAGTGGACTAAACAGTTACGAGGAACTAATTTATACGCTCGGACGTCGATTAGAGTATCTGAGGAATTAGCCACTCATTGGAGTTGAAAATGCCGATTGTTTTGTCAATGGACTGCATGTGCCTCGGTGCCCCTGAGGGCTTCTCACTTCTAATCCAATATAGAGAGAACCTTTTCCCTCTTCTTTGTTAGCACCAGTCATCTGAGCAAAAGCTGCCTTACACAAATGTCACCACACCCTCTCCCAGGTCAGTATTGTACCTTACCAAGCCTTGTTAAAGGAGAATTAGGTAACATTTAGCTTGTTTTTCCTTTTTTAAATATACACATTTTAGCCCTAATTTCCCTCTATCAAAGACAGCTTCCTGTTTGATGCCTGTCAGAGAGGGGAGGGGGCAGTGTGTTTGTACACACAGACTTGTCTAGTGTCCCTTTAAATATGAGTATTGACATTTATTTAACTTTTAATTTGATTTATTTGCATTGTTCTATTGTTGAATTCCAAAAACAGGAATGTCATGGTTAATGTGGTTTCTATGCTGAAGAAAATGGCTTCATAAGAACAATGTTATTTTTTTGTGCATGCATAGAAGCCTACTTTCACTTCATCATAGAGACAACATTCCAGTGCAGTGTACTGTATGTGTTGATCTTTTAGGCATTATTCGTTCTTATACAAATATTGTTCTCATGAAGTTTATACAGTAGGTAAAGATAACTACAGAATTCAACAAATGTTTTGTCGAGGCAATGCAAGGCAGTTGCTGATTTACAGTAGGCTTGTTTCTCAATAAATAGTCCTCTTTAATAACAAAACTACTTCACAAAAACAATGTTGGTGCAAAATTGACCATGTATACCTGTATACTATCTTTGAATGTACAACGCGCCACTGTTGCATGTTGTCCATGTACTATATCTTTGAATGTATTATGCCAGTTGCATGTTGCACACGTACTACAGTACATTGGTATTTGTCTGCTGTTCACCTTGTTCACAGTTGCTCCCCTTGTGTCCGGTGTTACACACACAGCCTCCGGCCACACAGAGCCCATGTCCTCCACACTGAGGGTCGATGCACTGTGAACTGGGGACGTCACACTCTGTTCCCTTCCAGCCGCTGTAGCACTGACAGCGTCCTCGGGTGTACTGGCCATTCCCACTGCACAGGACCGGGCAGGCAGCTGAACAGAGTGGTGCAAAGTTAAAATATACAGTTTAACTTGACTTGATGTTGAATTGCTTTGACTTTTTTTATAATATTGGTATTAAACACATTGACTGCCAAGCACGTCATATCATATCATCTTTTCAGTGGTGGGGCTCTTCTGCCAAACAAATTAATGATACGAGGTTGCTAGGAGACGTGAAGACTCCCTCTCCATCAGCTCTAAACGTTATCAAGTTAATCTGAGATCCTTTTACCAGATTGTGTTTTTGGTCAAAACAAGCTATATTCGACAGGCCAGAACCACAGAACCAATGATCGTGTTCACAACATTTCCGGGTGAAAGAAAAGAAGATCCGCCAATCCAGACAGCCTTTTTTTTTTACATCCGGTCGACACAATCATACTATAATTAACCGAATGTCTGAATGAATGAATGAATGTCAGAAACACCACCGTATCTCCTCATTGCCTGCACCAATCGCTCCCACTTTTCACACAGGCATTGACCATAATAATATGGAGGTCTTAACGAAGCCATTTTTAATAATGAATTTATTAGTGAATAAAAACCCGTTTATTTGTCCGTGGTCTATCTCCGACCGAGCCACACTATTAGCACACATCTCTCCATGCCAAAAAAAATCTGCACGCTCCCAGAATCCGGCTAGGCTACATTTTACCGACGCAACTGTCATATTTACTGTACAGATATTGTTTTTACATCACCACACGATCCCACGGGACTCATCTCCCCGCAAATCCCCGTGTCACCAGTGAAATGCATGTTGGGACGGACACAGATTAATACTGGGACACAGTTTCCGGCGCAACATTTCCCTTGCATTCTCCACTTCCCCTTTTTCACACCGCCCCCAGGCAGGCATCAGACCTATGCATCAGACCCACATGAGGAAAACAACTCGGTCCCATAGTACAGCTACTCTTGCGTCAGTCGACATAACTTCTTCTTTGGGGAAGCATCGCGGACGGGTTGCGTGGCACAGGCACCTGAAAGCTCCGACAGTTGGACGGAGGCATGTTAACGTGAACACACACACACACACACACACACACTGTTTCGACACCACACTGTCCGCCCCCTCCTCAACCACCTCCTTCGCCGTGCATTACACATGGGCTACATGCACGCTCAAAGCCTGGACACTGACAACGACAGCTTACAGCCCTGCGCGCACCCAGCGTGGCTGCGTGACACACTCAACAGCACGATCACAATGGAATGCTTATCTGTCGGGGTCTCGGGGTGGCCAAATGGAGACGTTTGGAGAAGACAGATCCCGTGCCGTCGCCCGTCGGAACAACACAATGACAAAATACATACAGACAGATGCAATGACAACGACACGTTCCTAAATCACACAAAACATCAAATTCTTATTATATAAAGAACAAACTACAACTTGCTTTGAAGCCCAAAAAGCCAACCTCCGCGTTCACCGTTTAATAGCTTATATCTCCATGGGCAGCAGACGGTGAGCGGTTAGGGACCGTCTACAAAGTGCAACACCGAACTTGAAAATATTCAATAACTTCCATTTATAGACAGAATATCACCACCATATTTACATCACACATCAATGGTGTACTTATGATTGTACTACAGCATTTAATTAGCCTATACTTTAGTGCCCAACCCAACTTCCCAAGACCATCTGTAAACAATTCCCCCCCTATCAGTAATGTGATCTATTACATCGCACACTGAACATGATTTGCTGTTCATATATTCAGAATGGGTAAGGAATAGTAAGGTAAAAACACTGAAAAACACTGGCGGTTTTGGAAGAATTCATTAATAAATACCCGGGAATCAATGTGGTTAGTATTATTATAGCTACTGATCTGAAAATGTTACTTTAACACAACTCAATATTTTAAAAGTGGGCATAATAACAGAACATTGTGCAGAGCAGTGCTATTCTCCTGGGTGCCAAGTGGTTACAGAATGAGCCAGAATGAATCAAATGCATCACATGCAGTGAGATTGAAAGTAAGATAGTGTTTTATCTGTGCTTTCAGTTTGTGAAGGAATATAAATATTCATATTAAATGTGCGGAACAGTAAAGATGACAGTTAATGGTAATACCTCTGGAGCAGTACGGGCCTATGAATCCTGGGAAGCAGTGACAGGAGCCTGCCACACACTCTCCGTTCCGGTAGCAGTTGTGCGTGCACTCCATGACCGACTCTGTGGGTACAATTACAGCGATGTACCGTTATAATGTATGAGTTAAATGACGTTAAAGAAGCGAAAGTTAAATGATTTTCAGTATGTCTCGGGAATTGTCATGTTTTCATGATTTTCATCTAAACCTACGTGTGGCATATGGCAGTATATCAAGTTATCCTGCTCATTGAACCTCATTGTACCAGAAAGCATTTCTCGCAATTCTCAATGGAGAAAGAAATCCAAGCTAATACCATAACAAACATAGTTGGTAACATAACGTGCCACTATTATAACTCATCCACAGAAACTATCTCCAGATTATTATTTTTTATGATTCAAAGTTTATTGCTTTTTTTGTAAATGTAAATGAAACAATCATACAAACAATGAAACAAAACAAGACAAAAAGTAAATACAATACACTACAATACCAAACTTTTACAGCAAAGATAATACAATACGCGAGACATGGCCAAAGCATTTCCGGGGGTCCCCAGCGAAAAGAATTGAGAACCCCAGCTCTAAGACATCATTAATAATCACTGTAGAAGTATATGAATTAATTTATGAGCTTGTCCTTTCAGAATACTGTTGCAGTGTTCTTTGGTGGTTACATGGGACATTCACTTGACAGTAGGCCTACCCCTGCAGGGTTAGGGTTAAACGACCACAAATAACCTTCAACTCAACTACACGAATGAAAAACATACTCCTCGTGCTTTCTCTTCTGCAACAGCAGCAATACACTCCGCTTTCTAAGCGATCTCTCATCTCTAAGAAGCACGGCATACATTTACAGCTATTTGTCCACATCTGAGTAAGGTCTAAGCTTCCAGAACAGGTTTACTGCACCAGTCCGAAGATCTAACAAAAGCTCCCCCACACAGGGTGGTTTAAATTAATAATTCGTACCCCCACCCCACAGGCCTGACCGAGTGAGCATGGCCACAGAAAGCCACAGTGCAGTTTGTAAATCCTCTCAGAGTTGAAGTTAATCTGACACATCCCTCGGACAGATCAGCTGTTCACTCAATAGACCAGTGCTCATAAAGGGCACCTCAAAAAGCCCATTTTGATTCTTTGTAAGAGGGCCAGACAAACAGCTAGTGTATAAGACACTCTGTCGGTCAGTCTGTCATTATGTCTGTCCAAAATGTGATATGTGCAAACTGAAAGCTGGTCACAGCTTATCATGGATTACATACTTGTTTTGTTATTGCTCTAGCTGTGCATTGTATGCACTGTGCTGTCCCTTTGGACCCTAGCAAGTTTGACCCCTCAAAACGTCAATAACTTCATTGTAGAGAGGGATCGATGGAATTCCCCAAAGTCATGAACAAATAAATGAAAATTAACTCAATAACTGTCCTTCCCTGAAATCCACAAGAAATTTTCACGGGCTTCCAAACGTGGAAGAGGTTGCCAAGAGAGATCAATGCTATAATAGTGTTTTTAAACCATTAACCTACAGCCATTTAATCAGCTGTGGGCAGATTAAACTTTGCCAGTCTTCATTCATGAGGCAGCTAGATTCACTAAAGGCCCCATGAGTCTTCAAACATGCATGGCTGTGAAAACAAACAAAGAAACTAAAAAACTAAAATACAAAAAACTAAGTTAAACTAAAATTAAATTAAATTTAATAAATTTAGGATGGCAGGAATTTGTGATTCAAGTGGTCAACAGTAGATGGAAGAGTGATGTACTGGGCAGCTCTCAGTGACCATCAGTAGAAGACTGTGGTTGTATTGGGCAGCTCTCAGTGACCATCAGTAGAAGACTGTGGTTGTATTGGACAGCTGCCAGCAATGAATGAGTGTAACGGTCAGAACCAGGACGTGAACAGAAGCTCAGCTCTTACCCAGTATGATGGTGTTGTAGGACACCGGCTCCAGGCTCCGCCCATCGTTGTAGAAGGCCAGGTGCCACACCCCCGCCTCCAGGTACTGGATGAACCCGGCCTGGTGGACTGCGACCGGGTGCTCCAGTCGAGCCCTGGCCTCCGGCTCGCTGGGAGTCCGGCGCTCCTTGGCGATCAGCCGGCTGCCATCCAGCAACTCCACAAAGTCATACTGAAACAGATCCAGAATCAGAATACTTACTGTTTGACATTTGTTGTTTCCAAAATAACATTACAAGAGGTAAGTCTATAGATGTTCTCCGTTTGCCTGTTTGTGGTTACCCATCTAATCTAACATCTGACAAAAGCTGAGCGCAACCAAATACGCACGCACGCACGCACGCACGCACGCACGCACGCACGCACGCACGCACACTTCAAGTTAATGCCCTATATGCAAGAATTGCCAATCTAGAAGATCACAAACTTTTGGACTACTTCCAAACAGTAGCCCCCAGGTTGGAAAACACATTTCAGGTGTCCAGCTGGGAGAACGATGAGTGGAAAAAGGAAAAAAAAAGGAAAACATTGCTATCTATTGTTTCACTCAAAGCCTCCCTTTCAGCCATCACACCAATTTTTTAAATTACAGTCTTTATTCCAGACTAAAAAAAAATCTAATAAAAAATGAATCCTGAAAGCACATCAGTCACTGATTTACAAGACCAATCGGGGCTATATATACGTGAAGCCTGCCAAATGAAAGTGGCACAGCTGTGCCTCCACTCGGCCACAGAGAGCTGCACCTGTTCAACACCTGAACCTCACTCTGACTCCAGAGGAATCCACTACATTAACACAGACAAGCTGCTTAAAGCACTTTCTGCCAGACAAACGCAGACAGACACACGCAGACATGCAACCTAGATGAAATCGGACCAGATACTGGCAGAACTCAGGCTTAAAGCGTGTGAACTGAATACTGAATAAAAGAGAGTTTATAGGATACAGTGCAGTATGGGACATTAAGGAAGGGTGGCATTTGACCAGAGTTTCGAGTTTTCCATTTGAATTGGACGTCAATTAATTATTTGAAGTGTCTATTTTGATAAATCCGGAAATGGCCCGATGGCAATAAACCACCGTGCCAATTCTTGAATCTACCGCAGCTTAAGGTCTGTCCACAATCCACCTCTAAACAAAAGTGAGGCTGACAGAAAAAGGGACAAAACAGAACATAAGAGCAGTAATACAATGAGCGAGGATTTAGCCCTCACACTGCTCACAGGAACGTGACACACAGACACATGCAACCTTGCAATTGACTCGCAGGCGGACAGGACATAAAGCATTAAGAAAGGGGCAGGAGAAGTCAACACTGTGATTTAAGCCACTCTATGGAGTGCACCCGAGGGCCAAAAAGAAAGGGATATTAACCCGGTGGAAGTCCACTCCTTTGTGTAGCTGGCTGGAGGGCTAAGTAATAAAACAGTTCATCGCCACAGCACAGAGATCCCGGGCGGAGTGCATACATCTCGATTAGCTGGTGAGAAAGCCCCCTGACTCATCTCAACACAACAATACCAGTTAATAACAGCCAAGAGGTCAAGCGTGTAGAGACTGCGGACCGCCCAACTGATGGGAGAGAGAGGGTATGTGTGCGTAAGGCAGTGTGTGAGACTGTGAGAGGGTATGTGCAAGTGGATGAATATGTGTGTTAGAGAGAGAGAGAGAGAGAGAGAGAGAGAGAGAGTATGCATGCGCGCGTGTGTGTACTCGCGAGTGTGTGTGTGTGCATGCGTATACGTGTGTGTTCGCTTGTCTGGGAGGCACAGTGCTCGAAGTGAGAATCATTTTTATATTTCTTGCTAATCAGAATCTGTTAGGAGTGAAGTTTGGATTCAGATCAATAGGCATGTCGGCCTTTTTGAGAGGCACAGCAGCAGACGCTCTTAAAAGTAGCTTTTTCCCCCTTCTGAGCTACGAAAGTAACTGACAGTCAATATCTCTCATCAGGGACTTTCATGCTCAGTTAAGTGAACGCATCGATCTGTCCGCCTACCACCCTACCGAGCACAGTAGTTGTACCAGAATGAAATATACAGTTGGTGCAGTGTCCACTGTGTGTTGCTTAATAATAATAATAATAATAATAGTAATAACTAGAACTGCACTCTGTCGAGAGCCTACTTGCGTGTTGCACACAAGTAGGCCATAAATGGCCTACTAGTGCGCATGCAGAGCGTGCAAGTACTGTCGACCGCTACGAACTTTCAAATCTCAGCATCTGTGAAATAACGGTTTCAATATTGAATTATTAGGCTTAGCTATTTGCTACATACCAAGTTTTTGGAGGTAATTTTTTATTATTATTTTGAAGTATGTTAAAAACTTCTATCTATAAAAGAAATACAGTCCCATCGATTTAGATGTGTCCAGGGTCCACTCTCAAAGAAAAATAACACATGGATATCAGATGGGAAAAAAAAGTATATTAATTGAAAATAAATATGTTATCATGTATAGTTGTATACAGTATAATATTATTTATTTTAAACTTTCAATAACATTGCTTTAATTTTACTTATTTTGGATTATAGTGATCAATACTAAATCATGGTCTGAGACTAGAGAGTAATAGGTGTCTCTAACTTCAATGTTTGTAATGGTATTTAAATATTTGTTAAAATATATATGATCTAAAATACTTTTGATTAATTGTTTAAAGCCTAATCCGGACATGAAGGTTATCCTTTTTACTCTACTGAATGCTACATAGGCTTGTCCAGGGTTAAAATGTGATCCTTTCATAGATACTACGATTCTTTTTATAGTTAAACCTTGAACTTTATGAATAGTTAATTCCCAAGCTAATGTCAATGGGAATTGAAACCTATTTGTTGATCCTGTTCCTCTGCATCCATGGTGAATGATGGTTTTGTGTCTATAGATTGGAACTGCTTCTGGGTAATTTGTTTTGTAGTTACTATTAGACTTTGCATTAAGTCCAACATCTTTGTCTTCGAACTTAACGAGTATTACTGTAACACTGTTGTTCTGGAAGTCAATTATATTCAACAAAGCCGTTGCCGGGGCTTACAGAGTAAAAGCGGCCATATCTTCCCGGCACCCCGAGCTTCTATTTTGAAAGAAATCCCGGCGCAGATTGTGTTAAAGTGGATGCTAAAGCACCCGGGAAGACGTTATGGGTTTAGTTCCCAGCTCAGGGACACATAATAGACTGGGCGAGCTGAGGATTGAACCGATGTTGTTCATTAGAAACACCATGTTCTTTATTTCTGTTATGCACTCCCTCACTCCCCTTTGGCATTTGAATCAGACTTTTTCACAGAACAACAGGACGATCAAAGATGAACAGAAAATCCAACACACAAGATAATGAGAATGAAAATGATAAAACAGAACACCTGGTTTGGTACCAAAAAGGGCATCAAACATTAGTGATTGATGACCTCCCCAACTTATTCCCATATTGATGACCTCCCCAACTTATTCTCATTTGAAAAAAGGGAAATACATTACATTGCAGCATACTAGATCATTACTATTATTATTACTAGATAATTATTATTCATTTTCAGGTCAAATGAGGACATACAGGAGTAGTGCACATTAATATAACTTTTATATCATGTCATCGTCTTCACAATGTCCAGCAAATGAAAAATCACACATTGCATAATATGTTCCATACTGTGCAGCTCTAACCTTAACCCCGACTCTAAGGCTATTACACCTCTTTTACACACATTATCCTCTTGAGGACTTTTGGTGCACATAAAAGTAGAACAAAGGTACAAAGAAAGTTCGCACGCACGCACGCGCGCACACACACACACACACACACACACACACACACACACACACACACATGAACTTGAAGGGAAATAAAGGAGGGCACCAACGCAAAACGGCGTGATGTATTGTAGCTGTGCCACAGCGCAAATGTAAACACAACCTAACAGGACTACAACTCGAAATTAGATATCAGACTTTTGTCCCGCTGCTTTGGGTTCATCATTTCTGCTTGAGAGAGACCAGTTGCAGGCAGGAGGAGGGAACTTGTGAACTCAATAGTGCCGCAATCTGGCTGAGTCAGGTTACCCCTGACCACCAGAGAGCTCCAGACTTCCCTCTCCAGAGCAACATCAGTAACTTCCTCCTGGGGGAACCCGAGGCGTTCCAAGGCCAGTGAGTCGATGTGATTCCTCCAACTG